>NC_051861.1:115516282-116116282 GCF_015732765.1 Culex quinquefasciatus | reverse complement strand
ACCTCGCAAAAAAAAATGTTTTTTTGTGCAATTAGGATTTTATAATCGTTGCCCGAAATCTAAACAACCAAAATTAAATTTCTGATTTTATTGTTCCCAACCTCGTTCCCAACAGTAAAGCTTTTATTTCTAAGAATGCTCGAATCAGAAGCCTCGATTAAGGGTCAATTTCAAGGCTCTAGCATGTATATAGCAAAAGTTATTGCAAATTAAATTTTCAAAAAGGCCGAAAAGGACCCCAATACCGTAGGAAGGTTAAATCACGTGGGCACCTTTTTAATTTCAGACATTGTGGAATAATGTTCATATTTTTTTCTGTGGACCGTAGCCACCTCCTTTATATCCGGAATCATTTAAAAAAAAAATCTTGTTTTTTCAAAATTTGCAAATTTGAACAACAATTCAAAGTTTAAAAAATTTAAGGTATTTTTTTTAAATAAGATTAATCTTTTTATATTTTTATTCAAAAAATTTAAAAATCTCGACTGAAATCAATTGTTTCCATAAATTCAGAAAATTTCTAAAATTTAATAAAAATCAAAAAAAATATAATTAAAAAAAAATTAAGTTCTTAAAAAAACATAAACTTTAAACCTTTATTTTTTTTTGAATTTCTGTTTTTTTACTTTTGAAGATTTAAAAAAATTTGAGACAATTATATTGCCAAAAAATACACGTCTCTCAATTTTTGACAGTTGAGTATCAGGAAATGGCAACAGTTTAAGAAATATCGGACCTCCAATTTCACACAAAAGTTCCTTTGATACAAAATTTTTATCCCTTGAAGGTTTCGAGCTGGGTGCTGAAAAGACAGAATGCGTAACGTGATTTTCGAAAGCTCCCCACTGCTCCCCACTAATACAACAGCACTACAGCTGTAAACATAAACAAAGTAGAAGGCTATGTTCAAGCTCAAGCGTGACATATTTTTTGCTGCTGAAGTGAATTGTTTTGAAACATTTTGGATTTGTTGATGTTGATGTTTTCGATGAAAAATTAAGTGCATCCCACTTTTTTCTTCTTATACTAAACGATGGGCGGTCAAAAGAGGCCTTTTTTGTTTTCCACGTGATGAAAAATTGTGTCAAAAGTGGGTGGAATTTCGTGAATCAGAAAAGCAACCGAATGGAAGTTCCGAGAGTATGTATCTTTGATGTGCAGTGATAAAATCGGAATAAGATTATCCAATATTATTTGGCAAGTACCATTCATAGTTATTGATAATTCGCCGCTAACATTTCAAAGAGCGTCATAAACATAGGTTTTGCATGAGACATAGCGATTTTGAAATGTTAGCAACGAATCATGCCAATCTCGATTTCAACCCTCTTCTTAAGATGTGTTGACTTCGAATACCTTAACAGCTCGACGCCATCGACTTTTTTTATTCCTGACAAAATAAATTATAGATCGATCACAATACTTGCCACTTCTTGGTATTATTTTGCGAACAGTAAATTGGTTCCGCTTTGACAGTTCTAAATTGGGGCCGCTTTGCGGACAACTATTCTGCACCCAGGTTTCGAGCTACAAATAACTTAAAAACGTGTCTTAGTAAAAATACAGAATGAAAGGGGTCGTACCAGGGATCTGACAGGCATGCACTTTCCCGAAGTCACCGCCAGAGGCGCTGTCAATGTTGTTTACGTGGGGTTTTTGAATACGTTGTATGAAACAAATTAATAAATTTTTATCTTAAAATTAATAAATTTTTAGTTTTCATCATCTTTTGCTTATATATTTAATCAAATGACAAGTATTACGTACAGATTTCCTCATTTATTATTTATAAGACCGATAAACAAAGTTGTACTAGAACAACACGTAACATTAAACTAAAAATTAAATATATTCAGTTTCCTTGAAACAAAATTAGCTTGGTAAGATTCTTCCTGACTGTTGGTTTAAATTAAATTACATTTTTAGAAGACTCAGTTAATTTAACATTTAAACATAATTCAACCACAAGTTTGATCAACATATTTCGATGATTATTCATTGCATCCTGTTCTAAAATGTGATTTGCTAGGCCTTCAAACCAGGTTGCTTCATTTAAAATTTTGGTTAGAATCGAATTTAACAAACGCTGATAATATTTTGGAACACTGAATTTAGCATTTTCCCCTACTAAAATGTTGAATTAGAATTTTACTAGTTTGCTACAAGTTATTTGAATATTAATTAAAGTTCAAATCTAGAGTTTTTTAGGTCCTATAAACAAATGAAAGACAATAGTTTATTGGTCCTTAAAAAAAAAAACTCTGGAAATCTGAAATTCGATTTTGACTTCACTCGCTTTGTATGTGGATGACAGTCGTGACGTATCCGTGGGTCGTACCGGCCCACCGTCACGAGTTATCGAAGAAAAAAGGACCTCGGATTCGTGATCAAAGACCAAAATTACCCCTAAGAGCATAGTTTCAAGGGAATCGAAGAGGGGTCGGGGCAACTTTTACCGATTTCGTGTGAGTTGACGGTAAATTAACCATCTGAAATTTTTGAAATTTCAGAAATATCAATAAGAATCAATATGAAATACAGTGGACTCTCTGGCTGTCGATCTTCTCGATATCAATATTACTCCAGCTGTCAATAAATTTTTCAGTCCCTTCAAATAGATTGCTTTGATTTTCCGTTCTATAATTTGATAACTCCCGCTCTCGACGGTCCCTTCAATATTGACAACGAGAGAGTCCACTGTATTCAATCAAGATTTTCATGATCGTCAGATGATTTTAAGTTGCCTTGATGCTTGTTCGGAGTGCCTCTTACAACCCAGTGAGAAATGTAGAACTGATGCCGGTCTGATCCTGAAGAAGACTAGGATATTGAGAACGAAAAGGATAATAGATTAAATAAAAATCCAAATGTATTCTGTGGGATTGCGATTGCATCGTTTTTGCATTGATTTTGTTATTTTTTTTTCTTAATATTTTTTTCATAAATGAAAAAAAAAAATGTTTTTAACTGTTAAGATCATTAAAATAAAAGGTCAATAATAAAGCTAATTTAAAAATAGACTGACTTATGCGTCAGTGCGTTCTTCGAATATTCCCAACGCTGCACTTGAGTATTCTAGTACCCTTGACGCAGAGAACTGCAACCTTACAAAAATATAAATGACGAAGCTCTATTGTTTCAAGAATTTGAAATCAACTAACTATATAATATGCCCTGGTTAACTGTACAACCACAGACAACAGACGTTTGGGCTCGATTCTTCCCTTGTGTAAATCATTGCTACAGTATTTTTAGTTGTGGCAATCCGTTTGTGGCGCTGCAGTCGCTTTGCCCTGACACATTGTCCGCTGTCAAAATATCGCTTTCCGCCTACTGTCATTTTCCATTTTTTTTTGTTTTCAACGTTTGTAATCGTTTGTTCTAGATGAAAAGTTGATTTCAGCCGATTTCAACAAAATCTCTCGCGCTTGCAGCTGCTTGACAAATGTGAGGCAACCAAAGTGGCCAACCTGGTTCCTGAACCGATTTTAGCCCCGACGGATTGCCGATTGGAGTACGGCGTCGTTATAGAGGAGGTGTGCAAATTACCGACTCCACTCATGGAAGAGGATGGGAAGGTGAAGGTGTGGGGGTTTTTGAGGATCGCTTGCACTGGAAATCCGATGGGGGAAACTGACGCGCCGGTGAGAACATTCAAGATTTAGGCCTTTGGTATGGCGACGAGGGTTCGCCGGAAGTGGCGGCACTTGAAGGTGGGGTGGGTTTCGAGGGCGTTGAAGTGGTTGGTGTCTTGGAGGTGAGGGTTGAAGTGATCGTGGTAGCTGGTTTGACGGTTCCGGAGATAATCTTCGGAATGCGGTCGTTTGGGGTCAAAACGTTTACGGGGTTGGCCGAAACGCTTACCCATCCTCCCGATTTCCACCGGGTCTCCTCCTCCTTTACGCTCTCCTCTGTTGGTTTTGTTTATAAACACAACCAGCAAGAATTTGACAGCCTCAAGCGCGACCTTGGTTGCTGTGTTTAAAAAAGCATCAGACTAGACTATTTTTTTAATATCGATAATTAAATGAAAAAAAAACTTCCATGTGCTCGTAAATCGTGTTAATTAATAATTAAAGTAGATTTACTATAGAATAAAAACATAATCTTTACCTATTTACTTTTTTTTCGAAAAATTTAAATAATATATTTTTTATTATTTCTGGGTGATGCATTTTCAAACACACCTTCTCAGAAAACCATCATGGCTGCTTCAGAGAGTGGCAATAGGCTAACAGATGGCGCTAGTAGATTAGCAGGATGCGGCTGCCATGTTTTTACACACGATTTTCAAATTATTTTGTTCTAGCCGCTACGTCTGTTGTCTGTGGTACAACTTAGTCAGTATTAATATGGACCAGCATAGAGAAACTTGAAATTCTCAGAGTGTGTCAGAAGTGTTGGAAAATGTTTTTCCAAGCGATTGTGGTATTTTTTGCCACCCAAGCAATTGTCGCTGCTGGTTCCGAGGAACGCCAATACGGCGACTTCCGAGACTGGTACCTGAACAATATTCACATTGCAAACAGCAACTACAACTACTCTGAGCCGGAAGTCTTCAGGCCAGGAATGGACAAGTCGATCCGGCAGTGTGAGGGTGAGTTTGAGATTAGAAGCTTTTGTTTTTAAAGTGCGTAATTGATGATGTTTATTCTTAGAGCGTTACAGGAAGCTCGTCAAGGAGGTGGAATTCCTCCGGAATCTGGTGAGCAAGTGCACCGGATGCGTCGGGAAGCTGTCGAATCCGGCACCCAATGCCGATGGGTGTTTCCCGGGAGCCTGCTACAAGGACGTTCCCTGCACCGTTCGTAATGACGATGAACCCCACTGTGGACTGTGTCCCGTTGGATACGACGGAGATGGATTCTCGTGCAGCAAGCGTAACGCTTGCGACAAGAAGCCGTGCTTCGCTGGAGTGAGGTGTAATCAGAAGGGGGATTTCCCGTACTATGAGAGCGGGTCGTGTCCGGCGGGGTACGAAGGTAACGGAACTGTCTGCAATCAGCTGGACGTTTGTGCGAAAAAGCCATGCTATCGGGGAGTTGACTGTCAATGGATTAAGGATTCACCATACTACAAGTGTGGATCGTGTCCGTCTGGATACGGAGGTGACGGCCGGAACTGTAAGAAGGTGGATTTCTGTGCGAAGCAACCTTGTTTTCCAAATGTCAACTGCTCGTGGAAGGATTCAGCTCCGTACTTCAAGTGTGGATCATGTCCAGCGGGTTACGCAGGAGATGGAATCAGCTGTACGAAATGTTCCCCTGGATATGAAAGTAATGGTCAACACTGTAAAAAGGTGGATAGCTGTGCCGGGAAGCCTTGCATTGGAAACGTTCAGTGCTCGTGGAAGGATTCAGCTCCGTACTTCAAGTGTGGATCATGTCCCGCGGGTTACGCAGGAAATGGAATTAGCTGTACGAAATGTTCCCCTGGATATAATATAATGGTCAACACTGTGAAAATGTGAATAGCTGTGCCAGGAATCCTTGCTTTGGAAACGTTCAGTGCTCGTGGAAGGATTCAGCTCCGTACTTCAAGTGTGGATCATGTCCAGCGGGTTACGCAGGAGATGGAATCAGTTGCGGTACGAATCCCTGCCTGCAGAATCCGTGCTTCAAAGGAGTTAGCTGTCAGAAAAAGGCAGTGGATTCCTACTTTTCGTGTGGTCCGTGTCCGCCGGGACTGGCCGGCAACGGAATTGTGTGCGGGAAAGACTCGGACTCGGACGGATATCCAGATGAGGGACTCGACTGCAAGGAACCTACCTGCACCTGGGATAATTGTAAGGTGCAGCCAAATTCAGGCCAGGAGGACACCAATCGTAACGGGATTGGAGACGCTTGCGAAGATGATATCGACTCGGACGGAGTGAGAAACGACGTCGATAACTGCCCGAAGAAGTTCAACCCCAGACAGAAGGATTCCGACGGAGATGGTGTAGGCGATGAGTGTGATAACTGTGCGAGTGTAAAAAACACAAATCAAATGGATACGGATCGGGATGGGATGGGTGACATCTGCGACGATGACATCGACGGCGATGGGAAGAGGAACTCGGCAGACAACTGTCCGAAAGCGTACAATCCGAAGCAGGAAGACTCCGATCGGGATGGTGTGGGTGATTTGTGTGATAACTGTCCGAAAAGATACAATCCGAAACAAAAAGACTCGGACGGCGATGAAGTCGGCGATGTTTGTTCTTCCAAGTCGGACTCCGATGGGGATGGCCGACAGGATGATCGGGATAACTGTCCGTATGTGGCTAACGCAGGCCAGCTGGACACGGACAATGATGGAGTTGGTGATGCTTGCGATCCCGATAAGGACAACGATGGAGTACCGAATAAAGTGGACAACTGCGAACTTAGGTGGAACTCTAACCAAGCGGATCGCGACAGTAAGATTTGAAACGTGACAATCTTGGACGGAAGACCATTTGAAATTTACATTTACAGGAGATGGCTTGGGCGACGTTTGCGATACGGATTTCGACGGCGATGGTGCTGAAGATTGGAGGGACAACTGCCCAAGAAACGGTCAAATCAGGAGGTCGGACTTTAGTAACTTTTCCAGGGTTGCACTCGACCCGGAGGGTACATCACAGCGAGACCCCGAATGGGAAGTTTTGAATAATGGAGCGGAAATTTTCCAAAAACACAACAGCGATCCCGGGCTAGCTATTGGGTAAGTTTATAACAGTTTCTTAAAGTGTTGTTGTGACTAAAAATTGATGTATTTATTTTTAGTAATGACAAGGTAGAAGGTTTGGACTTTGAAGGAACATTCTTTGTGAAATCCGCTGCCAGGGATGATGACTTTGTTGGGTTCGTTTTCGGCTATGTTAGCAATCGCAAATTTTACTTTGCCTCGTGGAAACGCGAAGAACAAACTTATTGGAAGTCTCATCCGTTTGAAGCCACTGCTACGGCCGGAGTGTTGCTAAAATTGGTTAACAGTCAAACTGGACCGGGAACCATGCTGCGGAACAGCCTCTGGAACGATGCCAGCAAACAGGGACAGACCAAACTGCTGTGGCAGGATCGTGCGAAGAAAGGTTGGGAGTTTAATACGGCGTACCGCTGGAAGTTGCTTCATCGGCCGGAAATTGGATTGATTCGCTTCCGGCTGTTCAGAAAGCAAGTTCTTATGGCAGATTCTGGAAATTTGTTCGATTTTACCATCAAGGGAGGTCGGATGGGGGTTTACTGCTTCTCGCAAGCTCTGATTACGTGGTCAAATTTGAAATATAGCTGCAATGGTAAGTTCGTGAACGATTGTTTCATAAAAATCATTAATTTTTATTTTTTTTAGACGAGATTCCACGAGACATCTACAGCCAATTACCTCCGGAAACACGTAGAAAGGTGAAGCCCTCGAACAACAACTGGTTATCCTAGAATGTTTGACGGTAGAGACGCAGTCCGCTTTCCGAAAGTCCATCTTGCTCAGCGCATCTTTGTCTTTGTTTACGTTCGCGCGTGCGCAGCTGTCAAGCTGTTCGTTACACTCTAAACTGTGTTCACTCAAATAAAGGGTTAAAAGCATTTATAACCTGCAATTTTATTTTTGTTATTTATAACTTAATGATTCGGAATGATATCATGGATATTAAAAAATAATGAGATAATAAATGTGTTTTTTTGTCATTCGACATGTTGCTGGTTTCAAAAGCCTGCCGCCCGATGACAGCTAACATTTTTGTTTACATCAGGACACTGTCACGAGGAGTTCGTCATTTTTGGGTTAAATTATGTTTTTCCACTGCACCTAGAAAGCCTTATTCGAACATTTAAGTTTGTAATATTTTCCCCACTATCAACCATGATTCATTCATTCATTGTCGGGACTTTTTCTCTCTGTTTCTCTGGTAAGCGAATTTTGATAAGCTTCCAATGAACTGGTTGACCGAACCAAACCAGTTAGTTTTATCTGAGCTCCGTCCGAGTATAGAAGGCAAAATGTTCTTCTCGGCGGTTCTGGTCGTACTGACCGCGCAAACCGCTGTCGGTTCCACCGCGGAGCGCCGCTACGGCGACCTCCGGGACTGGTACCTGAACAACGTTCACCTCGTCAACCGGAACCGTAACTATACGGAGGTGGAGGTCGCGATGCCCGGACGGGATATGCCGACGCGGCTTTGTGATGGTGAGTTGAGTGGGTCAAGACTTGAGGCGAGTGAGTAATCGAAGTTTGGGTTATTTGTAGAGCGTTACGGCAAGCTTTTCGAGGAGTTGGAATATCTGAAAAATCTGCTGAGCAAGTGCACCGGCTGCGCCGGGAAGCTGACTCATCCGGCGAGTGGCGACGAGTGCTTGGTGGGAACTTGCTATGACGGCGTTCGTTGTCAGTTGATGAACGATGACGAGCCGCACTGTGGGCTGTGTCCCGTTGGGTACGACGGAGATGGAGTCTCGTGCGGCAAGCGGAACGCTTGCGACAAGAAGCCGTGCTACGCTGGCGTTCAGTGCAGCGCGCGGGATGACTATCCGTACTACGGATGCGGGTCGTGCCCAGCGGGCTACGACGGTGACGGCCGGAAGTGCTGGAAGAAGGACTTGTGCGCGAGACGAGCCTGCTTCCCTGGGGTTACCTGCAAGTGGACGGCTGAATCGCCGTTCTTTGAGTGTGGATCGTGTCCGGTGGGATACGAAGGAGATGGAATCAGTTGCGGAAGGAATCCGTGCCTGCAGAATCCATGCTTTAGAGGAGTGAGCTGTCAGAAGAAGGCGGTGGATCCGTACTTTGCTTGCGGAGCGTGTCCGCCAGGACTGGCGGGAAATGGGATTTTGTGCGGGAAGGACTCGGATTCCGATGGAGCTCCAGATGAGGGGTTGGATTGTGCGGAACGTAGCTGCGCCAAGGACAACTGCCGGATGCAGCCCAACTCTGGCCAGGAGGACACCGATGGGGACGGGATTGGAGACGCTTGCGAAGACGATATCGACTCGGACGGAGTGAAGAACGATGCGGACAACTGTCCGTACGGGTTCAACCCCCGACAGGAGGATTCCGACGGAGACAAGATCGGCGATGCGTGCGATAACTGCAAGTGGGTTAAAAACACGAATCAGTTGGATCTGGATCGTGATGGCAAGGGGGACGTCTGCGACGACGACATTGATGGGGACGGGAAGAAGAACGCTGAAGACAACTGTCAACGCGCGTACAATCCGAAGCAAGAGGACGTTGATTTCGATGGGATTGGGGATGTCTGCGACAACTGTCCCACGGTATACAACCGGTACCAGATAGACTCGGACGGCGACGAAGTCGGCGATGCTTGCACAACCCACTTGGACTCGGACGGAGATGGACGTCAGGACGATCGGGACAACTGTCCGTTCGTGGCGAACGCGGCCCAGTTGGATACGGACAACGATGGAAGGGGGGATGCCTGCGACGACGATAAGGACAACGACGGGGTACCGGATCGGGTGGACAATTGCGAACTCATTTGGAATCCCAACCAAGCGGATCGCGATAGTGAGATTCGAGGGATGGTGAACCAGACACGAATGACAGTTCTGAATTTAAACTTACAGGGGATGGCAGGGGCGACGCTTGTGACAAGGATTTCGACGGGGATTTGGTGGAAGATTCCATGGACAACTGTCCCAGGAACGGACAAATCATGCGGTCTAACTTTATAACTTTACAACGGTGGCGCTTGATCCGGAGGGCATTTCCCAGGATGATCCGTACTGGGTTATTCTGAACGATGGAGCTGAAATATTCCAGAAGTTTAACAGCGATCCAGGTTTAGCGATTGGGTAAGTTCTTGCGCTAATTCGAATGCTCGCAAATTCGAACGTATAAGGCTTCCTAGTCCCAGCGTAAAAAATATAATTTAACCCAAAAATGACGAATTTCTCGTCACAGTGTCCTGATGCAAACAATGATCGAGCTCGAGCTGTCACAGCCCTGCGAAGAATGTTGGCTAACACCTGACAAAAAACTTTTGCTAGAAAGAGATACCAAATCTGATGCAAACAAACGCCCAGTTGCCATGTAAACAAACTTTGAATTTGTTGGTAAATTTCTGACTAGAAAGCCTTATTCGAATTAAAACGCGCTCAAAAGTCAAAACTGAGCCGTCAATCTAATGTTTACATTTCGACCTCTTTGTTCGTCGATTGCCGAGCACGTGGTTTCGTGCTTTTGGACAGCTGTCAGTTTCATTCAAAATAACTTTTTATTACAGTTACGACAAAGTGGAAGGTTTGGATTTCGAGGGCACGTTCTTCATAAAGCCGGAATACTTTCAAGATGACGACTTTGTGGGGTTCGTTTTCGGCTATGTCAGCAATCGCAAGTTCTACTTTGCCTCGTGGAAACGCCTGGCACAAAATTATTGGAAGTCTCATCCGTTTAAAGCCACTGCAACGGCCGGAGTGTTGCTCAAATTGGTAAACAGTCAAACTGGACCGGGAACCATGCTGCGGAACAGCCTCTGGAACGATGCCGGCATACAGGGACAGACCAAACTGCTGTGGCAGGATCGTGCGAAGAAAGGTTGGCAGTTTAATACGGCGTACCGCTGGAAGTTGCTTCATCGGCCGGAAATTGGATTGATTCGCTTCCGGCTGTTCAGGGGGCAGGTTCTTGAGGCAGATTCTGGAAATTTGTTCGATTTTACCATCAAGGGAGGTCGGATGGGAGTTTACTGCTTCTCGCAAGCTCTGATTACGTGGTCAAATTTGAAATATAGCTGCAATGGTGAGTTCGTGAACGATTGTTTGGCAAAAAAATCATTAATTTTAATTTGTTTTTAGACGAGATTCCACGAGACATTTACAGTCAATTAACTCCGGAAACACGTAGAAAGGTGAAGCCCTCGAACAATAACTGGTTATCCTAGAATGTTTGAAATTACACTCCGTTATTTTCGGAGCAAATCTTCCCAATCCCCCGCTTTCCGAAAGTCCATCTTGCTCAGCGCATCTTTGTCTTTGTTTACGTTCGCGCGCGCAGCTGTCAAGCTGTTCGTTACACTCTAAACTGTGTTCACTTAAATAAAGGGTTAAAAGCCTACATTTATGCCATGCAAATTTTCTGTTATCTATCCAGGTTTTTAAGCGAAGATGGCGTTCGAATGGTGAACGTCCAAAATGCCAAAATCACGCAGAGTCAGAATGATATCATGGATATTATAGAACTCGAGGGGCGTGAAACTGGCCTTAATGTATTAAATATTCGCATTTAATACATTAACGAATTAAATTCCACTTGTCAACCACACTTGACAGCGCTACACCTGCTTTCGAAACTTTGATCTGTTTTGCGTCTCTTTCACGCGCTCGCCTGTCAAATTTATGTTTATTTGGTTTTGCTCGAAAATGTATCGATGCCGTTGGTTATTTCGTTTGTTTAAAAAAAGTTTGCGTGAAAGTTTCCGGAACGAAAAAGCGAAATCCCGGTCCCGGTGGAGGATCAAAAATGGCCTGTCGTCCACTTGTACAACCGTGATACGTCGACTTGGTTGATGTCGGAACGGCAAGATAGGCGAAATCATGGTTCACCGCATCTTTTCGACGAACCGACAGCTGGAGAGATTACTGCGGAGAGTTGCAAAATGCTTTGGAACTTCGAGAGCTGCTGGACTTAAAGAAACTTATACAAACCAAGCCAATTCCATAAAAAAGATGCTAAAATCGACCCCCAAAGAATCATGCAACTCCCAGTTGGAAGAATCGTTTCCGGAAGTGAAACCGCTGGAAAATTTGTTTCCAAGGACGTTGCTTTCTCTCCGATGTCGGCAAAGAAAAGACTTGGTATACAGCAAAATGATGAATTCTTGTTGAATAATAATTAAAACAATCCACGCCTAAATCTATACACTCTAGGATGACGACCGCCAAGGCAAGGTTCCCGGTTTAAGATCTCTCACCGATGGAATAGCAACGAATCACAAGCGCAAAGTTAACGATTATCAAAGCCTACTAGAAGCTGAAGTTTTTGAAACCTGCATCACCGGAAGCCGTAGTAACTGTTCTATTATTTCAATAAAATAAATTGTTCGCTCTACAGCATTGCCTTGGCGTTCTCAATTGCGAGATTCCTACTCAAAGCTAGGTGTCCGAAGGCTGATTGTTGAGGCAATTGCAAACCTCTTTTTACACCTAAGCTTCCATCCAACTCGGGTTTCGAACGATCTTTGGATAGCGGATCCTACTGCCTATCAGCGACTCCACCGAGACAGGACCTAAGGAGAAGACCTGGACTCAGCAAACGACCTAACCTCTAGGGCCAACATTCACTTCCCCGTCCGACGGAAGGCGTGATCAGACAAATCTCGTCTCGAAAAATGCCACCGGGATCGAACCCAGGCCAACTTGGGTGAGAGGCAACCACGCTCACCACTACACCACCGGTCCCGGCAATGATGTTAAATAATTTATGCCAAGAATGAAATTCAACTTTTTATACTTTATTATGAGTTTATTATAATTGTATAGATTGAATAAAAAAGTAACATCAGTCTAAGTAATCTTTATTTTTACACGACTCCCACAAATACGGCGGAGAAGTCGGACCGACGTTACTCGCTACTGAATCTTACATTATTTGTGTTGTCAAACGGCTGCCACATGAACACATTGGAAAGCCAAAACACTAAAGAGTATCTGGAGCAGGAAGTGGTCATCTGAACCGACAAAAAGTCTCACTTCCAAAATCCATCTAACTCCCGCTGATCATCACGGCAAACTATAAAAATCTCCACCGAGGCGCTTCTCATCATAATCCCATCGAAGGATTTCTTTCGATTTTGTGGTGCACGCAAAAATCCTTGTCCAGGTTGTTCGAGTTTTGGACGCATTTGGTGAAGTCCCTTCCACCGGAATATTTTTCTTGTCGGACGCCGCTTCTGCGTGAAGCTCTTCAAATCCACTAGCGTTTTTATCCTAAAATAAAACACAAAATTACAATCAAACTTATATGATTTAAAAGTTGAGTTTAGAATCAAACCAGCTGAAGTCGCGGTTGGTGGGAGATTCTGCCAGAAGGGACAGAAGGATTGAGAACCACCCAGGATTCCACAACCTTGAGGTCTCTCGGTTGCATTTCCACAATGGCCAGCTGCAGCACACCATGGTTGCAGGTTAGATTATTCCATCTGCCGTGTTGACGCCAAAGATCTTCAAGCCCTGTGAATTGTTACAAAACTATTTAAAAAAAAAAACGCACACATCTCGTCAGTTTCCGTAGCCACTTTACATCTTAATATTCGAAAGCCAGGACCGGGGTCAAGTCCAGAACCAACTCCATCAAAATTTTCTAATGCCCGTGCCAAATCGAATTATTCAACAAAAGTTGGCTCTCCTTTCCGGCTTTCTGCTGCTGCTCATGATGACGACAAAAATCCTCAACCAAGCAAAACAAAAATAAACAAGCTCGCGCAATGTCAAACTGTCAAGTCCGAGTTCAAACCAATGTGGTGTAAAGAGAGGTGAGCGTTGTTTTGACGGTAAACAATCGTTAATGTATTAAATTCCGACCGTTAATTAATTAAATTATTTAATTTCTTACTATTGTCGCGCCCCTCGATAGAACTAATAGAGATAATATTGAGATAATAAATGTTTTTTTTTGTCATGCGACTTGTTGCTGGTTTCGAAAGCCTGCCGCCAGATGACAGCTAACATTTTTGTTTACATCAGGACACTGTGACGAGGAGTTCGTCATATTTGAATTAAATTATGTTTTTTCACTGGGCCTACAAAGTCTTATTCGAACATTTAAGTTTGTAATATTCTCCCCACTATCATCCATGATTCATTCAAACACTGTCGGGACTTTTTCTCTCTGTTTCTCTGGTAAGCGAATTTTGATAAGCTTCCAATGAACTGGTTGACCGAACCAAACGAGTTAGTTTTATCTGAGCTCCGTCCGAGCATTGAAGGCAAAATGTTCTTCTCGGCGGTTCTGGTCGTACTAGCCGCGCAAACCGCTGTCGGTTCCACCGCGGAGCGCCGCTACGGCGACCTCCGGGACTGGTACCTGAACAACGTTCACCTCGTCAACCGGAACCGTAACTATACGGAGGTGGAGTTCGCGATGCCCGGACGGGATATGCCGACGCGGCTTTGTGATGGTGAGTTGAGTGGGTCAAGACTTGAGGCGAGTGAGTAATCGAAGTTTGGGTTATTTGTAGAGCGTTACGGCAAGCTTTTCGAGGAGTTGGAATATCTGAAAAATCTGCTGAGCAAGTGCACCGGCTGCGCCGGGAAGCTGACTCATCCGGCGGATGGTGACGAGTGCTCGGTGGGAACTTGCTATGACGGCGTTCGTTGTCAGTTGATGAACGATGACGAGCCGCACTGTGGGCTGTGTCCCGTTGGGTACGACGGAGATGGAGTCTCGTGCGGCAAGCGGAACGCTTGCGACAAGAAGCCGTGCTTCGCTGGCGTTCAGTGCAGCACGCGGGATGACTTCCCGTACTACGGATGCGGGTCGTGCCCAGCGGGTTACGACGGTGACGGCCGGAAGTGCTGGAAGAAGGACCTGTGCGCGAGACGAGCTTGCTTCCCTGGTGTTACCTGCAAGTGGACGGATGAATCGCCGTTCTTTGAGTGTGGATCGTGTCCGGTGGGATACGAAGGAGATGGAATCAGTTGCGGTAGGAATCCGTGCCTGCAGAATCCATGCTTTAGGGGAGTGAGCTGTCAGAAGAAGGCGGTGGATCCGTACTTTGCTTGCGGAGCGTGTCCGCCAGGACTGGCGGGAAATGGGATTTTGTGCGGGAAGGACTCGGATTCCGATGGTGCTCCAGATGAGGGGCTCGATTGTCCGGAACGAAGCTGCGCCAAGGACAACTGCCGGATGCAGCCCAACTCTGGCCAGGAGGACACCGATGGGGACGGGATTGGTGACGCTTGCGAGGATGATATCGACTCGGACGGAGTGAAGAACGACGCGGACAACTGTCCGTACGGGTTCAACCCCCGACAGGAGGATTCCGATGGGGACAAGATTGGCGATGCGTGCGATAACTGCAAGTGGGTTAAAAACACGAATCAGCTGGATCTGGATCGTGATGGCAAGGGGGACGTCTGCGACGACGACATTGATGGGGACGGGAAGAAGAACGCTGAAGACAACTGTCAACGTGCGTACAATCCGAAGCAAGAGGACGTTGATTTTGATGGGATCGGGGATGTCTGCGACAACTGTCCCACGGTGTACAACCGGTACCAGGTAGACTCGGACGGCGACGAAGTCGGTGATGCTTGTGCAACCAGCTTGGACTCGGACGGAGATGGACGTCAGGACGATCGGGACAACTGTCCGTTCGTGGCGAACGCGGCCCAGTTGGATACGGACAACGATGGAAGGGGGGATGCCTGCGACGATGATAAGGACAACGACGGGGTACCGGATCGGGTGGACAATTGCGAACTCATTTGGAATCCCAACCAAGCGGATCGCGATAGTGAGATTCGAGGGTTGGTGAACCAGACACGAATGACAGTTCTGAATTTAAACTTACAGGGGATGGCAGGGGCGACGCTTGTGACAAGGATTTCGACGGGGATTTGGTGGAAGATTCCATGGACAACTGTCCCAGGAACGGACAAATCATGCGGTCTAACTTTTATAACTTTACAACGGTGGCGCTTGATCCGGAGGGCATTTCCCAGGATGATCCGTACTGGGTTATTCTGAACGATGGAGCTGAAATATTCCAGAAGTTTAACAGCGATCCAGGTTTAGCGATTGGGTAAGTTCTTGCGCTAATTCGAATGCTCGCAAATTCGAACGTATAAGGCTTTCTAGTCCAAGTGAAAAAAATATAATTTAACCCAAAAATGATGAACTTCTCGTCACAGTGTCCTGATACAAACAATGATCGAGCTCGAGCTGTCACTGTCGAAAAAACCAGCTACAAGTCGCCTGACCAAAAACTTTTGCTAGAAAGAGATAGCAAATCTGATGCAAACAAACGCCCAGCTGCCATGTAAACATACTTTGAATTTGTTGGTAAATTTCTGACTAGAAAGCCTTATTCGATTTGAAAAGCACTCAAACGTCAAAACTGAGCTGTCAAACTAATGTTTACATTTCGACCCCTATGTTCGTCGATTGCCGAGCACGTGGTTTCGTGCTTTTGACAGCTGTCAGTTTCATTTAAAATAACGAATCCACTTTTAATTACAGTTACGACAAAGTGGAAGGTTTGGATTTCGAGGGGACGTTCTTTATTAAGCCGGAATACCTTCAAGATGACGATTTCGTTGGGTTCATTTTCGGCTATGTCAGCAATCGCAAGTTCTACTTTGCTTCGTGGAAACGTGATGATCAAATTTATTGGGAATTAAACCCGTTTCAAGCCACTGCAACGTCTGGGGTGCTGCTAAAATTGGTAGACAGTCAAACTGGACCGGGGACCATGTTGCGGAACAGCCTCTGGAACGATGCCGGCATACAGGGACAAACCAAACTGCTGTGGCAGGATCGTGCGAAGAAAGGTTGGCAGTTTAATACGGCGTACCGCTGGAAGTTGCTTCATCGGCCGGAAATTGGATTGATTCGGTTCCGGCTGTTCCGAGGGTCAGTTCTTGAGGCAGATTCTGGAAACTTGTTCGATTATACCATCAAGGGAGGTCGGATGGGAGTTTACTGCTTCTCGCAAGCTCTGATTACGTGGTCAAATCTGGTATACCGTTGTAATGGTAAATTGATCTTGTGGCAACATCACTTCGTTTTCATTGCTATTTTGCTTTTCAGACGAGATTCCTCGCGATATCTACAACCTTTTAGGGTCAGAGCAACGCAAACTGGTGAAACCCTCAAACGATAATTGGTTATCGTGAACTGGAACCCAGTACTCGTATAATGTATAATACTATAACAATCGTAATAAATGTCTACTCAAAGCACTCCCTCAAACTCTACGGAATTCCCCTCTGTTATCACAGCAATGAGTATCAAATGTCAGCAAAAACCTTCTAGTCCCAACGCCCCCTTTAATTCAAACGAGTCTTCGCCGTCGGTCCGAGATGTTCGAATACCTCTCCGTGCTGCTACTAATATCCGCGGACTTGACCGCCACCCAAGACCTGCGCCGTTACGGCGACCTGCGGGACTGGTACCTGGACAGCGTGCTCGTGCCGAATCGCCTGGCCAAGCCCATACGGGACCAACCCGGACGGAGAGGTGACTTCCTTACGGCGAACTGCGACGGCTATTACGGCACGATCTACGCCGAGCTGGTGCTGGTTCGGAACCTGCTGGGCAAGTGCACCGGCTGCAGCCGGAACCTAACCTATATGGTGCCCGGGGAGGACGAGTGCTATCCGGGACTGTGCTACGAGGGAGTTGGGTGTGACCTGCGGGATGACGGAGAGAACGAGCAGGCCTACTGTGAGCAGTGTCCGATCGGGTACGACGGTGACGGGCGGGTTTGTGCGAAGCGGAACGATTGCCGGGAGGGGTCGTGCGCGGCGAGGGTGGAGTGTGCGGCGGCGGAGGAGTATCCGTACTTCCGGTGCGGGCCGTGTCCGGCCGGGTACGAAGGGGATGGACGGAATTGCGGGAAGATTGACAGGTGTGTTGAGAATCCGTGCTTTGAGGGGGTTGATTGCGGTTGGACGGAGGTGGATCCGTTTTACCGGTGTGGATCGTGTCCTCCAGGATTCTCTGGAGATGGATCGAAATGTCAAAAGATTGACAAGTGCATTGAACATCCATGCTTTGAAGGGGTTGATTGTCAATGGTCGGACCAGGATCCGTACTATCAGTGTGGGAAGTGTCCGTCCGGATACAAAGGTGACGGCAAAACTTGCACAAAAATTGACATCTGTGCAAAGGGACCATGCTTCAAAGATGTGGACTGTGCATGGAAAGCGTACTCTCCGTATTACCAATGTGCATCATGTCCTCTGGGATTCGAAGGAGATGGAATAACCTGTACCAAGATTGATGTCTGTTCACGAGGACCGTGTTTCGAGGGAGTGGACTGCATTTGGACAGAAAAGGATCCACACTACCAGTGTGGAGCGTGTCCCCCAGGATTCTCTGGAGATGGATCGGAATGTCAAAAGATTGACAGGTGTATTGAGAATCCATGCTTTAAAGGGGTTGATTGTCAATGGGCGGACCAGAATCCGTACTACCAGTGTGGAGATTGTCCGTCCGGATACGAAGGTGACGGTAAAACTTGCAGAAAAATTGACATCTGTGCAACGAGACCGTGCTTCGATGGCGTGGACTGTGCATGGAATGCGGACCCCCCGTATTACCAATGCGCTTCTTGTCCTCTAGGATTCGAAGGAGATGGAATAACCTGTACCAAGATTGATGTCTGTGCAAAGGGACCATGCTTCGCGGGCGTGGACTGCACTTGGACAGAAAATGATCCACACTACCAGTGTGGATCGTGTCCCCCAGGATTCTCTGGAGATGGATCGAAATGTCAAAAGATTGACAAGTGCAGTGAGAATCCATGCTTTCAATGGGTTGATTGTCAATGGTCGGACCAGGATCCGTACTTTCAGTGTGGAGACTGTCCTTCCGGATATGAAGGAGACGGTAGAACTTGCAGAAAAATTGACATCTGTGCAAAAGGACCATGCTTCAAAGGTGTAGATTGTGCATGGAAAGCGGACCCTCCGTATTACCAATGCGCTTCTTGCCCTCTAGGATTCGAAGGAGATGGAATCACTTGTACCAAAATTGATGTTTGTTCAAGAAGACCATGCTTCGCGGACGTGGACTGCACTTGGACAGAAAAGGATCCACACTACAAGTGTGGATCGTGTCCCCCAGGATTCTCTGGAAATGGCAAAAATTGCACCAAATTGGACACCTGCTCCAAAGATCCATGCTTCCCGACCGTACTCTGTCAATGGAGCGCGGTTACACCGCACTACCAGTGCGGACCGTGTCCCTCAGGTTACACCGGTGACGGCCGCGCGTGCACCAAGCTGAACACCTGCGAACCCTCACCCTGCTACCCGGGACTTCAATGTAGTTGGTCCGACAGTCCACCCAACTTCCAGTGCGAACCCTGCCCGTCCGGTTACGAAGGAGATGGAGTCTACTGCAGTAGGAATCCCTGCCTGCAGAATCCATGCTTTAGCGGGGTTAGCTGCCGGAAGATGGCGTCGGATCCGTTCTTTGCGTGCGGATCGTGTCCGACGGGACTGGCGGGTAACGGAATTTTGTGCGGGAACGACTTGGACTCCGACGGGTATCCGGATGAGGGACTCAACTGTGCGGATCCTAAGTGCAGTAAGGATAACTGCCTGCGGCAGCCAAACTCTGGCCAGGAGGATTCCGACGGCAATGGAGTCGGGGATGCCTGCGAGAATGACGTGGATTCGGACGGAATTACCAACGGAGTGGACAACTGTCCGTACGTATCGAATGAGGATCAGTCAGATCGGGACAAGGACAACATCGGGGATGTATGCGACAATTGCGCTTTGACGAGCAACACCGAACAGATGGATCTTGATAAGGATGGAGTTGGTGATGCGTGCGATCCGGATATTGACGGAGATGGATTCTCGAACCAGTTAGACAACTGCAAACTTCAGTACAATCCGAGTCAGGAGGACTACGATCGGGACGGTGTTGGAGACGTCTGTGACAACTGTCCAAAAATCGCGAATCGAAATCAAAAAGACACAGATTCGGACCAGATTGGCGATGTGTGTGATACCGATGAGGATTTCGACGAAGACGGACTCCAGGACAACAGGGATAACTGTCCGAAGGTGGCGAACGTTAACCAGTGTGACAGCGATGGAGATGGAATAGGTGACGCGTGCGATGTCGACCAAGATAACGATGGAGTGTTGAATGAAGCGGACAACTGTCCTCTGGTTGCGAACGTCGACCAGACCGATCTCAACAGTAAGTAAAAGTTCCGAAGGGTGTCTCTACTTCTGAGGGGATCAAAACTTGAAAATTAAAAATAAACTTAAAATTCATAATTAAAAAAAAACTTAAAATTCATAATTAAAAAAACCAATGTAATAAAAAATTAAAATAATTAAAATAATTAAAATATTTAAAATAATTGAAATAATTAAAATAATTAAAATAATTAAATTAATTAAAATAATTAAAATAATTAAAATAATTAAAATAATTAAAATAATTAAAATAATTAAAATAATTAAAATAATTAAAATAATTAAAATAATTAAAATAATTAAAATAATTAAAATATTTAAAATAATTGAAATAATTAAAATAATTCAAATAATTAAAATAATTAAAATAATTAAAATAATTAAATTAATTAAAATAATTAAAATAATTAAAATAATTAAAATAATTAAAATAATTAAAATAATTAAAATAATTAAAATAATTAAAATAATTAAAATAATTAAAATAATTAAAATAATTAAAAAAATTAAAATAATTAAAATAATTAAAATAATTAAAATAATTAAAATAATTAAAATAATTAAAATAATTAAAAAAATCAAAATATTTAAAATATTTAAAATAATTAAAATAATTAAAATAATTAAAATAATTAAAATATTTAAAATAATTAAAATAATTAAAATAACTAAAATAATTAAAATAATTAAAATAATTAAAATAATTAAAATAATTAAAATAATTAAAATAATTAAAATAATTAAAATAATTAAAATAATTAAAATAATTAAAATAATTAAAATAATTAAAATAATTAAAATAATTGAAATAATTAAAATAATTAAAATAATTAAATTAATTAAAATAATTAAAATAATTAAAATAATTAAAATAATTAAAATAATTAAAATAATTAAAATAATTAAAATAATTGAAATAATTAAAATAATTAAAATAATTAAAATAATTAAAATAATTAAAATAATTAAAATAATTAAAATAATTAAAATAATTAAAATAATTAAAATAATTAAAATAATTAAAATAATTAAAATAATTAAAATAATTAAAATAATTAAAATAATTAAAATAATTAAAATAATTAAAATAATTAAAATAATTAAAATAATTAAAATAATTAAAAAAATTAAAATAATTAAAATACTTAAAATAATTAAAATAATTATAAAAATTAAAATAATTGAAAATTATAGAACGAAAAATCCAAGCAATCTTCTTGATGGGACTGACTTATTGACAGCTGGAGCAATATTGATATCGAGAAGATCGACAGCCAGAGAGTCCACTGTAATAAATATAATTAAAATAGTTTAAATAATTTTTATAATTTAATTAGTTCAAATAATTTTAATAATTTAAAAAAAGTAAATAAAAATAAATTTATAAATTAAAATATTTAAAGTAGTTTAAAATATTTAATATATTAAATTATTTTAATTATAATTCATAGACTTTCAAAATTATTAAAAATTCTCAAACTTCTAAACATTCTAAATAAGGAAAAAAAATAACAGAAAAACTAAAAGAGGTATTAGACTATGACAAACTTGCACTCTTTGACAGTTTTCCTGTATTTATTTGTAGAAAACACAGCCTGCATACATTTTGCATTGTTTGCGAATTTGGCTAACTGTCAAACACGTCGAAGTTTGAGTTTGTTTGTTTGTCAAATTCCTGTCATTTACAGAGGACAGCAAAAAATTTGAAAAATTTGAAGAATTTTAAGAATTTCAAGAATTTCAAGAATTTCAAGAATTTCAAGAATTTCAAGAATTTCAAGAATTTCAAGAATTTCAAGAATTTCAAGAATTTCAAGAATTTCAAGAATTTCAAGAATTTCAAGAATTTCAAGAATTTTAAGAATTTCAAGAATTTCAAGAATTTCAAGAATTTCAAGAATTTCAAGAATTTCAAGAATTTCAAGAATTTCAAGAATTTCAAGAATTTCAAGAATTTCAAGAATTTCAAGAATTTTAAGAATTTCAAGAATTTCAAGAATTTCAAGAATTTCAAGAATTTCAAGAATTTCAAGAATTTCAAGAATTTCAAGAATTTCAAGAATTTCAAGAATTTCAAGAATTTCAAGAATTTCAAGAATTTCAAGAATTTCAAGAATTTCAAGAATTTCAAGAATTTCAAGAATTTCAAGAATTTCAAGAATTTCAAGAATTTTAAGAATTTTAAGAATTTCAAGAATTTCAAGAATTTCAAGAATTTCAAGAATTTCAAAAATTTCAAGAATTTCAAGAATTTTAAGAATTTTAAGAATTTTAAGAATTTTAAGAATTTTAAGAATTTTAAGAATTTTAAGAATTTTAAGAATTTTAAGAATTTTAAGAATTTTAAGAATTTTAAGAATTTTAAGAATTTTAAGAATTTTAAGAATTTTAAGAATTTTAAGAATTTTAAGAATTTTAAGAATTTTAAGAATTTTAAGAATTTTAAGAATTTTAAGAATTTTAAGAATTTTATGAATTTTAAGAATTTTAAGAATTTTAAGAATTTTAAGAATTTTAAGAATTTTAAGAATTTTAAGAATTTTAAGAATTTTAAGAATTTTAAGAATTTTAAGAATTTTAAGAATTTTAAGAATTTTAAGAATTTTAAGAATTTTAAGAATTTTAAGAATTTTAAGTTTTTTTTTTTTTTTTTTTTTGAAATTAAATATGTCTTTATTGAACTTTCTTATAATAATTACATTTCTTTTACATGCTAAGTGGTATGGCCTAATGCTCTTCATCTTTGTTGTATTTTTCGTTTTATTATTAACTGATAAAATTTATTTTATTTACTTCAAATTGTTTTACATTATTGCATTTACTCGAATACATTTGGGTAAAAAAGAAAAAAATCACTTTAACAACTAATCCTAACTTAAAACTAAAAAAATAAATTCATTGAAATATTCAAAATCATTACAACGAGTAAACTACGAACTGTATTTTAAGATAAATGCTCCAAGCGTTCTTACTTGTTCCTGGCGAGTTTTGCAACCACGCAGTGTTGTTGTCATCTCGATGAAAATGTTCAGAAGTTCTTGTGGTGAAAACAGGTCACAACTGCCTTCACCCGTTGATGCTGGTTGGTTTTCCCTCGGTTGCTGACTGAAGCCTGGAGGTGTTGTATTCTCTGCAACTTTTTGCCGCTGATTCAACGGCAATGGCTGCAGATTTGGAACCACTCGAGTAGATCCTGATCCTGGTGACGCCAAAGCAGGAAAATCCACGTCCGTGTATGCTGGTGGTGTTTTGCGACGATTTGGTTGGTGCCTCGTCGTCGCTTGCTGCCGAATTTTTACAAACTCAGCACGTTTTGGGCAGCTTCGATTCTTGGTAGAATGGTCGCCGCCGCAATTGAAGCATTTAGCTTCGATGTTCTCGTTGATTGTTTCGCATGCTTGAGTTTTGTGCTCACCTCCGCAGGTTGCACAACGACTCTTGATGAAACAGTTCCTTCCACCATGTCCAAACTGCAAGCAGTTCGAACATTGCGTCACGTCACGGTGCACTGGGCGATAACGTTCCCAAGTCACGATGATGTTGAAAATTGCCCGAACTGCTTTCAGCTCAGACGGCGTTGTCGATCCTTTCTCGAGATGAACCAGGTACAGCTGATCACGATACTTGATGTCCTTGTTGTGTCTCGTCATCTTGAAGACTTCGATCACGTTCAACTTAAGAGTTTTGAGCTCTTCTTTCAGCACACTCACATCCATGTCGTACAGGCCTCGGAGGACCTGTTTCATGGGGCGTTTACCTGGGTCGTCATGGCTGTAGTATTCAATCTTTGTGTTGTTCAGGAAATCCCGAACGTAGTTGTAATCCTTTCTGGTAGGTAGCAGAATTTTGAGTCCATCAGCACACAAGCGAATGGAAGCTCGTAAAGCACCAGATTTGATAAACCCGGTCAGCCACTTTCGCACCGAATCCGATGACGATGTTTTCACAAAAATGGGTGGCAACTTTTCCCGTCGTTCAAATTCTTCTTTCTCGCTCACGTCCACAGGGAGGGTAGCGAACTGGTTTCCAGACGAATTTTGAGCGTCCTTGCTCAAACTGCCTGGCTTTGCAGGTAGCGCTTCGGCATTCTTTAGCTTCTTCAAATCTGCCGATCCTGCTGGTGAGGACCGCCTCTTTTTCTTGCCGTGAGGCATTTTTTGCACTTTTGAAGCACTTTTCAGGAGCTAAAATCCAGGAGTACCTCACTGATCGGTGGTCCACAAGGGAGTGGATAAGAATTTTAAGAATTTTAAGAATTTTAAGAATTTTAAGAATTTTAAGAATTTTAAGAATTTTAAGAATTTTAAGAATTTTAAGAATTTTAAGAATTTTAAGAATTTTAAGAATTTTAAGAATTTTAAGAATTTTAAGAATTTTATGAATTTTAAGAATTTTAAGAATTTTAAGAATTTTAAGAATTTTAAGAATTTTAAGAATTTTAAGAATTTTAAGAATTTTAAGAATTTTAAGAATTTTAAGAATTTTAAGAATTTTAAGAATTTTAAGAATTTTAAGAATTTTAAGAATTTTAAGAATTTTAAGAATTTTAAGAATTTTAAAAATTTTAAGAATTTTAAGAATTTTAAGAATTTTAAGAATTTTAAGAATTTTAAGAATTTTAAGAATTTTAAGAATTTTAAGAATTTTAAGAATTTTAAGAATTTTAAGAATTTTAAGAATTTTAAGAATTTTAAGAATTTTAAGAATTTTAAGAATTTTAAGAATTTTAAGAATTTTAAGAATTTTAAGAATTTTAAGAATTTTAAGAATTTTAAGAATTTTAAGAATTTTAAGAATTTTAAAAATTTTAAAAATTTTAAAAATTTTAAGAATTTTAAGAATTTTAAGAATTTTATGAATTTTATGAATTTTATGAATTTTAAGAATTTTAAGAATTTTAACAATTTTAAGAATTTTAAGAATTTTAAAAATTTTAAAAATTTTAAGAATTTTAAGAATTTTAAGAATTTTAAGAATTTTAAGAATTTTAAGAATTTTAAGAATTTTAAGAATTTTAAGAATTTTAAGAATTTTAAGAATTTTAAGAATTTTAAGAATTTTAAGAATTTTAAGAATTTTAAGAATTTTAAGAATTTTAAGAATTTTAAGAATTTTAAGAATTTTAAGAATTTTAAGAATTTTAAGAATTTCAAGAATTTCAAGAATTTTAAGAATTTTAAGAATTTTAAGACTAAACAAACAAATTCGCACTTTTTGACAGTTTGACTTTTTGCCTACTTTGTTTGTTTGCCTGCATTTGTTTGTAGAAACGTCAGCCTGCATACATTTGCGAGTTGTTTGTCATAGTGTATTACCTCCTTAAGCAAATTCTCATCATTTTCAGAGGACGGCAAAGGCGATTGCTGTGAGAACGACTTTGACGGGGACGCTGTCACCGACAGGATCGACAACTGCCCCGCCAACCGGAACATTATGGAGTCCGACTTTCGAAACTTTACCACGGTGGCGCTTGATCCGGAAGATGATGCTCAGGCCGATCCTCACTGGGAGATTCTGAACGATGGAGCGGAGATCTTTCAAAAGTTCAACAGTGATCCGGGGCTGGCGGTTGGCCGTCACAAGCTGGAGGGCGTGGACTTTGAGGGGACGTTCTTCATCGCTCCGGACCCGAACGACGTTGTTGCGGATGACGATTTTGTTGGGTTTGTTTTTGGGTATTTGAATGAACGCAAGTTTTATGTTGTTTCTTGGAAAGCAAAGTTTCAAAGGTATTGGAGAGAACCTAGACCAGTTGCGAAGGCTGGTATCACGCTGAAACTAGTAAACAGTACGTCGGGGCCCGGACCGAAACTCCGTAACGCGTTATGGAACGATGAAAGCGTGGAGGGAGAAACTGTCAAATTGTGGCAAAGTAAGAAGTTAGGCTGGAAGTTTGACACCGCGTACCGCTGGAAACTGATGCATCGTCCAGCAATAGGATTGATTCGTTTCGAGCTGTTCAAAGGAAATCAAAAAGTGGTAGACTCCGGGAACAGGTACGACCACCACATCAAGGGTGGTCAACTCGGCGTCTACTGCTTCTCGCAAGCAATGATAAAGTGGTCTAATCTGGTGTACCGCTGCAACGGTAAGATATTCAAATGTTTAGTAATAATCATCGAAATTAATCTTCCCCATAATAATTACAGAAACGAATCCAGCCAACCTCTAAACGCGCCGCGGTGGTCCTAAACGCACCAATCTCCAAGATGGCGTCGTTTGTCAAAAAACAAGTTCCCGCGTCCCACGTCAATTTGAACAACAACGCCAGATCCGTATCCCAAACTAGTCCCAAAAGCTGCAGTTTTGCCCGTTTACGGAGAATCGCCCAAAAAGATCAAATGACCGAATTTGGGGTCTGCCGGTCATAAGTTATTTCTTAATTTTCACTCACTTATCAGCCGCCATTATCGGACGGCGGCGGCTGGTTATTTTGAGCCGCCCACGCGAACTGTTGTTGAATTGCTGTGTCTTCTTTTGTCTATCTGCCATGTTTGACTCCCACTTGGAGATGAGATCTGACGGAAGGCTTACCGTTTTCGGATGTGGCGGTGGTGCCCATATGTGTTATTAGCCTATTAAAAAGCAGTAAAAACTGTCAGACCTTAATGTGGACGGAACCGCCGTCGAAAATGTTTGTGATGGAGTGTGGGACTAATCCGGGGCGCATCTGTTTGTGTGGTATTTTTGTTTTTGAGAGTATAATAAAAAAATATTTTAAAAATCACATTGAATGAATTATTAATTTCAAATCCAGCTGTTCAAATCTGTTCACAGCAGCATTCCTTTAAGATAATAAAAGAAGCATTAAAAAAACGAGTCAATTCAATGCAATTAGTATAATTTAAGGCGCATTCAATTGCGATGTGTGAGACTACAGAGCGAATTCGGTGATTCGAATAACGCTTTTCCAAATGATCGCTAATTCGGTGCAGTAAATTTTACGCCGACTCGATTTTTAGGTTAGAAATTTGACAGCTTGGCTGCACTGTTTACGTTTTTTTTTCACGTGTGTCTCATTGAAAATATGTGTGCGTGTGCGCTCGTGACGTCACGCTGTAAAACCTAATTGCAATTAAAAGCACTGAGATGTCATAGATTGGTTGTCAACTTCATGTTTACCTCTAAAATTTACTACAGTCCAGACTCGATTATCCGAAGCTTTGTATGGGACTTCGGATAATCGAATCACGTCAAAAATATATTTTTTTCGTTTTTTTCTTTTTCTTGTTTTAAATATCAAATTCGAGTTCTGCGACCCCATTCAAATTGGAATAGATGATTGCCTGTTAAATAATAAAATGCATTTTTTCAATATTTCGTCACCGCCATATGATTTTGAGTAAATTTAAGTAAGGAGCTAAAGAAATCTCATTTTATTCGTTTTTCTTGAACAAAATTCTAATAATGCTGGAAACTCGAAAATCCTGAAATTTTGAAAAACCTTGAAAATCTTAACAATTCTGAAAAATCTGGAAATTCTTAAAATTCTAAAAATTCTACAAATATCTTGAAAATCTTGAATCTTAAAAATCTTAAAAATCTTAAAAATCTTAAAAATCTTAAAAATCTTAAAAATCTTAAAAATCTTAAAAATCTTAAAAATCTTAAAAATCTTAAAAATCTTAAAAATCTTAAAAATCTTAAAAATCTTAAAAATCTTAAAAATCTTAAAAATCTTAAAAATCTTAAAAATCTTAAAAATCTTAAAAATCTTAAAAATCTTAAAAATCTTAAAAATCTTAAAAATCTTAAAAATCTTAAAAATCTTAAAAATCTTAAAAATCTTAAAAATCTTAAAAATCTTAAAAATCTTAAAAATCTTAAAAATCTTAAAAATCTTAAAAATCTTAAAAATCTTAAAAATCTTAAAAATCTTAAAAATCTTAAAAATCTTAAAAATCTTAAAAATCTTAAAAATCTTAAAAATCTTAAAAATCTTAAAAATCTTAAAAATCTTAAAAATCTTAAAAATCTTAAAAATCTTAAAAATCTTAAAAATCTTAAAAATCTTAAAAATCTTAAAAATCTTAAAAATTTTAAAAATCTTAAAAATCTTAAAAATTTTAAAAATCTTAAAAATCTAAAAAATCTTAAAGATCTTAAAAATTTTAAAAATCTTAAAAATCTAAAAAATCTAAAAATTTAGAAAATTCAGAAAATTCTGAAAATTCAGAAAATTTACAAATTTTAGAAAATTTAGAAAATTCAGAAAATTTAGAAAATTCAGAAAATTCAAAAAATTTAGAAAATTCAGAAAATTTAGAAAATTCAAAAAAATTTAGAAAATTTAAAAAAAATTTAAAAAATTTAGAAAATTCAGAAAATTTAGAAAATTCAAAAAAAATTAGAAAATTTAGAAATTTTAGAAAATTTAGAAAATTCAGAAAATTTAGAAAATTTAGAAAAATTAGAAAATTTAGAAAATTTAGAAAATTTAGAAAATTTAGAAAATTTAGAAAATTTAGAAAATTTAGAAAATTTAGAAAATTTAGAAAATTTAGAAAATTTAGAAAATTTAGAAAATTTAGAAAATTTAGAAAATTTAGAAAATTTAGAAAATTTAGAAAATTTAGAAAATTTAGAAAATTTAGAAAATTTAGAAAATTTAGAAAATTTAGAAAATTTAGAAAATTTAGAAAATTTAGAAAATTTAGAAAATTTAGAAAATTTAGAAAATTTAGAAAATTTAGAAAATTTAGAAAATTTAGAAAATTTAGAAAATTTAGAAAATTTAGAAAATTTAGAAAATTTAGAAAATTTAGAAAATTTAGAAAATTTAGAAAATTTAGAAAATTTAGAAAATTTAGAAAATTTAGAAAATTTAGAAAATTTAGAAAATTTGGAAAATTTAGAAAATTTAGAAAACTTAGAAAATTTAGAAAATTTAGAAAATTTAGAAAATTTAGAAAATTTAGAAAATTTAGAAAATTTAGAAAATTTAGAAAATTTAGAAAATTTAGAAAATTTAGAAAATTTAGAAAATTTAGAAAATTTAGAAAATTTAGAAAATTTAGAAAATTTAGAAAATTTAGAAAATTTAGAAAATTTAGAAAATTTAGAAAATTTAGAAAATTTAGAAAATTTAGAAAATTTAGAAAATTTAGAAAATTTAGAAAATTTAGAAAATTTAGAAAATTTAGAAAATTTAGAAAATTTAGAAAATTTAGAAAATTTAGAAAATTTAGAAAATTTAGAAAATTTAGAAAATTTAGAAAATTTAGAAAATTTAGAAAATTTAGAAAATTTAGAAAATTTAGAAAATTTAGAAAATTTAGAAAATTTAGAAAATTTAGAAAATTTAGAAAATTTAGAAAATTTAAAAAATTTAGAAAATTTAGAAAATTTAGAAAATTTAGAAAATTTAGAAAATTTAGAAAATATAGAAAATTTAGAAAACTCAGAAAATTCAGAAAATTTAGAAAAATTAGAAAATTTAAAAAAATTAGAACATTCTGAAAATTCAGAAAACTCAGAAAATTCAGAAAATTCAAAAAACTCAAAAATTATAGAAAATTTAGAAAATTTAGAAAATTTAGAAAATTTAGAAAATTCAGAAAACTCAGAAAACTCAGAAAATTCAGAAAATTCAGAAAGTTCAAAAAACTCAAAAATTATAGAAAATTTAGAAAATACAGAAAATACAGAAAATTCAGAAAATTCAGACAATTCAGACAATTCAGAAAATTCAGAAAATTCAGAAAATTCAGAAAATTCAGAAAATTCAGAAAATTCAGAAAATTCAGAAAATTCATAAAATTCAGAAATTTCAGAAAATTTAGAAAATTCAGAAAATTCAGAAAATTCAGAAAATTCAGAAAATTCAGAAAATTCAGAAAATTCAGAAAATTCAGAAAATTCAGAAAATTCAGAAATTTCAGAAAATTCAGAAAATTCAAAAAATTCAGAAAATTCAAAAAATTCAGAAAATTCAGAAAATTCAGAAAATTCAGAAAATTCAGAAAATTCAGAAAATTCAGAAAATTAAGAAAATTCAGAAAATTTAGAAAATTCAGAAAATTCAGAAAATTCAAAAAAATTCAGAAAATTCAGAAAATTCAGAAAATTTATAAAATTCAGAAAATTCAGAAAATTCAGAAAATTCAGAAAATTCAGAAAATTCAGAAAATTCAGAAAATTAAGAAAATTCAGAAAATTCAGAAAATTCAGAAAATTCAGAAAATTCAGAAAATTCAGAAAATTCAGAAAATTCAGAAAATTAAAAAAAATCCAAAAATTTAGAAAATTCAGAAATTTCAGAAAATTCAGAAAATTCATAAAATTTAGAAAATTCAGAAAATTCAGAAAATTCAGAAAATTCAGAAAATTCAGAAAATTTAGAAAATTCAGAAAATTCAGAAAATTCAGAAAATTCATCAAATTCATAAAATTCATAAAATTCAGAAATTTTTTTGAAAAATTTAAAATTCTAAAATTTCTAAAAATTAAAAAAAGATCTGAAAATTTAAAAATTCAGAAAATTAGAAATTTTGAAAATTTAAAAAAAATTGAAAATTTTTAAAAATTTTAAAATTTTGAAAATTCTGAAAATTTTAAAAATTCTGAACATTCTAAAAATTCTGCAAATCCTAAAAATTCTGAAAATTCTAAATATCCTGAACTTATTGTAAATTATAAAAAAAATCAGAAAAGTTTAAAAAATTAAGAACTCAGAATTTTTTTTTAAATTCCTTTTTTTTAATTAAAAATTTTAAAAATTCTGAAAATTCTAAAAAAAATAAAAATTCTAAGAATTCTGAAATTTTAGATTTTTTTTGAAGTTCTGAAATCTTGAAAATTTTAATAAAAATTGAAAATTGTGGCGAGCGAGATGTCAAATTGAAAAAGTGATCTAATTTTCTGTCATACTAATGGCGTTTTAGTGTAATGTATTGTTCAGCTTAATTATAAGTAATTTGCTTTTAATGACCTACAAAACAGTCCGAAATCAAAATGAGACTCAAAATTCAGTTGTCTGTTGATCTCTACGAAGTAAACATGTTATTCAAATCATTTTTTCTATTACTTTGCACATCAGCCATGTGTCAAATTCAACCAATGGTAAAAAAATAATCGGTTTTGCCTTGAACTCAATGTTCTTCAAAATTTACATAAAATCACAGCTCAAACCCAAAATCAACCTGGAGACGCTCACTCGCAACCCTTCCTGTGACCTGAACTACTTCAGATTTGACAGTCTCAACATCGTGGACCAAGCGCTGTCCGGTACGGTCTTTCTCCGGCAGGACATCCCCGCCAACGGAGACTTCAAGCTGTACTCGGAACTGTTCAAAGTTCTGCCCCACCGGGATCTCGGCATCGTGTGGCAGCAGGTCAAAATCTGTCAAATTCTAGCCAAAGGCAGCGCCGTATGGCACATCACGGTGCACCCTACCCGGCAGCAGCAGCAGCAGCAATGTCCACTCCGGGCAGGGGCGTACTCTGTGTCCAATTTCACCCTGCAGTACAGCATTTTGCGCAATTTGCCCGCGGGAAGGTACTACCTTTCGACGGCGTTGTACCGCAACGATGTGCCGATTTGCGGGGCCAAGCTGACGTTTGCAGTTGTGTTAAATTAAATAAAAATTTCATTACGGTTTCTTGGTCCTATCCGGTACGAAATTAGCAAAATTTTCCCCTTGTCGGGCCGACACAAACTAAATGTAGTCCGATGTTGAGTTTACTAATGTCACTGAAACTTTTTGACAGCTGTTTCTTTGTCAAACGAGAAACGTACACGTTAAAATCGAAAGACTCATTTTTGTTAATGTTTAGTTCGGATAGAATCAAACGACAACGGTGGCGCCACTCGTGTCAAATGTGGCTCCTCGTCGAACTACGACTACAAGCTGACTTGAATGGTTTAAAAAATTCCAACGTTCAGCTTGACCTAACCAAAGAATGCATTCTGACGGCGACGGCGGCACGTTCCGACCCTTTGAGTCGGGTGTGACGTGACCGGGGTTAAATAAATAACGTAAATGGTAAAAGAGAGAGGAAGAAAAGAGTAAAAATAAAAAGGAAAGCATTGGATAGAACAAGTGTGCGAGCTTGAACGGCTTGTTTTGAGTCGGTTCCGCTTTGTAGAGAAGGAGAAGAAGAAGAAGAAGAAGTGTCAGACGGCAATAGAGCCAGTGTTAAAGGTGTGGAATGTGTTATACGTTTAGAGGCGCGTCAAAAGAAGGGGTTACGAACACGTGTGAAGCAGTTGTACTGTACGCATGAATGACTCGGTAAATTCTTTGGAGTAAAAGAGTGTTGAAGCTGTAGTACGTTTTCTTGTTCTTTCTGAAGCGAAATTTCCCAAACCTAACTTTGTTTTATCGTTGATTAACATTGAAATGCATTGATTTTAAGCAAATCTAAGGTTAGCCAACATTGAGGTAACCTAAACTTGCAAACTGTCAAAATCACACTCAAAATCAGAAGTACCCCTCATAAAGGGTTAGATTTACCCTTTATCTGTCAACACAAGGTAAACCAACCCTTTTTGAGGGTTACTTCCACCCTTTTTTGAGTTTACCCGTCGTTATCCCTTTGCAAAAGGTTACAACTAGAGACCCTTAATAGGGAGACTGGTCTAAGCTGGCTAAATCGATCTGGCAACGTATGTTTTGAGTTTGGCAACACTGATAAGTTTTTCTGGTCGTAAAGGCAAATGCTCGTTTGGATACGTCAAACTCGTGTCTGCTTGGGTACGTCAAATTCCCTTCGACCAGTCTCTATATTAAGGATCTCTAGTTACCACCGGTAACAAATTTAAAAAAGGGTAGAAATAACCCTCAAGAAGGGTTTGTTTACCTTGTGTTGACAGATAAAAGGGTAAATCTAACCCTTTTTGAGGGGTACCTCTGATTTTGTGTGTAAACAAACTCTTTTCCAGTGTAAACATCGACTGAGGTAAGCAAGATTGTGAATTGTTTTGATTGAATTCGATATAATGTATAAGATACACGCACATTCAAAATCACTCACTTGGCGTCAAGACCGAACCTTATCAGAAATTAGTAAATAGGGCATCAGTCAGAGTTGAGATCATTTCACTCAGAGTTCGAGTGGAATAACTCACCCAGATCTGAGTGAAATTCACTAAATCTGACAGATGCCCCATTTACTCATTTCTGAGTAGGTCCGGTTTTGACGAAAACTGAGTGTTTTGAAATGAGGGTGTACGTGACAAATAGTTTGCGAAGGGTAATGTCACCAAAACATGTCCAACTGTTTGGTGATTTTTGGTAACTTTTCAAAAGGCGTAACCTTGGATGTAAACAAACAGTTTATTCCATAATTCTACGAATGTTTATATTGAATGTGAGCGGAATGAGTTGTTTGTTTACATAAAAAAGTTTGTTATTGAAAAAAAACTTTCTTCAATAATTTTTCAAGCAATTTTCAAAAAAAAACATGCAATCACAACAAACTCAACTCCCCTTTTTCATCTGACAGATCGCATGTTTCGCGGTCAAAAGCAACCGAAGCGAAAACTGCTGGAGGGGGGATCTTTAAAGATATTTGCACCTTGTCTAGGGTACCCAATCGTGGCGCGAGTGTGGTACACACACACACAGATAATTGATTAACAGCTGTGGTTTGGTACGCACCAATTGCGCTGCCACCACAACACAGGGGTAAAGCGGCTCGCGTATGTTTAAACCACATTCGGAGCAGCCAACCTTTCAGCCTGGCTGTCAGTCTGATCGTTTTGAGTAGGTTTCTGATGGAGTGAGCATTATTATTTTCACTATTTTAAGGGGATTTGCGCTATTTTGGGTTGTTCAACTAAAAAAGGTTACCCAATTGTTGCTGCAACCAAAACTGCAACAGCAGTGCAACAAGTTTTTTTTTTAATTTAATTTTCAAGCAATTTAGATATTTTTCCAAGAAATTGTCACATAATTTTGAAAATCAAGGTTACTAAAATTCAAGACAAGCTCTGAAAAAAAATTAAGGTGACAAATAAATGCCACCTTACCCTATGTTTTGGTTGCCCGCTCATAATCTTGAGCTCAATTTAAGGGTTCCGGTTCGAAAAGTTTTAAATTTCACTCATAGATTGATGAGCGCAGTTTAGAGTCAAACTGCTGATATCAAATTTGAATCATCACGAAGCTAAATTTTGCGCTTAAAACCGCAGAAAAAGATGGTGCATCGAAACGTGAAGATGAGGAAATTTGACAAGTCACTCAAGTCAGGTACGTGATTGCCGAGCAAAATGGTTCATTAAGATGACACGGGCAAATCTCCTAAAAAGGACAGGAACAAGGAAACTGACGATGGCTAATGTTTACGTGCCCGGAGACAATAACAACAAACTGGTTTTGTCTAAGCAAACGGTCGTTTCTGGGAAAATAAATAGTTTGTCTGTGTCTTGTTTTGTTGTTTTTGGCGTGACACATAAATCATATCTCTTTGCTGGTGATTTTTAGCGTTGAAGGTGTTGAATAAAAGATGATTTATGATATCAAGCAAGACATTTAAAACGAATCGTAGTAAGTTTGTGAACAAACAGTAAATCAAGATTCTGTGAAATGTGATCCGTTCACAGAATCCTCTCTGCGGTTAATGCAACGCAGTAGGCCTGGCCGCTTTTATGAGTGTAATACGTTTCGGGGATGCTCGAATGTACTACAATCATTAATATTGACAAGAAAGAACATGGGGCGTAATCTAATCACATGTTCTTCCAGGATGCTTTCTTCGGACTGGCTGCGTTTGTGTTTGATTAGATTAGATTAGATTTAGACAAACAGTAAATCAAGGTCAAACTAAAGAATCTCAATATTATGCCTTTTTAAATTGTTTTACTCTTTAACGTTAGGTGCACGCTTATTCAAAATCACTCAGTTTTCGTCAAAACTGAACTCAGAAATGAGTAAACAAAGCTTCTGTCAATTTGACTTAATTCTGGGTGAATTCCACTCAATATTCGTTGAATTCTGAGTGAAATTCACTCAAACCTGACAGATGCCCCATTTACTCAATTCTGAGTAGGTTCGGTTTTGATGAAAATTGAGTGATTTTGACATGTGCGTGCTGCCAACTTGGATAAATGTTTAGCGGTGCGGTTGTCACTGAATTTGTTTATGTTTGTTGTTTCCCTAGCGAGGTCCAATGTCTTTTGCAAGCAGAACATAACCAAACTTTTCGGCACCCTCAGCAAACGTCAAATTAATACAAATTGCTGCCGGATCTTTTTCCAGATCTCTCCTGGAATAGATCCGGCAGCAATTTTGTATGGTTTGACGTTATCAAAGGGTGCCGAAAAAAGCTAAATAAATCACTTCGTGCATCAGCCAATTTTTCTTTTGTTATTGTTTTGGTTTTAGTGGCACGGTGTGATGCACTCATATTTGAGCAAAGCGAGATGACGCGTACCTATGATATACAGTCTTGACCCATTGTTGTGACAGATGTCAAATCGATGTGCTGTCAAATTTGTAGGGAGAAATTTTTCACAACAAATTATCCAATCGATGAAGAAAAAAGTGACTGAAATCTTCAAATTTTCGAAACTTGAAAACTACAACTATAAATATATTTACAACTCTAGTCAAAAAATCTCCCCAACCCGCATTTTCCAACGCGATCCAACGCCGTCGGATCCGCAGCTCAACCTGGAATGTTATTATACACTCCCCTAAATCTAAATTTCGTTAGGTACCGTTCTTCTGCAGATCCGATATCCTCCTCCTCTTCTCAGCGCCAACCATTCCCCCGTCCAATTATTGGACCATTACTTCAAATTCTTGCTCGATTGCTGTTCGATTCTCCGCCAGCTCCATAAATCGCTCCCACACAATCGAACGAAAAGCCATGCTCAATAGACTAGTTCAGTTTTAGTCGATTCGATCTAGATAAGTTTTGTCGAAGATCACGAAGTGATCCGAGTTAAGTCAAATCTGAGTCTTGTTGTAACATTGACCACTTTCTTCCTCAAAACATCCCAAACAAACCCTCGAACCAGTCTAACACGATCTGACGAACGGTCCGCGGACGGAACCGCCTTCTCGGGGTTCATTTTCGCACCGGCTGGTGGCGCTTTTGTTTTTAGGTTCGTCCAGCGCTTCGCGCTTCAGCGCAGAAATGCCTCAATAAAACGCTAATTTGCCTTCAAGAGAGCCCCTTGCTTAGATTTATGTTCAAGATTGAACACTGAGTTTGAACTCTGCGTTTGACAGATGGCTTACCTCCACCAATGTTTACATTGATGTTTCGAGCGCAACCAAAGTGAATCATTCAAGGAGGTAGCTAACTGTCAAGGGACAGCGTTTGACAGATAAAGGTAAACAATACAAAAGGTAAGACAGGTACAGTCTTGAACACCACTCTATGAACCAGCTGAAGCAAAGCGGCTTCGAAATTCCTATCTATCGAGCATTATGTTCAACAACGACGTCGTTGCGGGGCTCTGAGTCATACCAGACAGCATTTCCCGCTGAAGCTCAGTCCAGCTGGAACCACAAGAACGATACCTAAACAGTAACTGATAAGACATTCCACGTGACTGCGCGAGGGGTCCACCAACGTTTAAGGGGAAAAAATAATAAAAACTTAGATTAAAAGCTTCAAATCTCGTCGAAAGTGCCTTCCAATTAGGGGAAAATTAGCTCTGACTAATCGAATTTACCTAAAAGAGCAATAAAACCCTGCTCTTAAGTACACCTTAAAGTGGCGCCCCCTTTGGCTGCCCAGGAATTTCTGACTGACTCATGCCATAGAAGTGCAGCGTGGAGTAGAGGTAAAAAAAAACGTCGGTAGATAAAATAAAACCACGTAGAACATAATCGCTGTTCTTCAGGTACAGGGAAAGCTTGAGACGAACAACAACAACAAGAAGGGCAAAGGAATAAAATATGCTTTATGCGATTGAAACAGTGCAGCGGAACGAAGCACGGAATTTCTAGCTATTTATGGATGCCGGAACCTGCCGACCGCGCGGTGAACTTGACCGGGTGGAATGGCAATTGTTCACGAAGGGGAAGAAATTGCGAACCCCAAGAAAAAAACAGCTTGAAGTTTGGCAAACCCTTTTCAACTGGAAGCTTTTTTCCAAAGTGACAGCTCTTTGTTTACCGCACGCGAAGCGTGCACGCTGACAAAGAACTCCCCAAAAAACGTTAATTTTCGAATTTGGTGGCGCCAACTGCGTCGAAATCTTTCGTTTTCGCCGCTTTCAATTTGGCAACTTCAACACAACCTTGCGCCGCGCGTTCCCGTTGGTCGAACCCCCCTCCAGCTGTTGGTTGGTTGGTCGGTTCAAGAACATCGACCTGCCGCAAACCTGCGCCGGCGCGATTGGGAGCGAACAAGAAGCTGTCGAAATTGGTTCAGTGCTCAGATTCGCACCACGCCAGATGGTCCGAATTTACATTTCCCCATCATCATCATCATCATCATCATCAACGCTAGAGTCTTTCCGATTGTAGAAGCTCTCGGATTCCGAAATTCCACCAAAGACCGTGCATTTCCTGGTTGTTCAACCCGCACGCGCAAACCTTTTCGGTCAAGAACTTCCACCTTCGCGTAATATAAGTTAGAGAGCGCAAGAGAGTGAGATCAGCCCGGTAACGGCTGTTTGTTCAGAGACCTCGGAGTGGCGGATTTATGGCGACGAGAGGTGACAGTATGGCAGTAGAGACAGTCTGCGGGTAACACCACGGGGATGCTACGGCTGTCATCTGCATACAATGTCACTGAAGCCTAAAAAGTACCAAAGTTTTGGTGTCTAGTGTCAAAATTATGGGGAGTAACATGACGAAAAGGGCGCAAAATCGAATGGACGAAAATATTTTTTTCTTTATTTTTGTTTTGTTAGTTAAAATTAAATTAAATGTGTACAATTATCCGGGGCAAATCGGGACACATGGGTTGAATTGGGAAGTGATTTTATCATTGTTTTAGCACAATATTTGGATATTTTTTTTATTGGTTTCAGTTATAGATTAGACGCAAAATTAGTTTCTAAATTTGAACTTTTATGTTCAAAAACAGCTGTTCATAGAAGGTTTTCAGGTCGAAAATTTACCAACACATTCAAACCACGGGTACCATAGAAGTTGGTTTGTTTGACTCAAAAACGTAAATGTGGTAAAATGTACCATGCTTCCTCGAAACTGTATGGTGAGCTCCACGACGTCCCTAACAATGGACTATGCCCTGTTCGTGGACTCGCTCTTAAGGTTTCTCAACAACATAGTTGAGCTCACATATTGGTTCAACCGCCTCAAATTGCAGATAAAAATTAAAATTATGATGATCTGTAAGTTAATTGGCCAAATTAGAATTTGCGAAATACATTTCAGATGATTTTAAAAAGACACCTGCTGGTAAGCTTTGCCTGAGAACTGATGCTAGACATATATTGTTGTTGGTGGCATTTTTGGTTTATTTCAGTTAAAAGAATCATTTCGAGCAGCAACAGGACTTTTTTTTCCAAAAAAATTAAATAAGATTTATTATATTTTGATTTGTGACCCTCTGAAATGTTAATCCCGAAACAGCGCCACCAAACATTTGGTGGCGGCTTCAGCAAGCTACGTCAGTATCACGGGCCTGGGTAACACCCACCATCTGAGACTGACTGACGGTTCTTTACTGCTGCGAGAGGTGTGTGATCTTGGCCTGATTTAGATCAGAGAAGCGAGATATAAAATTGCACGGTTGTGCGTTGAAAAGCTCTTTCTAAGGCTGAAGTCAATATTGCCGACTCCTAGATTTATTTTCCAAATTTGGTAGTTTAAAAATAAAACGGTAAACCAACTGTCAAAAATACTCGGACAATGCAAGAGTGTCAAAAAACTGCAAATGAAATTTCCCTTAATTGAATACCACCTTAAGAAATTATAAATATATAAATGCAAGAAATTATTGACAGTGGAAGTTTCAGGAAAGACACCATAATATAGAATGCACAGCCGGATAAAGTAATGGATCTAGTTAGGGTTTGAATCTGAACTGTGGAAGAGAATCTTGGATAGACATTTGGTTCTAGGCCCAATTAAGGGACATTTGCTTTAGAGCAAACCATTACTGTTTACATGAACTTTGTTTGAAAAACCCGGTTTAATATCACCAAGAGATGAAATAGAGCCTTTCTTACAAAATGATGATGTAAATCCGACAAAAATCTTGTCGTTTTTTTTAAACTAGCAAAATCTCCTGACAGTGCTCCCAGATTGTCAGAATTTATTTTATGTATCCGTAAATACTTAAATTGATATACTATACAGTCGGAATATAATATTCATAAAAACGTACAATTACGGACCAAAAAAAGTTTATTAATTCTTTTTAGGAAGCAATATCTCAAGACAGAGTTGCCAAAACTTTTGAATATTACGACTCATTGTAATCCAACATATGTGCAGCAAAGGTGTTTTAATTCCAATTCTCAGCACTCAGCTTAGAATATATTAGAGGTGGGCAAAACCGCTATTTTTAAGGAGCTGCGCATTTTCGTTCGCTCATTAAAATGAGCGGCTCTTCCGCTCTCTATCAAAATTTTGATGAAAAGGCTATTTTAATGAGATGATTTGCTTGAAAACCATAGTTCTTGGCGGTCTCTTTATCAAGGTTTCTATTCGAACCTAAACGTTAGAATAATTGGATGTGGAGAGCACCCAAATTTAAATCTAGGATTTTGGAGAAAACAATTCTATCAATATTATTGTGTTTATTTCAGAGTTCGGAAAACCACTCACACTCACAAATCGAGTAGGTTTCCTCACAGCAAACACTCTCGATACTCACCGTGAGTGTGAGGGCTGAGTAAATTTACTCATATTTGAGTAAAATGAGGGTGTGAGTAGGCCGTTTCCAACAATTTGTTATTTACAAAATCAATGACAACATCAATTCAAAATCATGTGTCTTTATTAATCGGTTGTACATTGGAGGTAGCGTCAATGTCTATAAATCCGAAGGTTCAGGGTTGGTATTAATGTGGTATCAATATTCTTTTTTTGTCTGTCTGTAATTTTTTTCATTGCTTCAAAAGAAACCTGGGATTGTCAAAGTCCAATAGATGGGCAATTAATTTCATAATTTTAAGATTGGTGACCGGTCGAATCCGTTGTGGATAGACCTACCGCAGGACAAATCGGAGGCCGCATACGGGGGCAGCTTCTGCGGGTGGATGTTGGCAGCCATACCAAAAGAAGATGGCCGTGTTGCTGTGGGTAATGGTGGTCACTCCCTTCGACAGCTGTGCAACTGTGGCCACTTCCGATCGCTGACAGTTCTACCAATATGTCTTGCCTAAGAACCAGGACACGCCAGTGGAGCCTCAGCAGCCGCCGGTGGCGCTAGCCTAAAGCTGTTTAAAGCACTGGATCGGCCTTTTTTAGTTTTCAGTGAACCTCCAAGCCAAAGCCACCGGCGGCTACTGCAACTTCTTCGGCATGTCCCGATGCTGAACCAAAACACATTTGTACAACTGTCGACGACCGGGAGTGGCCACTTACCTCAGCAACACGGCCATCCACTGCTGGTAAAGCTGTAAAAATCCACCCGCAGAGGCATCCCCCGTCTAAACAACCTCTAACCTATCCGTCGGTAGGACAGCTGGAAGCTGACAACAAACTATGTGATTAAAAAAATAAACTCGCTGAAAAAAAACAGATAAAAATCAGGAATTGAACCACTGTGATACAAAAACATCTAATTGATAGCTCTGCGCCTCTACCATCAGGACTACTTTTTCGCTGTTGAGTGAACAAGAAAATCACCGATCTAGAGTTCGACATCTCGAAATTTGTTTTCTAAAATAGCCCTCATGAGCGCTCAAAGCCCTCTTTGTGAGTAAATGAGGAAGGCCCTCACACTCACCGAGAGTGATGAGTAATTTACTCGCAGGTAACTTAGTTTTTCCTCATAGTTGAGTGCCTCGTGAGTGAGTTTCCGAACTCTGAGTTTATTTTAGTATATAAATGCAAAAGTTTAATCAGGCCAATTCATTTTTTTCCAAAATGTCAAAGTTGGGCATTTTGAAATGCTCAAATTTTTATCAGGATAATACTTTAATACATTTGCAAGCATTTAAATATTTGCTATTACATTTTCATTTCTCAAAAACAAATTTAATACTACAATTTGCGGTACATTCAATGAATTATATTTTTAAACTTAAAAAAAGACAAAAATTTAAAAATCATTCCATTTGGAACGGTTCTATCAAAATACCTGAGTTTCAAAAAGAGCCGCGGTTGTTTTTTTGTGAGCCATGGTTCGTTCGTTCTTTTTAGTGAACCGGATCTTTGAACGGCTCGCTCATTTTTTGCCCACCTCTAGAATATATTGTTTGATAAATAATATTTTACAACAGTGTTGCCAGATCTTTAAAATCTATTTTTCTAAAATAAAATTAAAAAAAATGCGGATGTTAATCTCAATCTTAGGACAGTTTCGGAAGCAATTTCGTATAAAATTCATCTCACCTAGCTAAGAAAAATTATGTAAACTTCGTGTATGGACTAACAACTGAAACAGTGTTGCCAGTTCTTCAATACCAATAACAGTAGGGTGACAAGAAAAAAATATTAAAATTCTGGAAAATCCAAAGAAATACCCTCTGGTTTGATTTTTTAGACATAAATAAGTAACTGTGCCAATTTTGAGTCAAATCGGTTAAGATTTGAGGGTCACTTTTTCTTGTTGAAGTTTGTATGGAAAAAATCGCAAAAATGTATGGGGAAGAGCATAAATTTAAAAATGCCACCAAAAGGTGGGGTTAAATGTGTTGGATCATTATCAAGTGTAAGATTTTTATGTAAAATTTATTGACAAACAACTTTGTCGAAGACCGCAAAACGATCCGAGCTAACCCTGAAGAATTATTAGCGATTTATAGAAGACGTTTCTGTATGAAAAGTTTTTTTTTTCAGCAGCTTTAACGATCCCTTAAACCTAAACAGATTTCGCTAAAATTTTTCACAGTTACTTATTTTTGCTTAATGCTTAATCAGAGGGTATCCCTGAGGTCGATTATTTTTATTGTCACCCTACTGAACAGTAGGTGACATTAAAGTTGGTATGGGAATGCAAAAATGGAATGGGAAAAAGATCGATTCAGAATATTGTTGACAGGTAGCGCTGGTATCGTCCGAATATCCACAGGCATAAGATCACTCAGGGAATTGAACATTTTGCCAAAGTGTGCAAAACGATACGAGTTGATCCGGGACTTCAAATAAAATTGGCATTCACTTAATTGATTTTTTTCAACTTTTGTAGCATTGATTTGACTTCGTATGTCAGATAATAAAAACATTATCGAAATTTTAAAATTACAGCTATAAATTACAAGTGCTGAAAAGTTGATTTTTTCAGCACTCAAATGAGTGCTATATTAAACGATTCAGCACTGTTTTTTTGTTTTTTGGTGGTGGTGGACAGGAAAAATAATTCATTTCTAAACGGAATTGCAAAAAATAATATTTTTTTTCTGTAATTCTATTTTTTTGCAAGGTCAAAGTAACCACAGGTCAGATCGAAAAATTCATAACTAAGTCTATTTAACAGGAAATTTTGCATTTTTGTGATGTTTACTAAAACATATAAAACAAATAAGAAAATCAAAGTTGCTACTATTTGTTAAAATCTATTGACATTTGATTGAAATTGATATTGTTTTTGGAGTGTTAAATTTTTTTTCTTGAATATACTTGATCATTCTACAACTATTCCGAAGACTCCAATTAAAAAAAAAATCATGGAACTTTGTATGGACAACCCCCAAAATTGCATGTCAACTTGAAAAGATGCAAACTAGCTTAGTTGATCATAGGAAATTGATGGATAAAGTTTCATACAAATCAATAAATTTTAAATTGGAAAACGTGAAAAATTTAAATAAAAAAATGAAATTTTGAAAATTTCAAATTTAATCTCCCTTTTTGTTGACACAAAATCCACAAACATTTTGCGATGTAGCATGATTTTTAAACTGTGTAGAATTATGAAGAAGTTAAATTTTGGACACTTAGATTTCTTAACCGAATTCGGTAGTTGAAAAGTCGGTAAAGTTTAGATCGGTAAATCGTCTGTCAAAATGAACCAAAAATAACCGAAAATCGGTAGTAAGATGAACAATAATGAACTTCATTATTGAATTTCAGTAAGATTTTACTAAATTCGGTTGTTTTCAGTTTACCGAACTGTTCAGCAGTTGAAAAAATGTTAAAATTTACCGAATACGGTAAACAAATCTAAGTGTACACACTTAGATTTATTTCCCAAATTCGGTGGTTGAAAAATCGGTAATGTTTAGATTGGTAGATTCTGTCAAAATGAACAAAGTTTTACCGAATTTCGGTTGTATGATGAACTTCATTACCGAATTTCGGTAAGTTTTTACCGAATTCGGTAATTTTCAAATTACCGAACTGTTCAGCAGTTGAAAATTCGGTAAACTTTACCGAATTCGGTAAAAAAATCTAAGTGTGTAGGTTGAAAGAATTATAAAACTATAGGAAACAAATATTAATTTATTGAAATAAACCACTCACATTTATTTAACTATTATAATACATTTTTTAACCTTGAATGTAAGAACATAAATTGGACGCTCTATTAAGCGAAGTAGACAAAAAACTAACAATACTAAAAAAATAAGCTGAGAACCTTTCCCCCTTCACATTGTCATGCAAATATATTTGAAAGTGATCAAATGAATGCACGAAACAAATTATAATTTCACATTCGAAACAACTTCGAGCTGACCTCACGCGCTGCGGAGGTCTCCCAAAAAGCTGATTTTTTCGCACGATCTAACAGTTTCTGAGATGTCTTGGAGCTTTGGGCTATTTGGCGCGGAGGCGTTGCGAAGTAGTGTTTCCCTTTTTCGGGAATTTTTAATGATGGTGTTTATCATTAAAAGCAAGCAGCAGCAGTTGGATCTTTTTTTTTGTCTAATCCGGAAAACATTTCCGTTCTCACCTTCTATTTTTTCCGCGAGATGAGATGACTCTGATGTTGTTTTTTCTTCAGGGATTTCCCGTTTGTTTTGCCCGATGGAATCACCGAACTTTCTTAAACTTTTTTCACCTTAAAAAACCGATGAGGTACACTCACTGCTGCAAATGCAAATGAATCGCAAATTCTTCCCTTTATTTGGCTTGCACGTCTTCGTACACAACAAACACACACTCTTTCTGGTGTGCAAACTCATAAATAGTGCACTCGTTATCTCCAGGTAGTGACACTGACTCAGTATCAATCTTCAAACAGTGGAATCTTCTCCGCAGAAAGCGAAACACTCTCAGCGACACAGATGTCGCTCTACTTCTTGACCCAAATCATCACACCAAACCCACAACACATGAATCGGAATAAATTACCTCGAAAAAAAACACTCGAAAAAACACTTAAATTTTGTTATGCCCCGCGCGCGCCGCGATCGAAATCTTCGGGTTCGTCACTTGTGAGGTCACACACTGTCGCGCAAGTCGCTGTCACCGACGACGACGAACTCTTTTGCAGTGAGAGCGAGACTAGCGGGGAAACGTTCTTAACCGGTTCGCGTCTAAAATCAAACTAAGCCAGTGCTCAGGAAAGTGTGACCGGAAAAAGTCCGGCCTGGAGAACAGACGAAAAAAAAAATGCAAAAGGAGGAGAGAAAAAAAAGTAAATAAAATCAGCTTAAGGGGAACTCATGTGTTTTGTGTTGGCGTGAGTTACCCGGCTCAAGTTACTGGACGGCGATGACTGGTGTGTGATGCATGCGAAGGTGTATCGGACCAACCAACAGCACCCCGCGTTTGGTAGAGCGGATTAAATAAATAAATAAGAGATTCAAACGCCTCCGGAGTTCGGTTCTTGGCAGAGACCCCCGATCGCCAGCCGGCCGGCAGGCCTGGGGAGCCGCGAGAGTGCGCTCTTGGAGATTTGGAGGGCATGGGTGTGGTGGAGAGGGGAGGATTTTTCGAGTAGGTAGTTTCGAAAAATTGTGAAATTATTATTAAATATTTTTTCATAATTTTAAAAATTAAAGAAATATTGAGAACGCATGTTAAATGACAATCAAAAGGAGTAAAAAATAGATTTTTTTTTAAATCACACTGAAATTGTCTGTTGTTTGTGGTCCAGATAGCAAAATAAAGTAGAGAATGAATTTCCGAAAAAATGGTGAAGAATAGAAGCTTTGAAATCTTCAAAAGAATTTTTGCAAATGGAAAGAGGAATTTTTTGACCTGGTTGAAAGTAAGGGTGGTTACTGGTTAGGGATGCTATTAGGGTGTTTTGTAAAATCTAACTTTCCAGGAATATTTTTGAGATTTTTTCTTCTCTCTAGAGAGTTATTGAGTCCCTGAAGATAATTAATAATAGCTATAAGAAAAATGTAATTACGAAAGCCGACTAGGTCCAAACCAGAGCGCAGGCCATCTATATATATAACAAATTTCGAAGGTTTTGTTCGAACGCGAATCAATTCAGAATGGAACGTCGGATCGAGGCGCTCTTTGTTGCGTTCGGTTCGTATAAGCCCAAGGAAGGTTCTTACGCCAAAAAGTTACAACTTTGGCCACTCTGGAACCGATTCCGGAAAATCTGCAGATTGTATCGGAAAAGTTGCGTATAATCAAATTTTGATCACAGGAGGCTTAATTAGCAAACAACAAGAAACGTCAGGAAACCAAAAAAGGGCAAGACGAAGTTTGCCGGGAAGAGCTTGTATTTTATAAAATAACCATGTAAACCCTTAGAAAACCCAAAATATAAGCGATAATCGATATTACATTGAAAAAACATTGTTGGGAAATTGTCGAAATTCGTTAGGGTGATCTCAAACACATTTCCCCTGAAAAAAAAGACATTTTCAAATTATGATATCTCGAGTTACACAGCAAAAAATTGTGTAAATTTTGAAGCTGTAATTTTGGAAGGTTTAATATTACCTCTTTTATGATGTAATTTTACCTCAATTTAGACTGAAAAAGCGACATTACACCAAAATAGTGGTAAAATTACACATTTTCAGAGGTAAAATTACACATTTTTTCTGACATAAAAGATGTACTTCTTCCCAGATGTAATATTACCATGATTTTTTTTCTGTGTAGAAGACAATGTTTGTAGCGCTAGATCTCCCCATGAAATTCAACCTGCCGCTTAAAATTTTGCAAACGCTTTTTGAGATATTTAAGTTTTAAAATTGCATATAATTTACCTTAAAATGGCTGTAACTTTTGAGCCATAAGTTCAAAATATGTTTTTCAAAAACGAAAATGTTTGTTTTTTAGAGCTCTCTTGCCTTTAAATGTTAATCCTGAATTGCTAAGTTCAACAAACTGATTTTTCAAGGTTTGTTCTGCCGCTATTGACATAATTGATCGTAGAATACGTAGATTGCGAGATAAAGTTTTATTTATTTTTTGACAAAGTTGCTTGGATTGGCATGCTCAAAAACTTTCTAGAAAAGAACGTAAACATATTTCTGGAAAGTTAGATTTTATAAAACATCCTAATCGTGAACCACCTTAAACTTCAACCAGACTAAAAGTTGCCTCTTCCGATTTGCAACAACTCTCCTAATGACAAAACTCCAAAAATTCACCATTTATCAGAAAATCCATAATTTTGCGATATTAAACATACTCAAAAAAAATATTTCCGAATGTTACATCATTTATGATGTAACATTTTTGCACGTCATGAAACATTTAAATTTAAATGCAATTTGATGTAAATTTGCAACAAATTATACCTAAAAACACGATTTTACGTGTGATTCAACTGTTTACGTCGAAGCTCAAGTTTACATCAACTGAGTTTACATTCGATTCATTTTTTCCGTGTCGAGTAAATTCATTTTTTTCTCTGTAAACAGCTCTTACAAAAAAGCTTTTTTCTAATTTTCTGAGTTTTATATTTTTGATAAAAGTATTTTTCTTATTTGCTTTTGCTTTAAAACCCTGATTTTTCGCTTCTTAAAAAAAATTAACTGAAATTTACCACATATGACAAAATGGAATAGGTTTTCAAGCAATATTTAGAAAATAAACGGATTCAATTTTTTAAACCAAGGTTTTCACAATACTAATGTTAAGTATTTACAGGATTCTTTGATATCATATTTGGCACTATTAACACATCCTGATTTACTCTTTCTTGCATTGCCATTATTTTTTTTTAATTTTAATTTATCAAGATTATTAAAGGAAGTTTGTCGATTGGTCCTAGCAATTATCTTTAAAATTTAAGAAGCTGTCGAGGATTACAGTGAAATTTTGCGTTACTCTGTATCTTGAGAAGATACTTTTATATCGATTTGGGGGCAAAGTTGGAGGTTATGATAAAACCTAACTAACACAAAATAGAAAAAAAAGGAAAATGAAGTGGAACATAAAACAGTCAAATTCAATTAAAATGTAATTAATGTAAAGTTGTAATTCAATGTCATCTGTCCAATGACATGTACTTGTACATTAAGAATTTTACATGCGATTTGATGTAAATTTCCATGCAACTTGCATTTGAATTTACATTGCCATGTTACATGTTACCTTTTGGTACCGTTAAACGGGGTGACTTTTATAGCAGGGGTTACTTTGATAAGTTTGAGATTTTTCCGCAAAATGAAATGTACATGTTAAATACGTACGGAATGGTATTAAATCATACTGACCGTGGTAGAGAAGTATTCAAAGGAGCTCAAGAAGACCTTTTCATAAAATGAGAAAACTTTTGATTCGTGCTTCGAATTCAGTTAAAGATGCAATTTAAATCGAAAATTTTATAAAATAAAATTAGTTTTGACAAATTTCAGGCAAATTTCTGACTTTTTAACAATTTCACCTAAAATTTCTATGTATTTTGTTAAAAAGCTTAAAAAATTAAATAAAAAAAATATGAACATTGTTTTTTTTTCTGGAAAACTATATCAACATCCTTAGTGATGGTAGATTTGACGTAAAAATAAAGTTTGAGCGCCTTGAATCTGATTTAAACAAAAAAGTGTATCAAAGTCATCCCGGAAATCAAATTAAGAATTTTTAACGCAACTATTTTTTAAACACAATTGTCCGGTGGTTTAGTGGTTAGCGTGGTAGCCTCTAAATCCCAGTATGGCCTGGGTTCAATCCCAGACGGACCCGGTGGCATTTTTCGAGACGAGATTTGCCTGACCACGCCTTCTATCGGATGGGGAAGTAAAACGTCGGTCCATTTGCGTAAAAGAGGTTTTGGGTGACTCACCACACATAACCTTCGAACGCCTAGAAATGAGCAGAAACTTGCAACAGAGACCACAAAAGACCCGGGGGTCGTTAAAGTGGATTACTTTGCTTTTTTGAAAAAAATATTCCAAAAATAAATTGAAATCCTATCAATGTTACCCCGGTTTACGATCATGCATTTAATTCAGTGTATGTAACATCTCTTATTATTATTTTCTAATTATACAAAATTTATTTTGACGAATTGAAAAAATGTGTAAAAGAACAAAAATTAGCTTTATTAAACTTTTTGGTTACTTTGAAATAAGGCCGTTGCAAATATTTTTCAAAGTTTATGTCGCCCCCTTCAAAATTGTTCTGTGAAATCAGGGGCAAAAAAAATATTTTTCCAAAAAACTTCAAAATTTTCATGAAAATAGAAGTCGAATCAACTGAAAACATTCTAAAATGCATTTTTCTGCATTGATAGTAATATTTAGCATGTTTGGGCTTGTTTGAAAATGTTTTGAATTTTTATAAAATTCCAATATACACCACCGCAAAAAAAATATTTTTCGCAAAAAATAAAATGTTCGTCAATACTTGGATATTTTGGAAATAAATGATGGCAAAACAACTGGACAGGTGTATAATGCATTTTAAACACTTTTTTCATTAAAATATTGAAACCATTGCTCGTAATTTCAATTTGTATACTTTTTTTGTTTTTTTGCCCCCCCCCTCGACTTTGGTCAGAGTCGAGGGACATAAACTTCAAAAAATATTTGCAACGGCCAAATTACGTTTTATTCTTTTGTGAAATTTTCCGAAAACACAAAAAAATATTAAAAGTAATTTACACATTCATTGATAAAGTTCATAGTTTTCGAATAAAAGCCACTTTAAGTTTAAACTTTCGATTTTTCAAATTGTTCGTATAAGAGCCTATTTCTGAAAATATGTCTTTGTCTATGTTTCCTAATGGTGCCTACAGTGTAGAAGCGACAAGTGACGCGACGCGACTAAAATTTTTTTTTATTGAATTCGTAAAAAAATCAAAATATTTTCTAAAGCCTTTTTTAAACTTCAAACTAACTTTTGCAATGTTATTTGAAGAAAAATTTTTTTTTCTCAAAATCAAAAGCGACTTTATTTTTTAATCACTTTTCGAAAAAAGGTGCTTTTTTGGTTCCCTAAGCCAATGCACAGACAAAGCGACATTAATCATTGAACAACTTTATCAAAAAACCATCAATCACTTCTCACTACAGCCATCAAGTGGCGAACGCGTAAAAATCTAGATTTTTTTTTAAAAAGGTCCTATAAACATATTAAAAACACTAACTTATAGGATCTTTAAAAAACTTTAGAAATGAACTGTGGTGAGTTCAAATTGGCTGTGGTGATTTTCCGATCATTTGAACTGAACGTTAAATTTTTGCTTCATGATTTTAAAGAAATTGATGTAAATACTTGTTTTTAAGCTGATAAAACCCTCTCCTAACACGCCCATGCCCTCCAACATAAAACATTGCTGCATTGGCGCGAGAGAGGGCAAACCGGTGGAGAAGAATCAATCGGTTGAACGGGTGAGCATGATATGAAAAAGTAAAGCAGCAGCACGGAGGGGGGAAGAGATCGGAAAAGGGAATGATCGTCGGTCCCGATTGCGGAGAAAGAGTATTTTCTAGCGGTCGAAGAAGACAAACGGTCACTCTCGTACTCTCTTGTTTGTACAGTGGGAACATCTCAAATATAGAGAGAATCAAATTTCACTGAAATAGAGGGACTTCAAGTATAAATGGTACAAAATTTATGGATGATCCCTTAGGGTTTAAACATTTTCACATGTCTAAATATTTAAAAAAAAAAACAATTTTGCTTTAAAATTAAGATCTGATCTGAAGGAGCACGATTCCCGGACGACCCTGAACCGAACTGAACTGTCTCTTTGGGGCAAGATTCTCGGACCTTCTTCGTGAATGAGCGAAACCGCAACCCCGATGAATAAGGTTTGTTGTTCTTGCAGCAGAAAAACTCGCCGCGGCAGACTCTGGCAGAGGCCAGCGACCGCCGCGGTGCGGAAGGAATGACCGGCTACCGGAGATTCGCGAGGAATGTGCCGGCTGAGAAGACGGTGAAGAGAGCGTGAGAGCCAAGTTTTTTCTTCTCCAGCGCTGCCCAACAAAAGAACTGGATCATCGCTCTGGAGCGGGGAGTAATTCAACTAAAGATTGAGAAGTTGAACAGATGTTGCTGGGACCGTTGTGCGAACTTAACAATATGTTGTACAAGGATTTCTGCAACTGCAGTGCCACAAAAATTGTATTTTTTCAGAAACTTAAATTACAATACTTTTCACAACCAATCCCGCAACGAATTACAAAAAAAAACAAGATCAAGTCTCGTCTGGAACCCCAGGGTAAAGTTTTTTTTTTTTTTCGCAAAGTGGTTCGAGAGTTGCCCACCAACGCAGCCGATTGCAACTTGCTTGGAAAATGACAACATGGTTTCGAGTGGGTCCACACTCCGGTCCTTATTTGGAACTGTTGGAAAAGGCGAGAGGAAGGAACTCTCGCGCGCGCGAACTGGTTATGGTTTTATCGATATATAGTGTGTGTGTTATCCAAAAATGAGAACTCCTACTTGAAGATGAAACTGCGCCGCTGCTTTCCCCCCAGCACTGGTTGTAGAGTTGGAGAAGTCTGGTGAGATAATTTTGAGTCATTTAATTTTGAGCTTAAAAAAAATTCTTCACAATTTGATAATTTTGTGTCTTATTTTATTACAATTGTAAAAAAATCTTGTTTCAAGCATCACTATCAAAATTTCATGGCAAAAAGTATCAAAGAATGATCACAATTTTTATATCGTTAAAAAAAATCAAACGGCAAAGAAACATTCTTTGAAGTTATTCGTGTTTTACTGATCTGTACACGGAAAAAAATCATATCTCGAAATCGTGAATTGTGTTCATGAATTTGAGAACCACGAAGAAATATATTCTCAAATCCATGATCACAATTTACGATTATGGGAATTGATTTATTTTCTGTGTAGACCAATAAATTCGAATAATTTAAATAGCTTAATAGTGTTCTATTTTAGTAAAAACGAACAAAATAAATGATTTAAATTTCAATTTTATAATAAAACTTTAAAACTTTTTGAAAAGGCTCTTCACATACTTTTCCGGCAATGTACAAACAACGACCAAGAAGGTTAAAGGTGCCATAAATAAATAAATTAACAACAACAACAAGCAGGTTCTTGAGTAATTTTGTACGTTTTTGCAAATCTACTTTTTTTTATCTTTTATTCAAAAGTTACTTTGTCCGTGAATTCCCTATGTCATAAGAAGCCATTTTGCATCAATAGTTCCATACCAAGGTTGTTAATCGTTAGAATTATCGTCGATAATATTATCGTTTTACGATAACGATAATGGTTATCGTTATCGTCATTCCGATTATTCTATCGGCAATAATCTCATAGTTGATAACGGACGAAAACTCATTTTTAAATATATATTTTTTTTAAATTGGCTTAATCCATCAATATCATGTTAAATTTTCAATGCAATTGATAAAAAAAAATAATAATGTAGTAAGATTCAAAGCATTAATAAAAAAAAAATTAATAAAATACCGTTTTATTAACGTACTTAAATTTTCTTAATTTGTAATATGGATATCAAACGAAAAAAAAATTTACCTGTATTTTCACTGTTTTAGAGTTTTTTGAATGAAATACTAAAATGATCACAAAATACCGTATTTTCTCGAAAATACTAAAAATTTTATAATTTGCAATATGGGTATCAAACGATTCGAAATTTTGCATGCATTTTCAATGTTTTAGAGTTTTTTGAATGAAATGCTAAAATTTTCACAAAATACTGTATTTTCTCGAAAATATTAAAAAAATATAATTCCCAATATGGGTATCAAACAATTTGAAATTTTGCATGCATTTTCAATGTTTTAGAGTTTTTGAATGAAATGCTCAAAGTTTCACAAAATACCGTATTTTCTCGAAAATACTCAAATTTTTATAATTCGCAATATTGGTATCAAACGATTCGAAATTTTGCATGCATTTTCACTGTTTTAGAGTTTTTTGAATGAAATACTCAAATTTTCACAGAATACCGTTTTTTCTCGACTATTCTCAAATTTATATTATTCGCAATATGGGCGTCAAACGATTAGAAATATTGCTACTGTTTTAGAGTTTTTTTTTGAGTATTTCATTCAAAAAAATCGAAAACAGTAAAAATGCAGGTTGAATTTCGCTTCGTTTGATACCCATATTGAAAATTATGAAAATGTGAGTACTTTTAAAAAAATAGGATATTTTGTAAAAATTTTAGTATAGGATTCAAAAAACTCTAAAACAGTGACAATGCAGGTAAAATTTAGCTTCGTTTGAAATCCATATTGCAAATTATGAAAATATTAATATTTTCAAGAAAATACGGAACTACGGTATTTAAAAAAATAGTATTTCATTCAAAAAAACTCTAAAAAAAGAAAATGCAGGTAAAATTTCACTACGTTTGCTACCCATATTACGAATTATAAAAATATTAATATTTTCAAGAAAATACGGATTTTTTTTACAATTTAAGTATTTCATTAAAAAAAACTCTAAAAAAGTGAAAATGCAAGCAAAATGTCAAATAGTTGGATACTCATATTGCGAATTCTAAAAATTTGAGTATCTTCGAGAAATTTTTTTTTTAGTATTTCATTAAAAAAAAATCCAAAACAGTGAAAATGAAAGCAAAATTTTGAATCGTTAGATACCCAACATAGAAAATGCATCCAAAATATCGAATCGTTTGATACCGATATTTCGAATTATTAAAATTTGAGTATCTAATCTAATCTAATCGAACACAAGCGCAGCCAGTCCGAAGAAAGCATCCGGGAAGAACTTATGGTTAGATTACGCCTCAAGTTCTTTCTTGTCATTATTAATGATTGCAGTACTTTCGAGAACCCCCGAAATGTATTACACTCACTAAAGCGGCCCGGCCTACTGCGTTGCATTAACCGCAAGAGACAGATTCTATGAACGGAACCCACATTTCATAGAATCATCAGGGGAAGAAGAAGAAGTGAGGACATACCGTACCAACCACTTCGAGTTATTTATAGAATATGGTGTGTAGTGTGTGTAGGGCAATCGTTGGGAAAGGGATTGTTGTATTATATAGTAAATTCCCTTGTGACATTATTTCACCACTACGGATTAATTCACTCAAGGGGTATCAACTCCTCGGTGGCCGAGTGGCTAGAGCATCTGACTATCAATCCAAAGGTGTGAGTTCGAATCCCACCTGATTCCATGCGTTTTTTGTTCATATTGAAAGTTCAATTATAGTCGAATAAATTCAAGGAGACCGGTCGGGAATCAAACCCGAAACCTTCCGCTTATGAGGCGGGAGCCGTAGCCATTAAGCCACGGCCCGGTCTCGAATTATTAAAATTTGCGTATTTTAAAAAAATAGGGTATTTTGTGAAAATTTTAGTATGTCCTTAAAAAAAACTCTAAAACAATGAAAACGCAAGCAAAATTTCGAATCGTTTGATACTCATATTGCATGTTTAAAAAAAATAAGTATTTCATTCAAATAACTCTGAAACAGAGAAAATTTAAGCAAAATTTCGAATCGTTTGATATCCTTATCGAAAATTATAGAAATGAGTATTTTCGAGAAAATACGGTATTTCAATTAAAAAAAACTCTAAAAAAGTGAAAATGCAGGTAAAATTTCGCTTCGTTTGATATTCTTATTGAAAATTATAGAAATTTGAGTCTTTTCGAGAAAATACGGTATTTTGTGAATATATTAGTATTATATTGACCGATTCTTTCGTGACGGGACAACGTTTGTACGCATATGTTTTCAGTTTTTTGCTGTTAACTTTAAAATCTGTGGGAAAAGGTACCAATATTTATACAAATTTGGAAAGTACATTAAATTTCCAATAAGATTCACTCCAGCAAATATTTAAAAACACAAAGTTTGAGTCAAGTGAGATACAAATGTAGCGTGACGGGACAACATCGTACTATTGGATCATTTTGATTTTTATACACAAAAGTGAAGAACTCTGCTCTCCTAGTAAGTGTTTGAAAAAACCTTCTTCTACAGTTGTTTCTAAATTGAAAAACGAAGATTTTGCTTCCTGGACCACCCAATTTCGTCAAATTTTGTTGATTTGACAGGTACTTCTTTTCGTGACGGGACAACGCAGATATTTTGCAAAAGAGGGTTTTGCTCGCGTTGTCCCGTCACGAAATGAAGCAATTGTGAAAATCTCTACTGACTAGTCAAATTTAACTAATTTGGGGTCGCTGAACTTGAATATAAGCCATATAATACTCCAAAGTACTCAGGGAATGTGCAATCCAAGATGGCGGCCAATATGGCGAAGCTAAAAAAGATATATTTTTTCAGATATGTAACCGGCAATCACGGATCAAATTTAACTTATTTGGGATCGCTGAACTTTAATATGAGCCATATAATACTACAAAGTACTAAGGTAATGTGCAATCCAACATGGCGGCCAATATGGCGAAGCTAGAAAATTTGATTTTTTTTTCAGGGTTGTAACAGGCAATCAACTAGTCAAATTTAACTAATTTGGGGTCGCTGAACTTGAATATAAGCCATATAATACTCCAAAGTACTCAGGGAATGTGCAATCCAAGATGGCGGCCAATATGGCGAAGCTAGAAAATTTGATTTTTTTTTCAGGGTTGTAACAGGCAATCAACTAGTCAAATTTAACTAATTTGGGGTCGCTGAACTTGAATATAAGCCATATAATACTCCAAAGTACTCAGGGAATGTGCAATCCAAGATGGCGGCCAATATGGCGAAGCTAGAAAATTTGATTTTTTTTTCAGGGTTGTAACAGGCAATCAACTAGTCAAATTTAACTAATTTGGGGTCGCTGAACTTGAATATAAGCCATATAATACTCCAAAGTACTCAGGGAATGTGCAATCCAAGATGGCGGCCAATATGGCGAAGCTAGAAAATTGAATTGCATTCCCTGAGTACTTATTTATTTATTTGTCACCGTATTTGGCAATATGCCGCACAGACTGTTCCAAGGACTTTACAATATTCTAAGGATTATATTCGAGTTCAGCATCCCCAAATTAATTAAATTTGACCTGTTGGCTGCCTGTTACATTTCTGTATAAAAAATTCCAATATTCTATGTTCGCCATCTTGGCCGCCATCTTGGATTGTACATTTCCTGAGTACTTTGGAGTATTATATGGCTCATATTCGAGTTCAGCGACCCCAAATTAGTTAAATTTGACTAGTTGATTGAACTTAAAAATCCTTTTATGGTGTTTTTTTTCCATTCAGCCGCCATATTAGACGCCATCTTGAATATCTCGCTTCCCTTTGAGACTCAGGAAAATCAACAGACAAATTTGGATTCAGGAGGGTCGATTTAGTCTAGATCGATCAAAAACTGGCCTGTTACACAATTTGCTTCTAGACACGACAAATGAGCATCTTTTTTTGAATTCGTGCCTTGACCAAAAAATTGGCGTGACGGGACAACGCAAACTTGCGTCAGTCGTAACTCTGGTTCCTTTTGACCAATTTTCGATTTCTAATAAGCATATTAAAGGATTTTTCGAGTACGAAGAGAATCCAAAATATGATGCAAATCCGATTTCAAGAACGATTGCAAATTAAACAATTGTCATTTTTCGTGACGGGACAACGCTTCTATATACCCCCTTTTTAAATGTACTGTATAATTTTATACCTACAGAATCTGCTTTTGTCAATAAGAAGGCTGATAAAAGAGTCATTTTACTATAAAATTCAGTTTAGAATGATTAAATATCTGCATTCCATCGATTGATTTGAGCAATTATTTAAAAAAGTTGGGAAAATTAAAAATTTTCAGCGTTTATACATTTTACAACTTCTGCTCACAGATATGTTTAGAATAAGAACTTTGGTGTGGAAATATGTTTTTTGTGTCGTTCAAATAGTTGGAAAACATGGAAAATTATCAGAACCATCCAAAGTTCAACTTGAAAAAATGACTGCTTGGTAAACAAGTGCTAAGAATCGGTCTATTAATCAAAACTCTTAAACGGAGAAAATGCAAGCAAAATTTCGAATCCTTTGATACCGATACTGCGAATTAAAAAAAAAATCGAGAAAATACGATACTTTGTGTTTTTTTTGTATTTATACTTTGAAACTCACCTTATTATCGAAAGCATATTTTATAGGAGAAGCTTAAAATTCAACATAATTTGGTTGGATTCAGTCAATTTTAGAAATCTATCAAATATAAATTATCGTCCGTTATCGTCGATAAAATTCACAAAAAAACGAAATATTTTTAATCAATCCCAAACATGTTATCTTTATCCACCTTTTTATTTAATATAATTGTAACAATGAAATTTTGTTTGACTGATTTTCCATTATTTTTAACAATAGCGCAAAATATGCCTTTCTTGGTCCCCTAATACATTAGACAAAATGCGGTTTTTTACTAAATTATTCAGTTTGTTACCAAATTTACAACATACTTTAGGTTCAAATCAGTGTTGCCATATTGTCTAAAGCTTTTTTTTTTGTAAATTTCAAAAACTCTCTCAAACGATGTAAAAAACATATTAGAAATAAAAGCGACTTTCAAAAATTATATTTCGATCCTTCAAATCGCTAAAATTTCAGACAGTGTTGCCAGATTATAAAATATAATGTCTTATTTCAAAGTTTCTTCAAGTAATAAATTCAACCTTCTAGCTCAAAATGGTTTCGTAAGTTTTTATCAACTGCAAAGTTTAATAAATTTCACTAAAGTTACAAAATCTGAGGACAGTGTTACCATGATTTCAAACTGTGGTTTATCAAAATGTTTTGGAAGTTATTTTGAATCAAATTAATAGCGTTTGGCGTCGAAAAGGACTATATTATTTTACATACAAGTAAGTTCTCAACATTTTTGATAGTCTTGATATCTTGGATGTCAACAAATTTCTAACTCAGAATTTCAATTATTCGTGTAGATTATTTCTAATAAATAGCCATCTCTTTAAATAAAATCATGAAATACTTCAATAAAATGACAGATTGATGAAATCTTTCTATACATAAAGAATATTTTTTTGCTGGTAAAACCTAATTGTTTTGAGTTGTGATTTTTTTTGGGGTATTTGAAGATTTAAAAAAAAACTAAATTTAATAATAATAGGCTTTCATAAAGATTATTAAACAATTTAAACTTGATGTAGACAAAACAATCAAGGTTTACAAAACCAATGACATGTGACTTCTTAATAGTCTATTACTATTTCATTCAGGTTTGCAGCCTCTACTAGAATCCACATGATTCACATCTAACCGCACCGCGCCGTCACGTATCAAGCGCCATAAATCCACCCTCGACATGACCACGCGTGTGCGTGGTCATTTGTCGACCGTTGGTCACACACCGCCGACCGACAAAAAAGCACCACTATCAATATTCCGCGAACCCTGTCCACTTGTCCAAGCCACGTTCCAAATCTGGGGTGATGTACTGCCGTTTAAGCTTGTAAAAGAGGAGGTTTTGGGAAAAGTTCGTTAATTACGTAACAGAAAGTAAGTAAGTGAAATCGTATCGTTTTCAACATTTGCAACGAAGTTGCGTAATGGAAGAAACTCCCCGTTGCGAAATACATCACGTCGAACGTCGCAGGTTCAATACCTGCGCTCGTAACGCACCGGATCTCGCTGCGCTTCTGGTGTAGGAGTTTCGCACTCAAACTATCCCCTATATACGGGGACACGGAGTCAGTTTTATTTTAAACCAATTACGTCAAGTTGAAGCTGCAGCTATAAAGTTGTCCAAGACGACGACCCGCGCGCCCGGTGACACATCGTTACGTCGGACGAGACCATCCCCCGCGTAGACTCGGATCCGCTCTCTGATCGATGGCTGTCCCGATTTGGACGGAACAGAGCGGGTACTACCGAGAAGTGCGTCATTCGGTGCCAACTTAAGGCCACGCACGACTCCGTTCGCGGAGTTCGCGGAGACATTGTGGAGTCGGCAACTTTCCTAAAAAAACTTACTCCAATATCTAATTCATAATCCCGTAAAAAGGCAAGCTTTTGCCATCACCAGCTCGTGAGAAGATAAACCGGCAGCGCGGTGAGTGACAAATTGAGTCTCTCTGGCAGTTGAAAAAGGGCTTAGCGAAATATGAAATGTCACACTTGGGCGATTAACGTCTCCACCTATCCAGTCGTCCAGTCGAATTATGGTTTGCTGAGAGAGGAAGAGGGAGAAAACATCAATCATCGGTCTAATTTGGAGCGGCAAACTTGAAAGTCGATCAGATGTTTACACGCAGTAACGGAGTTTTTTTTGCATATCATTATTTGAATTTGGAGAGAAAATTTGCAGTTTTGCTGCACATTTATAAAAAAATATGTAGATTAAAATAAGTTCAGAAATTTTAAACAATCTCTCAACAAATCTTAGCACTTCTAAACATTTCTAAACAATTTTGAACAACTTTCAACAAGATATGGAACAATATTAAACAATACTTAGCATTTCAAGGCGATTCTAAACAATTCTAAACTGTTATGATTAATTCTTAACAGTTTTCATAACAATTTGTAACAAAGTATGAAACAATTTTAAACCATTTTTAGCACCTCTAAACTATGGATAAGTTCAGTGCTTCTGGGGACGCGCAGTCCTGTTTTTTCGCGATAATTTCGTCTCTTTTGTGTGGCTGTTTGTGTGCATGGGGTGATTGGTCAGTATAATTGAATAATGCCGTCATAAGTTCAGTGCTTCTGGGGACGCGCAGTCCTGTTTTTTCGCGATAATTTCGTCTCTTTTGTGTGGCTGTTTGTGTGCATGGGGTGATTGGTCAGTATAATTGAATAATGCCGTCATAAGTTCAGTGTTTCTGGGGACGCGCAGTCCTGTTTTTTCGCGATAATTTTCGTCTCTTTTGTGTGGCTGTTTGTGTGCATGGGGTGATTGGTTAGTATAATTAAATAATGCCGTCATAAGTTCAGTGTTTCTGGGGACGCGCAGTCCTGTTTTTTCGCGATAATTTTCGTCTCTTTTGTGTGGCTGTTTGTGTGCATGGGGTGATTGGTTAGTATAATTAAATAATGCCGTCATAAGTTCAGTGTTTCTGGGGACGCGCAGTCCTGTTTTTTCGCGATAATTTTCGTCTCTTTTGTGTGGCTGTTTGTGCGTAATGTTCCGTCAATGCAAGCGGATGGTTGTGTTTGTGTGCAAAGTGCCCTTTCTTCATCATTGCTGGTTTTAAAGGCAATTTGACGGTTGAGTTCGTTAGTTTTACCGCGTAAAATAATATTTTAATTCATCAAGAACGTTGTGTGGTGTGCGAGTCTTTTTTTTGTGTTGAAAAGACCTTCCCATAGCTCCGCAGCTCGGAGGGCTCGACGTCGGTTGTTTATGTGTTAAGCCCTCTCCATAGCATCGTAGCTCGAGAGGCAACGATAATCAATACCTCATCTAGTTAACAGAAATAAGATCGGAAGGCATTTGATGGTTGAGTTCGTAGCTTCGTTTCCGTAACAAATTTATGAATTAAATGGTTATATAATTAAGAATCAGACTACGATATCATTGCAGCATTGCGTTTAACACCTCATTCTTTAAATAAACATTATTTGGCTTTATCTTTCCACAGCCGGCTGTCTAAGATGAAACCATTTCATTTAAAATTTAACAACAGTTAAACGGGAAATGTCTCATCCGCAGCATCCGATTGTTTGCCTTGAGAATAAAATATAATACCTTTCAACAAACACTATGATTTTGGGTCGCATCATCATCTTCTATGATGAATCCTGACCAAACACCCTATCCTACTAACAAGTTTTCAGGTTCCTGGCGCTCGTGGGGTGTAAGCACAGAGTAAATCAGCTGCCCTAGTAGCAACCTGCGCTAACTAACATTCCCGTCCCTTAAAATCGAGGTCTACAAACTGACATGGCGGGCGCCGTTGGTGGCCAATGACTGTTACCTATTCGCAACTCATCTAGCTTTAGCAATCATGGTGTTTTGTCTTTTCAGCGCATTCATACATGCTGTTGATAAGAGAAACACCACTAGATCGTCGAAGCCTATAATCAGTAGTGCTGAAAGGATATTACGGTTCTGTTCAGCAACGGAGGGGCAACCATGGGTGATCTCTCATGCTCATGCTCATGCTCATGCTCATGCTCATTTTTAGCACCTCTAAACTATGATGATCAATTCTCAAAAACATGCAATAAGATATAAAGCAAGTTTAAACAATTCTTAGCACTTCTTAGAAATTCTAAACAATTCTAAACAGTTAAGATCAATTTTCAACACCTTTCAACAAGATATAAAACGATTTCAAACAATTCTTATCATTTTAAAGCAATTCTAAGCAATTATGATTGGATTCCGGCTGAAAAACTCTATAATACAGAATTAAAAAAATATTATCAATTTGAAACATCTTTCGACAAGATATGGAACATTTTTAACAATCCTTAGCATTTTAAAGCAATTCTAAACAATTATGACCAATTCGAAACTACTTGGAACAAGAAATGAAACAATTTCAAACAATTCAAAGCATTTTAAAGCAATTCCATCAATTAAGATCAATTAGAAACAACTTGAGACAAAATATGAAACATTTTTAACAATTTTTAGTATTTTAAGGCTGGTACAAATATTTTTAAAAGTTTTTGTCACCCCCCCCCCCCCCCCCCCTTCAAAGTTGGCCCGAAAAATCAGGGGGCAAAAAAAATATTTTTACAATAAACTTCAAAATTTAAATGGAAATTCAAGTGCAACCAACTGAAATCAAATTAAAATACATTCTCCTGCGTTTAAAATCATTTTTAGCATGTTTGGGTTTATTAAAAAATCTTAAGATTTTTTGAAAATTTTCGATGCAAAATCTTTTTTTTCGATACAATTTTTGTTTCTGTCAGATCTTAGATTTTTTGAAAACTAATGATTGCAAAACAGCTGAACTAGTGTAAAATGCATTTTAAAACACTTTTTTCATTTAAATGTGAAGACTATGGCTTGTTATTAAAATTTTTATATTTTTTATTTTTTTGCCCCCCCCCCTTGACCTCGGCCAGGGCCGAGGGACAAAAACTTTTTTAAATATTTGCATCGGCCTAAAGCAATCCTCAAAAATTATGATCAATTCGAAACAACTTGAATCAAGAAATGAAAAAAATCTAACATTTTCAAACAATTTTTAGCCATTAAAAGCAACTCTAAACAATTATGATCAATTCTAAACAACTTGAAATAAAAAAATAATCTTTTAAGCACTCCAAAGCAATTCTAAACAATTCAAAACCATTTGGTTCAATTCTTAACAACTTGCAACAAGAATTAATTTCAAACAATTCTAAGCATTTTAAAGCAATTCATAACAATTATGATCAATTCTAAATAACTTGCGACAAAATATGAAACATTAACAACAATTTTGAGCATTTTAAAGCAATTCTAAACAATAATGATCAATTCTTAACAACTTGAAACAATTTGAAACATTTTTTAAGCACTTCTAAACAGTTCAAAACAATTTTGTTCAGTTCTAAACAACTTGCAACAAGATATGAAACAAGTTCAAACAATTCTATCATTTTGAAGCAATTCAAAACAATTATGATCAATTCGAAACAACTTGCGACAAGTTATGATTTTTTTTTAAATTCTTCGCATTTTAAAGCAATTTTAAACAAATATGATCAACTCGAAACAACTTGAAACAATAAATAAAACAATTTCAAACATTTTTAAATCATTTTTAAAACTTTAAACCAATTCTAAACAATTTTGATCAATTCTAAACAACTTGCAACAAGATATAAAACAATTTCAAACAATTATAATATTTTCAAATCAATTCTAAACAATCATGTTCAATTCGAAACAACTTGCGACAAGATATGAAACGTTTTCAACAATTCTTAGCATTTTAAAGCAATTCTAAACAATTATGATCAATTCGAAACAACTTTAAACAAGAAATGAAACAATTTCAAACAACGTTTGAAATTTTTTAATTGCACTTCAAAGCAATTCTAAACAATTCAAAGCTATTTCTAAACAATTCAAAGCTATTTTGTTTAATTTTAAACAACTTGCAGCAAGATATGAAACAATTCCAAACAATTCTAAGCATTTTAAAGCAATTCTAAACAATTATAATCAATTCGAAACAACTTGCGACAAGACATGAAACAGTTTTTTAACATTTTTTAGCGTTTCAAGGCAATTCTTTATAAATCTTAACAAATCCTTAACAATTTGCAACAAGATTGGATTTTTGATAGCTTTAAAAAAATGCTTTGATAATGATTTTGCCAATTCTTAACAATTCCTAACTGTTCTTAGCAATTATAAACAAATGTATGAAATAATTGATTTTTGGTTGCCTATTGTAAAATATGCTCTCATTAACCTTTTGGTAAACTCTCGAAAGCCTCAACAATTCTTAACTATTCTAAGCAAATCGAGGCCATACCAATCAACTTGTAACAAAAAGTATTTAGAGTTTACAATTGTTTATTGGTTGCTTTAAAAAAAATACTGCTGTGCTCAACCTTATGCCAGTTTTGACAAGTTCCTAATTTTTCTAAGCAATTCTGAACATTTTAAAATATGAATTAATACATGAATTAATTGATTTTTGGGCTGTTTATTTGAATATACGATGCTCCGTTTAACATTTTGCCAACTCTTAACAGTTTTCAACTAGTCGTAACTAGTCTAAGCAATTCTAAACAATACTTAACAATTGGAAGCAAGAAACAAAGAAAATATATTTTAATGATTTTAAAAAGAGATATTCTGTTTAACTTTTTGTGAATGTTGTTGTTTATTTTGTTAACGTGACTTTAACCTATTTTTTGTGAATGAATTCTTTACAATGCTAAACTTTTCTAAGCATTTATACAATTCTAAACAATAACAAATATTTTTTGCATTAATTTATTTTTGATATCGTCTAACTTTTTGCCAAACTCTTACAAGTTTTCAACAATTTTTAAATATTCTAAGCAATTCTAAACAATACTAAAATACACGAATCAGATATAAATAATTGATTTATGGTTGCTTTAAAAGAAGTAATACTCTGTTTAACCGTTTGACAATTCTAAACAATTCTTAATTTTTCTAGACAATTCTAAGCAATTCTTCTAACGCTAAACAACTCGAAACAAGAAAGAAAATAATCGATTTTATCTTGTTTGTCTAGGCAGTTCTAAACAATTTGAAGCAAGACAAGAAATATTGATTTTTGATTCCATTTTATAAAAAATAATGCTCTGACCTTTTGTCAATTCTAAACAATTCTAAGCAAATCTAGGGAATATTGAACAACGTGAATAAAAAAATGATTCTTGGTACTTGGTACAATATGCTCTTTATAACTTATCACAAATTCAAAAAAAAATCTAAACAGTTCTTAGTGAAACCAAACAACTTTAAACAAGATATGAAATTAATCTTTTTTTTTGTTGCGAAGAAAAACGATTATGCATTGTTGAATCTTATATTAAATCTTGAGAATTTAATCAATTTCAAGTTATTATAAACAACTTATAACAAATAATGTAAAACTTGACTGCGCTGTTCAACCCAATTCAGAAAATATTCTCAACAGTTCTAAGCAATACCAAGCAACTTGAAACCAGGTATGAAAAAATGTCCTGTTACTATGCAAACAAAGCTCGATTTGTTGCCAATACTGAGGATTTCCTAACAATTCTGAACAATCCTCAACAATTTTAAGAAATTCTAAACAATTCTAAACAAACTAAAATAAAATAAGAAATTATTGTCGTTCGGTTGCCTTTCTAAAAAAAATGATTCTATTTAACCTGTTTACAATTCTAAGCAATTCTACACAAATAAAATCAATTTATATAACTGTTTATTTTATACAGAAGTTATTTTTTACTTAATTTTGTCTTTTTTCTCGCTCTATCTTTTGTATCTTTTTCTATATAATTTTGTATTACGTTATATTTTTTTCTGGACATTCATTTTTATAAAACAAATTACTTTATGAATTTCTAAATTCTAAAATATGTTTTTTTTTGTGAAAAAGACTAGGTGAATTTTTTCTGTTTGTTTACTTTTGACTATAACTATGATAATTATCAGTATTGATAGCTAAGAACCCAAATTTGATAACTTAAAAAAAGCTTTTCAGCATTATGTTCAAAACTCAACAATTAAAGTGTTCATCTTAAAATACTAATGCAAATAACCCGTTCGGACAGGCTTCGAGAGCGCACGTGGGCGTAATCATCATTTAGCAAAACAACAAAGTCAATCCCTCTCGCGAATGCTCGCGCGGGCAGGCAGCACAAAAAAGGAAATCGCCTTCTGTCAATAAAAAAATATTAATATTGAATTATAAGTCACTTCTGGGAAAAACCCCAAGCAGCAGTTCATCGAAATATTTACGGCTGCTCTGAGAATTCTCCAATAAAGAGAGCTGCCTTTTGTGATGCAGAAAAGAGTCAAATTAGAGCTTTTACCAAAATTAGAATGCCATACTTTTTTTGTGATCGTCCACCAGAGAAAGGTGGTCACCAGTTTGGGTGATCATTTACAACTCTTTCGTAAATTTGGTCCGGATAGGTCGTAAAATAGTTTCAATCAAGCTCGGAGTTCGAAAACCTGTGGCGCGCAGTTTATGGCTTTTTGGTGGTGAGTGAATCGTAGAAAATTTGAATTTATGGGAAAAACGGAACCGAGTCCTAAGAGGTTAAGTGTATTTGAAGAAATGATCAAAGAAATGCGCTTGATAATAAATAATGATTTGCTAAGCTTTGAACAAACGGAGTGAAACAATTTAAATCTTACTAACAATCTGCAAAAAAATACATTTTAATTTAAATTTGATTTGTTGAAGTTCAGAATTTTTCAGAAATGCATAGAATTTTTCAGGATTGCATAGAATTATTCAGAATTGCTTAGAATTGTTCAGAATTGCTTAGAATTTTAAACAAATGTTTGGAATTGTTCACAAATGCTTAGAATTGTTCAAAATTGCTTAGAATTGTTTGGAATTGCTCAGAATTGTTCAGAATTGCATCGAAATGTTTAAAATCAGTTAATTATAAAAAAAAACGTTAGCATTTGCAATAAAAGTTTTCGATTTCGATCTTACCCCCTTCAAGTATGCAACACTGAGTGCACCTCATCGCAGAAGAAAGCTTCCAAGCCTTGAGAAACGCGTGCGCATGCGCATCATGCCTGTCACCTTTTGGGCCAAAAGTTTTGGCGCAACGTAAATTCCTCACATTCACCTTAACCAAACAAACGTTTGCGCGCGCCACATCGCATCCCGTCCTTGACAGGCACTTAAGCCCAAACTGGCTTACCTTCCAACATGACGGAACTGCAACAAAGTGTAAATGGCCCCGTAAAAATCACACACACATACGCTCAGACACATGAGTTAATCTTTAATTCCTTTTATCTCGCGGCCAAACTCCAATACGGTTCCCCCCATCACGGTGAGATTTCCTTTTAGGGAAGTATGGTTTACCTTCTACCGCAAAACTCTGAGGAATTAACGCCGCAGTCGTCAGATATGTGCGTTTAAGTCACTCTGAGAGAACAGCTCAGCCAAGTAGTAGCAGCAGCAGGGATGACCTTCTCTCCCTCAACATGAGAAGCACAGTGAGAAAAAAGTTACAGGGATTTCGTGTAAAATTACACGAACCTAATTTTTATTGTTTCGATTTTAAAAAAGTAAAATAACTTCGATCTGTGATATTAATATATCATGTTGTGGAGTAATCACGTAAATTTACATGTCCTGTAAAAATCACGTAAATTTACATGTTATCAAAAATCACGTCAATTTACACGACTTTTGTAAATCTATTTAAAAATTAATCTTCACATTTAAGTTACTCAAAACTCTACAAAGAAAAAAGAAGCCTGCATGAAAACTTTTGTAAATTTCAACATTGAATAACATATCATTGTATGTAATTTTTTGTCTCTCCAAATCATCCAAAGTGTGAAAACCTCACTTTCCGAACCGAAATGCAGCCACCACCAACTGCCATCTCATTTCGTCAACTCCTCAAATGGCCATATCACACCTTTACGGTTATAGGTTATGGTCGTCGTTTTCGTCACCGACACGTAATTTTGCGTCTCGCGCGCATCAAATTTGGGATTAAATTTAGTGTAATTGCTGCGTACTTGACGTGTGCGCCTCAAGTCTGTTATTATCTGTGGTGGCGTCGCCGGCGACGACGATGGGTGATGATGATGATTGTTGAGGGAAGATTTATGGTGGCCGCCAAGTCATGGAGGATACTCTCGCACGGGGCCTGACAAAGGGTTTGACCTCAAAATTTGGTTTATTTATTGGTGCGGTGGCTTGAAATGGGTTTGGTTGTGGGGTCACGGGGAAAGATTGAGGGCTGTGAGCACTTTAATTGCGGGGTGTAAATTTTCGCAGGAGTTTCGAAATAATTAACGTGTCAACACGCAATGAAACTACATAGAAAAAAATCATGGTAATTTTACATCTGGGAAGGGGTACATATTTTATGTCACAAAAAATGTGTAATTTTACCACTTTTCTGTTGTAATGTCACTTTTTCAGTCTAAATTGAGGTAAAATTACATCATAAAAGAGGTAATATTCAACCTTCCAAAATTACACCTTCCAAATTTACACAATTTTTTAATGTGTACAAAATAATTTACGATTAAAGTAATAAAGTACCCAGTACACAAAAATTTTGGTAATTTTGCACACTAGCATGGTCAGCTCATCAAGGTGGGAGAGCAATATGGAAGATTTGTAATTACATCATTTGAGGATAACCCCTGGCAAAATTTCGATTATTTTTTCGAGTTAGCGGTTTAATTTAGTAATGTTGAAAATTTTATGGATGAATAATCCCTCATTTATTTTTTTGTAATTTTGCCTAAAACAATTTGTAAAAAAGTGAAATTCGACAGAAACTAATGAAAATTTTATCTGTTCCTGATGTAAAATTACACAAAATTAAACAAGGTTGAAAACCTTCAAAAATGAAACTTTTTTACACATATAGTGATTGTAAAATCTGGGAATGTAGACACATTTTGTCTCAGAAAAAAAGTTAACTGTTGCATCAAAAATGCGTAAAATTACATACACAGAGAAATAAAGTTAAATTTTGGAAGGCTGAAATTTTGGTTGATTGAATATTATCTCTTTTTGGAGTAATATTACTTAAAAATGTGTAAAAATGTGAACCTGTTGAATATTCATCAGAAACTGATGTAGTATTACACATTTTATTTGACACAAAATTTGTCAACATTTCCTGATGAACATTACCATTTTTTTTTTCTGTGTATACAAATTACATATTATTGATAATAGATTGCAAATTTTTCATAGAAATTGAGAAATAATAAGTTTTAAAGAAGATGTGTACAGTCAAAATGTGTAATTTTTTATTTTTTTATGAATTTTTAGGAATTTTTAGTAGAATATAACCACTTATTCATTTGAGATTCGTTAAAATCTAACACACAGCTAAATTAGTGAATTTGGAAGATGTTATACACCCTAACTAAAAATCATGATTTTCCGAGTTCAATATCCCACTTTTCATACGAATTTTTCAGTTCAACCCATATAACCATTTTTATGGTTATAGTACCTGAACTCAAAAAATCGTATGAAAAGTGGGATATTGAAATCAGAAAACCATGATTTTTGGTAAAAAATATGTAAAATTAAATCAGGGAATGAGCACATCATTTATGTCAGAAAAAAAAACAATTAAAATTCTACCTCTAAAAATGTGTCAATTTATCACTTTTTAGTTGCAATGCCACTTTTTCGGTCTAAATTGAGGTAATATTAAAGCATAAAAGAAGTAATATTGAACACCTTCCAAATTTACACAATTTTTAGCTGTTGTGAAATTTAACCTCAATTATAGTTCAAAAGGTGAAATTACACATACAAAAATGGCTACATCTTTTCTGACACAAAAGTTCAAAAAATGTTATACACATATATTTGTTTGTGTCTCTTTTTAGGACAATTTAAATTTTTTATCATGAATTGAGGTAAAATAACACCAATAAATTTCACACATTCATACGCTACACACACAGAAAAAAAAATCATAGTAATATTACATCTGGGAAGGGGTACATCTTTAATGTCAGAAAAAAGGTGTAATTTTACCTCTGGAAATGTGTAATTTTACCACTTTTCTTGTGTAATGTCACTTTTTCTATCTAAATTGAGGTAAAATTACATCATAAAAGAGGTAATATTCAACCTTCCAAAATTACTGCTTTCAAATTTACATTATTTTTTACTGTGCAGTAAAAAATAATATAAATTTGGAAGCTGTAATTTTGGAAGATTGAATATTACCTATTACCATGAGCTTGGTGAAATTTGAACCACTCTAGTCTTGAAAGAATTTTGAATTTTTCTAAACAAAAAACCTAAAAACTTTTTTTTTCATACTTTCTAAGATTTTTTAAAATTAAATTCAATAAATAATAGTAGGATCCCCGAAGGAATAATCTTACAAATTTCAAATGCATCAAATTTTCAGCCCGAAAAATTGCTGTTTCACCAAAAAAAATCTAATTTTACAGTTAAATTTGTATTTCTAACAAAACTTCAGATGAAAAAGCGCCATACTGTAGGGTGGTGCAAATTCTGATTTCAGAGTTATGATTCTATGAAACAATCCATTTTTTAGGAAAAATTGTAAATAATATCGGAAAAAAAAAATAAAGCAATTTTCTTAATCTGATGCAATATTTGCTGTCAAAAAGTTTTTTGCTGGAATTATGATCACTTATCATTTAAGAAATTAGAATTTTGGAACCACAGATGGAAAATAAACGGAATACTGAGTCTGCGATCAGCAGTGAAGCGAGTCAGACGTGCGTCTCTCACAAACCAAAAAAGTGCTAAAAAGTGCAAAAAATGCCTCACGGCAAGAAAAAGAGGCGGTCCTCACCAGCAGGATCGGCAGATTTGAAGAAGCTAAAGAATGCCGAAGCGCTACCTGCAAAGCCAGGCAGTTTGAGCAAGGACGCTCAAAAATTGTCTGGAAACCAGTTCGCTACCCTCCCTGTGGACGTGAGCGAGAAGGAAGAATTTGAACGACGGGAAAAGTTGCCACCTATTTTTGTGAAAACATCGTCATCGGATGCGGTGCGAAAGTGGCTGACCGGGTTTATCAAATCTGGTGCTTTACGAGCTTCCATTCGCCTGTGTGCTGATGGACTCAAAAATCTGCTACCTACCAGAAAGGATTACAACTACGTTCGGGATTTCCTGAACAACACCAAGATTGAATACTACAGCCATGACGACCAGGTAAACGCCCCATGAAACAGGTCCTCCGTGGCCTGTACGACATGGATGTGAGTGTGCTGAAAGAAGAGCTCAAAACTCTTAAGTTGAACGTGATCGAAGTCTTCAAGATGACGAGACACAACAAGGACATCAAGTATCGTGATCAACTGTACCTGGTTCATCTCGAGAAAGGATCGACAACGCCGTCTGAGCTGAAAGCAGTTCGGGCAATTTTCAACATCATCGTGACTTGGGAACGTTATCGTCCAGTGCACCGTGACGTGACACAATAGGGTGTAATATGGTTGTATGGAAAAAAATAAAGTTGTCCAAATTTGGCTAGCACAGCAACTTTTTGGTTCCTTATAGAGTCCTTAACAACTCCCCAAAGTTTGGGAACGATTGGTTTAGTCCTCACTTTGCGCAAAGCAATTCAATTTTCCATACAAATTTGTATGGGAAAAATCTTTTTTTTGAATTTTTATATTTTAAAAATCCAACTTTCACGCTATACTAAAACCGGATTCATATTCGGATGCTCCGGAATGTGCTCTACAACTTTCCCGAAGAGAGTATGGTGCTAACTTGCTCCTATAAAAAGATATAGCGTGTTCAAAACTCGTCTAAAACGTGTTTTTTGATCGAAAATCACGTTTTAGACGAGTTTTGAGGACGCTGTATCTTTTTATAGGAGCAAGTTAGCACCATACTCTCTTCGGGAAAGTTGTAGAGCACATTCCAGAGCATCCGAATATGAATCCGGTTTTGATATAGCGTGAAACGTGGATTTTTTAAATATCAAAATTCAAAAAAAAAATTTTCCCATACAAATTTGTATGGAAAATTGAATTGCTTTGCGCAAAGTGAGGACTAAACCAATCGTTCCCAAACTTTGGGGAGTTGATTAGGACCCCAAAAGGAACTAAAATAATGCTGTGCTGGAAAATCGATTTTGATATTACACCCTAGTGTTTCATCAAGAGTCGTTGTGCAACTTGCGGAGGTGAGCACAAAACTCAAGCTTGTGAAACAATCAACGAGAACATCGAAGCGAAATGCTTCAATTGCGGCGGCGACCATTCTACCAAGAATCTAAGCTGCCCAAAACGAGCTGAGTTTGTAAAAATTCGGCAGCAAGCGACGACGAGGCACCAACCAAATCGTCGCAAAACACCACCAGCATACACGGACGTGGATTTTCCTGCTTTGGCGTCACCTGGAGCGGGATCTGTTCGAGTGGTTCCCAATCTGCAGCCATTGCCGTTGAATCAGCGGCAAAGAGTTGCAGAGAATACAACACCTCCTGGCTTCAGTCAGCAACCGAGGGAAAACCAACCAGCATCAACGGGTGAAGGCAGTAGTGACCTGTTTTCACCACAAGAACTTATGAACATTTTCATCGAGATGACAACAACACTGCGTGGTTGCAAAACTCGTGCGGAACAAGTAAGAACGCTTGGAGGATTTATCTTAAAATACAGTTCGTAGTTTACTCGTTCTAATGATTTTGAATATTTCAATGAATTTACATTTTTAGTTTTAAGTTAGGATTAGTTGTTAAAGTGATTTTTTTTTCTTTTTTACCCAAATGTATTCGATTGAAGATGAAGAGCATGTAGCCATACCACTTAGAATGTAAATGAAATGTAATTATTATAAGAAAGTTCAATAAAGACATATTTAATTTCAAAAAAAAATTCAAATTTAACGGAATACTTGAGGATGAAAGGTATTTTGGAGAATTCATTGTTTTTTTGTTTTTTTTTTTTTTTTTGGTTTAAGCTTTTAATTAAAAGGCTGATATTTTTTTGATTTTATGCAAAAAAGAAGGTTTTCTCAGAAATGCTCTTATTTAACTTGTAATTAACTGTTTAATTACTGTTTCTTTATGTACCATTTTCAAATGATCATAAAACAACATCCTTCCCAGCAAACCCTGACCCCACCCAGCAGCCGCAGCAGCATCCCATTTGCATCCACAATGGATGACCGTGTAATTCCCGACGACTCGTCCAATTGACGGCGCGCAAATGCATAAAATCAACTGGAGGGGGGCACCTCCTAATAGGACAAAAAAGGCGTTGTCGTCGTCTCCGCTCATCGGAGGACTCTAGCTCTAGCTACTTCTATGTAGTGTGGCCATCACACGTCAGTCACACAGCCTCACAGCATCTTGGATGGAGATCGTCGTCAATTGTACAACTTCGCTAGTTTGGCAACTTTCAGTCAAGAAATTTCTTCTGGTTTTGACGTTTGCTAAGGGTCAATGCAAAAGTCAACTAAACATTGTTGTCAAACTATAGCCCTTTCACTGTAAATAGGGTGGTGGGTAATAAATCTAGCCGCGCACAACCCGTGAACAGTTCAGCGCCTTAAGGCGCCTTGGTCAACGCGCGCGCGCACCGCCTAATTAAGCGGTTAAACTACCGTGCTCAACTAGGAGGCAGCAACAACAACATAGTCACACCACATCAGGGCTTAATGGCATCGGTTTTATAAGGAGGCTCGAGCAATTTCTTTGCTTTGACGGAGCAGTGTAGAATAATTGCACGCAGGGAGGTTTTTACGGCCGTATGGAAAGTTGTAATGATCACATAAAAGAAAGTTCCTACCAATAAAATAAAATAACTAATAAAAATTTAAACTAAAATCCAAAACTCACCAGCCTCCGGAGCACATCCTCGTCCTTGATCGTGGTGATGTCCGTGTTGCCAATGTTCAGTTTGGTGGACATCTTGGCAATTTTTTCTCAGAATGAGTACGCACAATTTAACGTGTATCACTTCGGCTTCGTAAGCTTACGTCAGGTTCACTACTACTCGTCTTACGCACTTCACTTCAACAACACTACTCGTCACATCGGAGAATTCGAAAGCGTTAAAAAAAAATTGTACTTTTTCGTACTACTTGATGACCACGGGTCTTGAATATCTGAAAGGAAAAGAGAGAGAAGAGGAAGAAAAAAACATGAATGGGTGATTTAACACAAATTAAGTGCTTGAAATGTGTTGGTTTGGAATTTATTTATGTATTTTATTAGTTAAAGAACATCTCTGAAAGAATGCAAAAACTCATTTGATAATCTTTTTAAACTAAAATTGCTGAAGTATAAAGAAAAATCTCATCGCCCGATCACGATAGTATTCATCTTCATCGTTTTTGACCTAATTCAGACAAAACACTATCAGATTTTAGAAATATGTGTCGAAATTTAGCATTTTCAAAAGTAAAAGTACTCAAAAGATTCCCAAAGCATTATTTTTCACAAAATCAAATCTATGTTCTATAAACATATGAAAGACAATAGCTTATAGGACCTTTAAAAAACTCTAGAAATATTCATATTTTTCATATATTTTCAGTATTTGATTTTTTTGGTGTAAAAAACTCAATTTTTTTATTTAAATACTAAAAGTTTCTTGATTCGCAATGTGGGTGTCAACGTACAAACATTTCTCATGGAATAAATAAAGAAAACTAAACTAAGTTACATGCCATAAATTCAAAATTAATAAGCAAAAAGAATCAAAAAATGCTTTATGCATTATTATTTGCAAAATATCATTGAATTTATGAAAATAGTGTTATATCTTTTTCGACCTGTGGTTCGAAAATTCAAAATTTGAAAATAGTCTGAAAGTACCCTATTTGATTGAAAATACAAAAATTAAATATTAATTGAAAATACAAAAAAGTATACAGTTAACATATTAAATTTCTGAAATTTTGTTTTTGCCCCCTGTTTTTTTTTGTAAAATCAAAAAAAATCAGGAATTCAAAAAAATAAAAAATTCAAGAAATTCAAGAAATTCAAAAAATTCAAGAAATTCAAGAAATTCAAGAAATTCAAGAAATTCAAGAAATTCAAAAAATTCAAGAAATTCAAGAAATTCAAGAAATTCAAGAAATTCAAGAAATTCAAGAAATTCAAGAAATTCAAGAAATTCAAGAAATTCAAGAAATTCAAGAAATTCAAGAAATTCAAGAAATTCAAGAAATTCAAGAAATTCAAGAAATTCAAGAAATTTAAGAAATTCAAGAAATTCAAGAAATTCAAGAAATTCAAGAAATTCAAAAAATTCAAAAAAATCAAGAAATTTAAGAAATTCAAAAAAATCACGAAATTCAAGAAATTCAAAAAAATCAAGAAATTCAAGGTATCTAAAAAATTCAAGAAATTCAAGAAATTAAAAAAACTCAGGAAATTCAAGGAATTTAAGAAATTCAAAAAAATCAAGAATTCCATAAAATTAAAGAAATCCGAGGAATAAAAAAATCCAGAAAATCCAGAAATTCAAGAAATTTAAAAAATTGAACAAAAATCATGAAATTATGCAAAACATCGAAAAATCAAAAAAAAAGTATTCAAGCAAAATTAAGAATGAATAAAATCAATGAATTCAAATACATTTTTAAAAGATAAGAAAACAAACTAAAAAACTAACAAGAAATAAAAAATAAATAAAAAAATCGCTGAATTCTACAAATTTAAGAATTTGAGAAATTTATTATTAAATTAGAGCGTCCAATTTCCCGGGGTCACACAATTCCCGGGAAACGGGAAATTTTCAACAAATTTCCCGGGAAATCCCGGGAATTCCCGGGAAATTTAAAATTTATCGAAAATTGTTCTGATCTTGGTTCTGATTATTATTTTGCAATCTAATTGAACAGACTAGCAACTTAAGTATTGAAAATAAGAGTTGGGATCAATTAATGCTTTCACTGCTTTAAAAAAACATATAACTTAAAGAAAATACAGAAATTTTCTAAATTTATAAGCTGTTTTGAAAATTCGCACAAAATATCAAAAAATAATCAGTCGTGTTTTTTGTGTTAAGAAGTATTATTTTTCTAATCACAGTGAATAGTATGAGAGAATTTGGTCAAGCATAATATTGACACATTAAGTTGAAATAAAAACAAAAACCATGCAAAAAATATGTTTTTCTTTGCAAATCTTTTTTCCAGAACAAATCTTACTTGTTTAAGTTCAAGCTCATCATTCATAGATTAGCATTGAATTTACATTAAAAATCTGCTTTTTCACTTGAAATACCATTTTTATTAAATCACATCTCAAAGTTTTCATAAATTTGGAGCGAGTTTCTGAAACATGAATTCATTTTTGGGCACCATTTTTTCTTAGGCTTGGTAGCTCCATGGCCCTTAAAATTTCCAACTTTAAACTGTAATTTATTGAACACATTTAATCAAATTAAAAAAATTCTTGCGCAACCTTTTTGAGACATTTTATGATACCAATTTAATTTTCATCCAATTTGGTCATGGTAAACAAAAACGTAAAAAAAACTCAATTTTGATCTTGGCGGTAAGGGGTACCTTATTTTCAAATCAAATAAAAACAATTTTCGTTTAAAATCTTACCAAAATTATAAAAGTTTAGTTTCATTCAATCAAATCGTAATTTTTGTTGCCCACAAATAAACAAGAAATATTCCCAGTTGTGAATAGTTCACAAATTAATATTATTTGAAATAAACCTTGACAGGAAATTTTAAGTAGAATTGATAAGTTCAATAATTACACAAAATAAAATAAAATTGAGCTCTTTAATTATTTTTTGATAAATTTGAAAAAGTGCCAAAAAGTTTAGAAAATGTAAATTCCGCTTGAATTTCGGGAATTCCCGGGAAATTTACAAATTTCCCGGGAAACGGGAAATATTTTTTTTCGGGAAATCCCGGGAATTCCCGGGATTTTTTTTTCCCGGGACGGGAAATTGGACGCTCTATATTAAATTGAAGGATTTCGAAACATCAAGACAAGTAATAAAAAAAATAAAAAAAAACTAAATATTCAAGCAATTTAAAAAACTTGAATAATTTATCAAATTCATGAAAATCAAAAATATGTGAAAAGTATGAAATTTATCGAATTGAAGAGATATAAAAAAAAAGTAATTTAAGATCTGGGCCGAAATCTAGAATTTCTGATTCTATTGAATTTATTTAAATTTTCAATTTTTTTTCAATTCGTTATTTTATTTTTAATTTCAAGTCATTTTCTGGATTACTAGAGTTTTTCAAATTTCCCAATTTTCTTGAATTTGACCGAATAATTATAATTTTGTGGTATTTCTTGCTTTTTTTCAATTTTCATGAATACGGTCATCTAGAGAAAATCGGGACTACAGTTTGAATAGAGACAGCAGTTTTAAAGCATTCAAAAGCTTCAAATTAGGCAATCGATAATATTTACCAAAACACCACAAAATTATAACTATTCGGTCATATTCAAAAAATTTGGGAAATTTTAAAAATTCTAGAAATCCAAAAAATGTTTGAAAAAAAATAAGGCTGGTACAAATATTTTTAAAAGTTTTTGTCCCCCCCCCCCCTTCAAAATTGGCCCGAAAAATCAGGGGGCAAAAAAAATATTTTTACAATAAACTTCAAAATTTCAATGAAAATTCAAGTGCAACCAGCTGAAATCAAATTAAAATACATTCTTCTGCGTTTAAAATCATTTTTAGCATGTTTGGGTTTATTAAAAAAATCTTAAGATTTTTAGAAAATTTTCGATGCAAAATCATTTTTTTCGATACAATTTTTGTTTTTGTCATATCTTAGATTTTTTGAAAACTAATGATTGCAAAACAACTGAACTAGTGTAAAATGCATTTTAAAACACTTTTTTCATTTAAACGTGAAGACTATGGCTTGTTATTTAGATTTTTATATTTTTTTTTTATTTTTTTGCCCCCCCCTTGACCTCGGCCAGGGTCGAGGGACAAAAACTTTTTTAAATATTTGCATCGGCCTAAAGAATTGAAAAAAATATTTAAAATTTAAATAAATTCAAAAACATCAGAAATTTTTAAAATTTAAGAAAGAAATTAAAGAAATAGAAGAAAAAAATTAGGATTTCAAGAAATTCAAGAAAAAAAATAGTTTGAAAGTCAACAAGAGTTGATTTCCCGCATCTTTGTAAAAAAGTTTATAATTTTTTAAATCACGCCTAAGGCCTAAAGGCCTTTCAAAATATTAGGATAGCTGGACGAGAATAGTTTCAAATCTTTTGTCTATAGGTTCTGATCAAGGCCAAGGAGGGAGATTTAAAAAAATAAAAAACCTTCAATGCTGAATTTTGTTTAAAAAGTGAGGAAATTTGGAAGGGGGAGGGGATAAAATTTGAAATAAAATTTAGATTTTTTAAAAATAATTTTCATTAATTTTTAATAATTTGTATTTATTTGTATTAATTTGTATTTTTTTAAATCAAGTTTAATACATATTTTTGTATTGTAGATCATACATTTATTTTCAAGTTTTTAGTTTTTTTGTAATAATTTGAAATAATTTGTATTAATTTTAAAAACTTTTGTGAATTTTATTATTCTTAACCATTTTCTCATTATTTATCAAATTTTATGGCGATTTTTTAAAAACAAAATGTTAATGTAATTTAATTCTCATCAACTGAAAACAGTCTAAAGTGTCCCCCATCGACTTTGGTAAGAGTCATAAACTTTAAAAATAAAGGGTCATAAACTTAAAAAGAATCGCAAATGCCTCATTTTTGTTAGTTGCCTTAAGTATTTTATTTTTTTTTTGCTTATTTCATTATTTTATTTTATTAATTTTTATTTAGACCATTTTAAATATTAAGCATCAGCCTTTTTTTTTTTTGATTGTTTTTATTAATTTATCATATTTTTTATATTTTTACTGTTTTGTTTATTTATTTATTTATTTATTTTTTTGTTTCGTTTTACTAATTTGTATACATATTTACTTAAGTACAAACATCTTATAGTGGGCAAATCCATTCTTAATTTTGCTTAGAAATTCTAGTTTCCATTACATAAACAGTTCTTGGGAAAAATATAAGTTTTTTTTATTAGTGTTATGAAAATCAATAACAATATCATATCTGGATTCATTGGACTCCATATTGTGAATTATGGATTTTTAAGTGTATTCATAAAATACTGTATTTTAAGAACACTTAAGTTTTTTTAAATTATAATTACAATGCCGTTTCAAATATTGTTCAATGTTAATGTTGTTTCAGGCATTTTCAGAAGTTTTTTTTAAAACAAGTTCAATTTTTTGCAATTTGAAAATATATCTTGAAAAAAGCATCCGTGTAAAAAAATTAAAAGCTTTTATTATTTTAATTTTAAAATAATGCTCAAAATCTTTATCCTTTGTACCAGATTTTGCACCATCCTAACGCAAGAGATGCTTTCCCTTCCCTTCTCTAAAAAAAATATTTTCCCGTGATTTTTTTTTTGTCAAGTTCTAATCTTTATCTTTTATCATCTAAACTTAATTCTTTTAATTTTATGATTAACAGAAATTAACTATTTTTGATGTATTTAGAAAAGACAGGTTGATATTTAATAATTTTAATATTATTATTTTTTCATTTATTTATTCTTCCCGATTCGAATAACAGGAAATTTCCACGTTTAAATTCCTGTCACAAACATCATTTTACCTCAAAAACAGCTCAATTTCACTTCTCTCCCTCTTGCACTGTGTTATTCACAACATCGATGCAAATTATCACCACCAATTAGCCACCGCCGCCGATACAACAATCACCACCACCACAGCCACAGCCACACTTTCAACAATCCTTCAAAATCCGCGCGTCACACTCACTTTCAAGCTGCGATATTCATTGAACTTAATTATGATTACGCGCGCGCGCCCTTAAACGCGTCAACTAATTGCACGATCTGCTTCCTTTTGGCTTTGGCCAATCTAATAATTTTCAATTTCCGATTTCACGGCTCCAAGTAGCCACCCTGTTTATCTCGTGAGTCCATAAAAGTTGTGTTATCACTTGGGACTAAAGATGTGAAACTTTTTTTTGTTTTCTTCTTTTTTATGACTTTAGCACCACCCTTATCACTGATTAAATCGATCGGTTTTCCATTCTTTAAACTTTTTTTTCTCCCCCACTAAAAAAACAACACTCGGACTTTAAGTCAGGTTAAGAGTCACGCGTTAATCATCGCGATCGCGCGGTCGCGTCTAGTCGGTTTGATTGCAAATTGAGCACTGACCGTCCGAGGCTCGGCCACACGCCGAAATTGGGCTCTCGAAGATCACTACCACATCACACACACATGGCATGAGTCCCCCAGACACCCCCCCAACCACCCACCGAGGGGAGGGGGGTGGTGGACGACGACGACGCCAATGTTGTCATGAACAGTGACTATACTTGGTCTTAGCGCGAGATTTTAAGGCTCGTGCAGGTTGTTGTTGTTGTTGCATGGCTTGCTTGGTTCCAGTCGGAAGGCTAAGCTGCAATGGGGTGTTTTGGCGGGAAAAAGGGTTTTTTCTTCTTATTTTTTAGTGTGGCGTCGTTTAGGGTCGAGCAAGGTCAGGCGACAAATTTGGAAAGGGGAGCTTTCTAGGTATTTAAAAAATAAACTTTTATTGGCGGTTAAGGACCCTATTGGTTGGGGGAATTCTTCTGGAAGGAAGAGAAGCGAAACAAAAAACACACTTTCAGGAATTCATTGACAGTATTGACGGGCGCAGGAATGCCAAGGGATGATCACCTAGCAGTTAGCACGAAGCTCTCCTGTACAAAATCAGCCTGGATTTTTTAAATTATTTTGCATATTAACATATTTTTTAGAAATCTCCAACCGGAGTCGAGATATAGATATATGTTGCTAAAAATTACAACTCAAATTGTGTACATTATCCCAAATCGACTATTCATTGACGGACGAGTTGTTGTTTGCCAAGCTATGATTTTTTGATAATAAAACTGTAAAAAAAGTTGCTTCTTCTAGAAATTGTCATGAAAAAAATCTTGTACATTCAATTGTAAATCATTTAAAATACATTGTAAAACGCATTAATGATCATTTAGAGGAATTTAAAGCTTTTAACTTATTTTGGTATTTGAGATAGCAACCCGTAAAAAGCAATGAATTTGTTGAAATGAATTTGTTGAAATTTTACAAATCAGGATTTTTATTTGGTTTCCAATAAAATATTTATTTTTTTTGTTTTTGGGTGTTATTCGAACCCCCTTAAGTCAAGGATATTCTAAAATCCCAAAATGAAAAAAAATGTTTATTGGACCTTTGAAAAAATACTCCAGAAATTATTCATAGTTATAAAACTAAATAAGAGAATTTCATATTAAACTATCCAATCATTCCAAAATCCTGGAATCCAAAAGATAATTGAGAGATTTTTAACTTTCAAAAATTTATCATAAAATTTGTGAAAATAAAAGAAAATATTTCAAACAAAAAAATTAAAATAAAGAAAATAAAAAAATGTAAGAATAAAAAATCAAGAAAATAAAAAGATTTAAATAATTTTCAGAAATAAAAAAAAAACAAGAAATAAAAAACATAAACACCAAAAATGTGAAAAATATTAAAAATACACAAGAACAAAAAAATAAGCAAACAACACTTCCAACAATCTCAGAATTTTTTTTTTGAAACTCAGCAAATTTCAGAAATTTAAGATTTATAACTGATTCAGAAAATTCTCAAAAATTCTAAAAGTGTTAGCAATTATAAAATTTTAAAAAAGCAAAAACTTCTTAATAATTAAAAAAATTAAAAAGTTTTAAACATAAAAAAATTTAGAAAACACTCAAAATTTAGAAACACTGAAAATTAAAAAAAATAGGAAATTCAAAGAATTTGACAAAAATATTTTCAAAAATTTTAAATAAAAAAAATAAAAAAGCGAGTAGTTTTAGAAATTGAAAAAAGTAAACATTCAAGAAACTCGAACATTTTAAAAATTACAATAAATTGGACAAAAAATCAAGAAATTTTACAAATTTCAGAATTTCAAAAACTCATGAATTTTAAGAAATTCAGGAAATTTATGAGATTCAATATATGAGGAATGTATGAAATTATGGAGATTTTCAAAATTTAAGGAATTCAAGAATTTGAAAAAATCAAGAAATTTAACAAAAAAGAAATTCATTAAATAAAAAATAATAGATCAATAAATTCAATTCTAGAAATTAAAGAAATTCAACAGCTTGAAAAAAAACAAGTGAAATTCATGAAATAAAAATATTAATAATAAAAAATAGAAATTTGAGTATTTTAAAAATTACAATAAATTGAACGAAAAATCAAGAAATTTAATAAATTTCAGAATTTCAAAAACTCATGAATTTTAAGAAAATCAAGAGGTTCAAGAAAATCAAGAGGTTCAAGAAATTCAAGAAATTCAAGAAATTCAAAAAATTCAAGAAATTCAAGAAATTCAAGAAATTTAAGAAATTCAAGAAATTCAAGAAATTCAAGAAATTTAAGAAATTCAAGAAATTCAAGAAATTCAAGAAATTTAAGAAATTCAAGAAATTCAAGAAATTCAAGAAAGTCAAGAAATTCAAGAAATTCAAAAAATTTAAGCAATTCAAGAAATTCAAAAAAATTGAGAAATTTGAGTAATTGAAGATATTCAAGAAGTTCAAGAAATTCAAGAATTTCATGTAATTTAAGAAATTTAAGAAATTTGAGATATTCAATAAATTAAATATGAAATTTAAGAAATTCATGAAATTTATAAATTGAAAAAAGTCAACAAATTTTATTTCGAAAATTTAAAAATTTCTTCAAATTTAAAAGTTTTAATAAAATCAAAAAAATGTAAAAAACAATAATGAAAATTTATAAACTTAACAAAATTTATACATTAAAAAAATCAAATACAATTGGAAAAAATAAATTTAAAAAGTATAAAAATTAAGAGGAATTTAAAGAAGTCTTTTTCAAAAAATTCTAAAGTTGGTAAAAAAACTCAAGAAATTTCAAAAATATAAAAAGGAATAAAACATTGAAGGTGAAGAAATTAAAGAAAGAATACAAAATAATTAGATATTCAAGAAAAAAAAAATCAAATCAAATTATTCGCTCTACAGCATTGCCTTGGCGTTCTCGATTACGAGATTCCTACTCGAAACTCGAAACTAGGTGTCCGAAGGCTTGATTGTTGAGGCAATTGCAAACCTCTTTTTACACCTTAGCTTCCATCCACCCCGGGATTCGAACTGACGACCTTTGGATTGTTAGTCCAACTGCCTAACAGCGACTCCACCGAGGCAGGACCCAGGGAGACGACTCCTACACCTGGACTGAGCTAACGACCTAACCTCCAGGTTAGACCGGGGCCAACATTTACTTCCCGTCCGACGGAAGGCGTGATCAGACAAATCTCGTCTCGAAAAATGCCACCGGGACCGTCTGGGATCGAACCCAGGCCGACTGGGTGAGAGGCAATCACGCTTACCCCTACACCACGGTCCCGGCTAGATATTCAAGAAACTCAATAAATTAATCAAAATGTTCAAAATTTATAAAATTTATATAAATCAAGGACAAACTTTCAAAAATTCTGATTTTTTAAAAACTCAAATAGTTCAAAAATTACAAAAATTAACCATAAAATTTACAAAACTTAAGAAGTAAAAAGAATAAAAAGAAATAAAGAAATTATAGAAATTCAAGCAATTTTCGAAATTCAAGAAATTAATTATGACGATTCAACAAGATCTTTTTTTTATGAAATGCATAAAATTCTAAAAGTCAAGAAATTTTAGAATTTTTAAAAATATTTAAGCAATTCAGGAAGATTGAGATATTTTGAAAATAAAATAAAAATCCAAGAAATTCAAGAAATTAAAAAAATCTGAAGCTCAGGGTATTTAAGAAAATTAAATAATTGTTGAAATTTTAAATATTAAAAAAAAACAATAGGAAATTCATGAAATCAAAAAGTAACAATCCAAAAGTTCTATTATTTTAAACCAATACTTTGAAAATTACCTTGATTTTGATTTTTAAACTTAAAAATTGAAGGAGCTGAATTTATAAATTTTCCTAAAGTCCTACATTCACGACTTTCCGAGCGGCCCAAAATAACTCCAAATACTTGCAAGTAAGCGCAACGTGACCGAAGCGGGTTTTTTAAAGGTTTGAAGATTTTTAAGGAGGCATACTGACCGACCACCAAAGTCGAATGCTCCCTTCAAGATTGATTGCCTCCAATCAATCTTGATTGTGATCATTTGTACTGTAAAACGGATTACGGGAAGGAGGTTGGTGCGATTTACGTGTTTTAAATGAAGGTAAATGTTTGTTTTAGAATCGTAACTATATAATTCAATATAGATTTAAATTATGTTAAATGCTCTTCCAAATTAAAACCACGATGATTATGCCAAATACAGCCATCAATCACTTCAATATCAACGGACAGAAAGGCCCGAAAAACCAACAAAGCAAAAGTGGACCACCCGTTCTTAAGGACAGTATCATTTATGGAATAAACCAACAACTTCATTTGATCGACAACAACTCAAACAAAAAAAGGTCCTCTTGACTCGAGGATCACTTTGGATTGCCGCGCGCATAATCAGGCATCTCTCGGTCGTCCGTTGAATGACACCTGACCATTGTCGGTAAGGCCAAGAGCAGCTGAATCTACACACATGACTATGGGGACTTCCGGAACCATAATTCTTTACGCGAGAGGAAGAAGCCGCTTTCCTTGAAGTCGCGCAAAGCCCGCAGAGCAGTGCGAAAGTTTCCAGAAAACCCCCTCTCGTTCTTCAGGTGCTCCGCGGGGTCCGTAACTAATTGAACTACCCCGGACCATGCATTTGGTTTGATTCGCAATTAAATTGCCATCATGTCTGGCGCTGTTACGTGGCGGTCCGATAGTGGAGCGCCAAGAAGTTGGTCTGCTTCTGGGAATTATCGAGCGGGTAACCCTTGGCTCACCTTTGGAACTTAACTTCTTTAGATGGTAAGATATCCTTAGAATTTGATAAAGTCAGAAATTGGTAGCGAGAAATTTTGGTAGCGATATTTCTAGCTGCCATCAGACCTTGGTAGTGGCAAATAGTGGTCTCGTCAGATCTTCATATTTTGGTAACGCGTCAAACTTTGGTAGCGAAAGATATTGGTAACGCCTGACATTGATAATTTCGAATATTGCTAGTGTCATTTCTGGTTTCAGAGTTTTATAGCATTAGATCTTGGTTTGAAGTCTCAAGACCTTGTTAACTGTAGATATTGGTATCATCTGACCTTGGTAGCGAAAGACTTTGGTAGCGTGAGATCTACACTCAAAATCAGAAGTACCCTTTATCTGTCATCCCATAGAAAAAAAAACCTTTTTGAGGGTTACTTCCATCCTTTTTTCAAGTTTACCGGTAGTAACCCTTTGCAAAAGAGTGACGACGGTTAAACTTAAAAAAGGGTGGAAGTAACCCTCAAAAAGGGTTTTTTTTCTTTGGGATGACAGATAAAGGGTAGATAGAACCCTTTTTGAAGGGTACTTCTGATTTTGAGTGTATATGCCATCGGACCTTGGTAGTTTCAAATAGTGATCTCGTCAGATCCTGATCTTGACAGATCTTGACATCGTTTGGAGCTGGCAGCTTTAGATATTGATAACATATGTTTATAGTAGCGTCTTAGCAGGGTGACCACTCAAATCCCATTTTGAAATTCCCGACTTTATCCCGACTTTTCCAGAATCTCAAATAGTAGGCATTTCTTATCTAAAGAATAATTAAAAAAAAACTCTTTATATAAAGTCAGTATAAACCATCAAAATAATCTAAATGAATTTAAAGAAAATAAAACTATTGACAATTTTCGTAAAAAACAGAAATTCAACAAAAATTCCTGAAAAAAACCTTTAAAAATTGAAGCACTCATTATTTTGATTCCGATTAGAAACATAAACAATTAGTCTTTGAAAAATAACCGAAAGCTTTATAATATTTGTGATTTTAATGTTTATTTTTAAAATTGGCAAAAGTATAGTTTTTGATACTTCGTTTCAACTGGAAATGACAAAAAGTTAAAGATAACTAAATTTAAAATTTTATTCCTAAATGTTTTTACTAAGTTTCCTTTTCAATTTTGTAAATTTTGAATTGATGTGATTTATCTAGTTGTCAGTATTTAACTGCTTTAAATTTTTTTTTCAATGAAAAAAAAAAACAGTTTATTTAGATTTTATGTTTTATCCTAGGTTTTACCACTTATTTTATGTGAAATGTTTAAAGAGGAAAATATCGTTTAACATATTGGATTTGCAATAACTTAACCAAAATTTGTTGGATTTTTTTTTAATTCAATATTTGTTCATGTTTTCAAAATGTTCGTTCCGAAAATCGAATGGATTTTTACGATATTGAAGTTTTCCGATAACTGAAAATCAAGCTTTATCTAAAGTAATTTACCCATACTAAAGTAATTTACCCAAAAAATCAAGGGAATCATTTGGAAAAAAAATATTTGAGATGACTCAATGAATTTAGTTCATCAATTAATAATACTTAATTACCACAAAAAAAAACATTGCTAAACTCAAGTTGGAATCTTTTATCAAATATTCAATCAATGTAATGAAATGAAACATAATCATACGTTTGCGCTAGCCATAATCGTTAAAATTAGGCTCAATTTTTGTATTAATTTTTCATTTACTTTGTTGTTGTTTTAAGTTAGAGTAAGAACAAGTGGTAATGTTTGATAAACTAAAAAAAAAACTTTTGATTAATAAAACAAATATTTTAAAATTCTGTGTCAAATAAATCCAGAGTTTATAAGTATTTTCAATGTCTTAAAAATCTTTAATTTTTCCGACTTTCTGACAAAATATCACAAATTCCTGACTTTTTTCCCAATTTTCAGCGAATTTTGGTGCATTCCCGACTTTTTCCCGACTTTCCCGACTTGAGTGGCCACCCTGCCGTCTTGGTAGCGTTAAACTTTGATAGCGAAAGATGTTGATAACGGCTGACATTGATAGTTTCAGATATTGGTAGTGTCAAATCCGGTTCCCGTCAGATTTTTGTAGTATTAGATCTTAGATTTTGGTAACGTTATCTATTGCTATCCTCTGACCTTGGTAGCGAACGATTTTGGTAACGTCAGATCTTGGTATCATCTGGTTTTAGTAGCGTCTTCCTTGGTAGCGTCAGCTTTTAGTAACATTAGTAACGTTATCTATTGGTATCCTCTGACCTTGGTAGCGAACGATTTTGGTATCGTCAGATCTTGATATCATCTGGTTTTAGTAGCGTCAGCTCTTTGTAACGTCAGATCTAGGTATCGACTCATCTTTGTCGTGTCATATTGGTAGCTTTAGATCTTGGTAGCGTCAAATCTTGGTAACAGCTTATGTTGTTTTTTTATACATATTTTGGTAGTACCAGAAATTGGTATCATCAGATCTTAGTATGCTGAGAAGATAACTTTAGCTACTGGGAAAGAATAATCTTGGTCTCGTCAGATTTTGGTAGAATTAGACTTTGGTTACGTTAGATCTTGGTAGCGTCTAAGATTTGTAGCGTTTGATATTGGTAGCACCAAACTTCTGTATCACCACAGACGTTTTAGATTTGATATCGTCAGATCAAATATCGTTAGAAATCAAATTTTGGTAGCGTGATCCTTGGTAGCTTATTGGTAGAGATCAATCTTATCATCGTCAGATTTTGCTAGCGTTAGTTTTCGGTAGTGTAAGATTTTGGTAGCGTTATATTTTGGATACGCCAGAGCTTGCCGATTAGACTCGTCAGATTTTGGTAGCATCAGATCCTGATCACCAGAACATCTGTATAAATCGCAATACTCGAACCAAGGGTCGCCCAGATCCCATTTGTGCGTACTATTCGCGTCTCTCCTCTCTCGCCCAGGCTCCTCCAAGTTTCTTCTCACACGACAAGCCCGACGGCGTAGATCGAGTTATGAATTATACCTGCGGCAGCGGGTAGAGAGCCCGCGATCGAGGTGGCTCACCATTGAGCGGTCCCATTTAGCCATCTACGGTGTCAATTCCTTAAAAGGGAAGCAGTTTGCCTGAATAATAATAACCAATAACTACTCTACTAGAGGCAAGTCGTGGCCGGGCATTCGATCATGGTCCACGATCGCGCGGCACGGTGACCACTTGATACTCTCGGTTTCACTCTCAGAACCTGAGCGACGATGACGGTGTCAGAAACGTGTTTTTACCAACTCTGGCGCTTCTTAAAAACCAATGAAAAGCCCAGTCAGAGGACATTGTCTTTTTTTCGTTTGTGGTAGATCTGAGGTTGCTGGCCGCTTCCTTAGCCTCGGTCAATCCAGTTTGTCGGGTACCCGTGACTTTGGAACACTTTCTGGAATTTGAAATGCAAGGGGAGACCAAACACATGCTATTTGTGGTTTTGATCTTTTTTTCTGGTTTGGATTACAAACTTTCAGAATCCGAAAAATATCATCTAACGATGAAGTGTGTCAGGCTTAGGGACTTAGACCTTCAACACTAAAAGTCTTAAAGACAAGTTGTTGACTTGAATTATTGATAAAGTCTTGTAGAATTCAAGAATTAGCAGACTTGTTATCTTGTAGTCTCGACTTCTTGGAGATCAATTTGGGTCACACAGAATTTCCAAACCGATGACCAACTCGTTCTGTCTGATGACCTAGATTCGCGATCGCGATCGGTTGTGCTAATTTGCCGAAATGAGTCAGAATCGCAGCCGCAGAACACAGCCGCGATCGTGACATCATGATTCTCGGCGAAACCGCGCCAAGAACTCCGTCTTGAATAATTACCATACAATAAACGCCGTCATGTCGACACCAGGATCACGGCAGCCTTGTCAACGACCAACCTTGAACCTGAAACGCAACCGGCCGTTAGGACCTTGGCCACCTTCCCAACCCACACTTTGCAACTTTCTCGAGTCAAAGTCCTTTGCGGTGACTCGTCGAAACCTTGACCATTTCGGTGAAATGGGGCAGTTTCGGAACAGATGGCTCGAGTTCCTTGTGGTGGCTTGACCCATTACTACTCCCCCCCTTCGGACCTCCCCAAATGAAACTCCACATACGTGTGTGTTTGTTTTCGTCGGTGGTTCGGTCCTTCTCCTCCCAGTTTCGTGGTGGCGCTGTTGTTGTTGTTGTTGTTGCGGTTGGGTCGTGCGAAATTGTTAAGCCGTAAAAAAATGCGAATCATTCGTGACTGTTTTTTTTTTTGTGGAGCGCGGAAGCGAAATGCGGTTTTACGGTGAAATGTTTCAATTTTATTTATTTGAAGTGTCTCGCCCCTGGGATCCAATTAATACTGAGTTGTATTGTTGAACTTACAATTCCGCAGTAACAGTTCCCTTTTGCTCAAGTGACAATTCACGTCAAGTAAGAGGGGGATAGACTGCTTGTTTGGGACCATCCATAAACCACGTGGACACTTAAGGGGGTATGGCGATTGTCCACGATCCATACAAAAAAGTTTTTTTTTGTATGGACAATTGTCCACGAGGGGGGGGGGGGTTGAGATTCCCAAAAAAGTGTCCACGTGGTTTATGGATGGTCCCTTTACAAACGCAGATTCGCCCTATTGAACTGTTACTACGGAATTTTGGTGTTTTTTTTTTTGGAAACATTTCATCGCACAAATTTAATGACACATGTCAGGCTGACGTTTAAGCATAAGCATAAGCATAAGCATAGGTGCCCACCCGCAGTTGCTACTCCGTTATTGACCAGGACCTCCAGAAGTTACATCCACGAGCCGTGGAAGATGAGTGGGTGCTATCTTTCCTCGCTTCGCAACTTCTCAAAGGCCCCTATCATGCTGATCAATACCGGCGCCGGCCACGACCAGTGGTAGGGTCACGGGGAAGTGGATGGGAATGTTAGTCCGATACTTGAGTGATAGAGACCGCCCAATCGACTGCTTCTCCGACAAAGTATCACATGAGTTTTGAGGGGGTTAGTAGATGGGTATGAGGTCAGGATTCACGAGTGGCAGTGATGTGACCATGAGCATTTTGTTTATCGGTTGAAATTTTTTAAATCTTAGGCAGCCGGCTGCGGAAAGATAGATAATTGATTATTTAAAATGGTTTATTTTTATCGTACGCGAGCCAGCCAAGCAGTAGTGCTATGGGCTGGACTTATCAGTATAATTTTACTGTTTTTACGATTTAGATAACGCGAGCAAATTTCAAAAATAGTAAATAAATGACGCTTTACTCTTCATAAAATCGATAGTTTGAGGAGTTAATATTAAAACTGAAAGTTGGAATAAATTTTTACGATCATTTACGACGAAAATTATCGCGAAAAAACCGGACTGCGCGTCTCCAGAAGCACTGCACTTATGAAGGCATTATTCAATTATTATGACCAATCACCCCATGCACACAAATAACGACACAAAAGAGACGAAAATTATCGCGAAAAAAAACAGGACTGCGCGTCCCCAGTAGCACTGCACTTATCATAATGACACATGTCAGGATGACGTTTGTTGAAGAAGTGTCAATTTCCGCCAAATTTTTCACCGACATAACATGAGAAAATTTACCGATGAAACGTTTCAAATGAATCCACCAAAATTGTAGCTTTAACAATTTAACGGCTCTGTTAACATGTCCATTTGACAGTTTTTTATGAAATGTTTCATTGGAGCAACTCTCTACGAAATCGGTATTTTGCTATGAATTTTAATTTTTGTATTTTTTAATCCGGCTGAATCTTTTTTGGTGCCTTCGGTATGCCCAAAGAAACCATTTTGCATCATTAGTTTGTCCATATAATTTTCCATACAAATTCCATTCTGTATCTTTTGATGGAATTTTTTGATCGATTTGGTGTTTTCAGCAACGTTGTAGGTACGGATAAGGACTAAACTGAAAAAAATTATACTCGGTAAAAATGCGTTTTATTGAATGTATGGCCCTTTTGAAATGTTAGTCTTGATTTAATTTTTTTAAATATTTTTTTTCGAACAGATCGAAACATTTCACGAATGTTTCATACTATAACATTGAAAATCGGACCATTAGTTGCTGATATATCGACATTAGAAAATGGTGGGTTATTTGATTGAGTCCTAGAAAACATCAATTTTCCTGTTTTTAAATCTTTGCATGTCAATATCTCAGCAACTAAGGGTCGTATCAACAATGCACAGTGTTCGGAATGGCAAAATTAAGTGGAATAAATTGATAACTCCTTTATTTGACGTCCTAGCCAAATGGTGTCTTCGGAAGAGTTGTTGTACTTTATAAGGGCTATCTTTTGAAGTTATTGACATACAGGGTGACGACCTTCCAGGGTGTCAACCAAAAACTAACTTTGTTGGATGACGTTGTAGGGCTTTGGTGTCTTCGGCAAAGTTGTAGAGGAGAAAATTTCATGAAAGTTTGTTGAAGGCGCCAAATTTGTAGCTCTTAATCTACTCGAGATATACGCCATTTTTGCAAAAAAGGTCAAAAAGCACTTTTTGGTGATAACTCAAAATGTTTGCATTTTAGCGGCCTACTATGTTCTGAAGAGTTGTTTATAACATAAAATTACACAACTTTGCCGAAGATAGCAAAATGTTTTGAGCCTTTATTGAGGAGTTATAACCATTTTTAAGTGATTTTGAGCCTATTTTCAAGTTGCTATGTTTTCAAAATGGCGCATTTTGGCGCAAAACCCAACAATGCACCTGAAAGTACACACTTTCAACTACATTTCCTGAAAATATCTCCGTGTCTATCGGTGTCTATTTTTAGATATCTCAATTTGAATTTGACGGTTTTTAATCAATTTATTTATAATTTTTAAGCAAAATCTTATTGAAAACGTGGTAATAATCGGTAAATTGAAGGGTAAATTGATCGGTTTTTATGGAAAATACATTGTCTATGCTTAAAATTATGACACACATTCTAAAATTATGAATAAAAACTTGTTTAGCCCAAAAATAATGCAAGTTAAAATTTTTAAAAATTGTTCGTATTTAAAATTGAATATTTCTTTTTATATTTGGTCACTTTAGAAAGGTTGTCGTTTTTTTCAATAGATAATGTATTTTCCATAAAAATCGATCAATTTACCCTTCAATTTACCGATTATTACCACGTTTTCAATAAGATTTTGCTTAAAAATTATAAATAAATTGATTAAAAACCGTCAAATTCACATTAAGATATCTAAAAATAGACACCGATAGACACGGAGATATTTTCAGGAAATGTAGTTGAAAGTGTGTACTTTCAGGTGCATTGTTGGGTTTTGCGCCAAAATGCGCCATTTTGAAAACATAGCAACTTGAAAATAGGCTCAAAATCACTTAAAAATGGTTATAACTCCTCAATAAAGGCTCAAAACATTTTGCTATCTTCGGCAAAGTTGTGTAATTTTATGTTATAAACAACTCTTCAGAACATAGTAGGCCGCTAAAATGCAAACATTTTGAGTTATCACCAAAAAAGTGCTTTTTTGGACCTTTTTTGCAAAAATGGCGTATATCTCGAGTAGATTAAGAGCTACAAATTTGGCGCCTTCAACAAACTTTCATGAAATTTTCTCCTCTACAACTTTGCCGAAGACACCAAAGCCCTACAACGTCATCCAACAAAGTTAGTTTTTGGTTGACACCCTGGAAGGTCGTCACCCAGTATGTCAATAACTTCAAAAGATAGCCCTTATAAAGTACAACAACTCTTCCGAAGACACCGTTTGGCTAGGACGTCAAATAAAGGAGTTATCAATTTATTCCACTTAATTTTGCCATTCCGAACACTGTGCAATGTTCAAAAGAGCAAAATATTGAGAATTTTCTCAACTTTTCGAAACTATTTTTTCAAAAGTGGGCAAACATGGGCACTAATTAAAAAAAGAAAAGATGTGACTATTTTCAAAAAAGTTACATGAAAATGGCTATAACTTGAAAACGGTGCACTTTTTCAAAATTTCACTGAACCTAGGGGTCGGACAACTCCGTCAATAGGCTAACAATAGTTGGTTAACATATTTATATTTCGTCAATATATTAACGCGACCTTACCTTGTATTATGGAACCTTGATCCAAGAACGTTGTCAGGTTCAAATGTCAAATAAACGTAAACACAACACAAGCACCAGACACAGGAAGTGATTTATTTTCTTCCACCTGAATCTACGGCAATTTTTACCATCCGCGGTGCTCGAGAACAACCTGGAATGTTCCAGCGGTGCTGATTTGCCGTAAAGGATTTTGATGCCCTGGAGCCGGGAGATCATGGAGGTTCATCACTAGAAGAACCACAAAGTCTACGTCACGAATCTGCACCTCTGTAACGAACATTATCCAACTGGACGGTGCCATCAAGTTCTACCGCGGTGGCAACATCAACCACTCAATCTTCCGGAAAGACTTCTCGCTCGCGACCAGTCGGATTCGTTGGCCATGCTGAAGAATGGCCTCGAGCGGGACTTGCATGGGCTGGAGATTATCAAGAAGTAGACGAAGGCCGCCGCCGTGGCCGTCGAGGGTTTGAGTTGGGCTACAAGAAGACGAAATCTCTTTTGTTATTGCCTGCCCAAACCAGGACCCGCTGGAGGCAACCACTATTCGGAACCGACATGGTGGCCCAACTTCGCCGATTCCATCTGGGACGTTGGCAACTTGAAAGATGTCTCCGAGCGGTTCATGTTTTGGAGCGTGGAAATGCAATCATTTGGTTTAAAATGTTATTGTACTATAAGAGTCGGCATGAAATCCAGAAATATAGTGTTCGTTTTGGAAGTAAAATTAATTAAAATGATTGCGGCGATTTTGAGGATAATTTGGATTTTTACTTTGCACGGAACTGGGCATGAACGGAAACATGGGCCGGTACAAGTCATGTCGCTTCTTTCCACCTTCAAGGCGAAGCCTTGCCAATCCTGTGCACTGGCCGGGAGACATAACATCCTGCTCCTGCTATGGACCTTCCTCCTGCTGTGGACGTTCTCTTGCGTGACCCTGTACGGACCGTTCTGCAGTCCGTGCGAAAAGGAAACGAGCCGCGATCCGCTAAGCCAGTGCATTCTGGCCGTCAGCTGCGCGTGTTCCGGCACGCCAAGTTCGCACAGACGCGGAAGAGGAGAAAGTTGAGCTTGAGTGGTTATGGTGAAGGACACCGGACCGGAGATCCAACCGAGGAACCCGTTAAAATCCTGCCTCCTCCTTTGCAAGCTGTACCGGAGGTGCTCCTTTTGCTTGCTGCTCTGAAACTTTCTCCCGTTTTAACTCCGTTTAACTCGGTCTTAAGAGCAGATGCGGTAGGTACAAGCTCTCTCTTCCGATGGCCGGATTAGACTCAATTTTGGAATAAGGAGGTCTTATTTCCAATAAATTTAGAATGTTGCCACAGATTTCTCGAAAACGGCAAAAAATTTCTGTTGTCAAAATGCGGTTGTTATTTTTATCTGTCATCTGTCAAACCAAGGTGTCCAAATGCAGGTCGAAACGTTTTTCGTCAATGTATTGACCAATAGATCAATAACAACGTCAATATATCGACGAATAGTTAAAATTTTTACTTTGTCCAACCCCTAGCACTGAACCAACATTTCGATTTTTTTTTAAATCAGTATTGATTCAAAAATGTCTAACTCTGTCAAAGATTTTTTGCACATTCTGGAAATTTTTGAAAAGTTGGCATTTGATGTCCCCTAAAACATATCAGAAAATAAAAAAAATAATGTTTTTTGCAAATCATGTTTAAGTGAGAAAAAGTGAAATTAAAAATCACCAAACTCTGTTTACCGTGTATCAATTTTTTTCAGAGTAGTCCTTATCCATACCTACAACTTTGCCGAAGACAAAAAATCGATCAAAAATTTTTTTTCAAAAGATACAGATTTTTGAATTTTCATGCATCACTTTTGGACAGCTGTCAAATTTGTATGGAAAATTATATGGCTAATGATGCAAAATTGCTTCTTTTGGCATACAGAAGGCACCAAAAAAGTTTCGGCTGGATTAAAAAATACAAAAAAAAAATCGAATGACCGAAATCTCAGAGAATTGCTCATTGGTCAAATTTAACAGCTCAGTCAATTCGTGTCACATAGTTCTTAACATTTTCTGAATTTATCGTTGTATGAAAACATTGTTGTCAATAATTGTCAATTTTGGCAGCTCAAAGGGAGTGTTCTTTTATAACGTAACGCAACAATTTGGATTTTTGGCCCACCGTTTCCCCCCTAACAAAATTTCGTAATAAACGTAATAAAAGAACGCTCCCATATCGGTTCGACGTCTGTCACAACTTAGAAATATTTCACTCACTATCCAAAAACTGCCGAAAATTTGAAAAAAATGCTGGTATTTGTTTACATTCATTGATAAAATCTTCAATGCAACACGTACTGTACACGCACATACAAAATCACTCAGTTTTCGTCAAAACTGAACCTACTCAGAAATGAGTAAAGGGGGCATCTGTCAGATTTGAGTGAATTTCACTCAGAATTCCACGAAAACTGAGTGATATTCACCCAGACCTGAGTGACATTCAGTCAAATTTGACAGATGGCCCCTTTACTCATTTCTGAGTAGGTTCGGTTTTGACGAAAACTGAGTGATTTTCAACGTGCGCGTGTACGTTAACTATCAAATTCTTGAGATGAGTCACAATCAATCAGAGTCAGAACTCAACAAAAGCTGAAGAAAGGATTAAATCACTTTTAGATCTCACTAAAAATCGTGCACTTGCTCGGCGCCGACCTCGTCAATCCTTTGCGTGTGCCATAAATCTTTGCCCGTAAGTGTGACGTCATTTACGGCGACGGGTTGTGCACATTACATTTTTGGACATTATTGTCCGCACACTTGTCCGCGGAGCGGAGGCACGTGGCCCGTTGTCGAAATTGATTCCAGCCCGCTGATAACGCCGGATCGTGGCGCAAAATGGCAAACTTTAAGCTTAAAACTGATGTTTTTGTTGTTTTGCGTTCAAAATCTGTTCAGGGACGCCATTGACTTCTACAGGTCATGATTTATAGGCATAATATTTGAACCGCTTGAATATACTTTCGATCCAACTATTCATTACTAACTATTCTTTCTTTGACTATTAGATGAAATGTTTCATCAGTCAACATTTTCATATGTGATCGATGTCCAACCGTTATGTACTGTCAAAATTGTCGGGTAAAATAAACAATCGTCACAGTCGATTCACGTCAAACGTTTGATCGACATGATTTGTCAGTCATTGAAATATTTCAAATGATCGTAATGCATATTTTGAAAATACGCATCTTAAGCAAATTTCAAATCAAATGCAATAAATGAAATTAGGTCGAATTTTTGCAATAATTATGAAAACAAAAAACTTTAATCTCAGAGTTCCCCACGTCACCCAGGAAGAATTAGCGACCGCCTCGAGCAACCTGCATAAATTATGGTTTCGAGGATTTTCCCCAATATGGCTAAAAAGACCCCGACCATGCTCGTCTCTTGGGATCGACACCGTTCCACTTGCCAGTCCGAATCTCCTTCGGCTTTGGCGGGTTCTCCCCCTCCGTATGACCCGATTTGGAAACTAGCTTCTGCTTCTGATCTGTTTCTTATCCACGTTTAGCTGACGTGATGCAGAAATTACGATATGGCCAGCACGAGTCAAGGATACGTTGGCATGCATCGTGGTCATCGGTCCCCATCAGGGACGATCAATCCTTCGGAACCGGCGCGAAGGATCGCGCGCAAAACTTCAAAGAAGGAATATTTGCGCAGGAGATGGCGCTTCGGTTTTGTTTCTTTTTGCAGTGTCAATTTATGAGTGATGGAAGTAATAAATGATGTTGCGGCTTCTTTTATGTGTTGCATGTTGATTTTGCTGCGTGATAAACTTTAAATTTTTTGACAGCCATTATAGCAAGAATTATAACTTGTCCAGTGTCAAAAATAATTACCTTCATTGAATACCACATTGCATACCCTTTTTTTATTTTTATTTTAAAGCCTAATATAAAAAATAAACAATAAAAACAGACAAAAGCAGCCTTCCCACACGTTATTTGCCCAAATTAACACCTTTCTTATTTAGCCAAAACAAATCGAAAGCGTTAAAAGTCAACTCCACCAGTTGATTAACCCCTTGCAAAAATGTAAACATGCGCGCTCGTCAACACATTACTGGCATATTTACACGTGTGCTCAACAGTTTAGGCCCCTCAGATAATAAGTCCCCCTTGGGCGGCAATAAACTAGCGGTTGGTGTCAGTCAGTCCGTTTAATTAGCATCGCAGATTAACATGTGCCGAGATTAGTACCCTCCTCCCCTCATCGCCATCCCCCGTTGAACTGACAGCTAATCGTTGCGTAGGTGGCGACACACCCCGACGGAAGTGCAAACTAGTCATTGGAAGATTTATTAATTGGAATGGTAATGTGGTGCATCTTAAAATTAACTTTGTTTTTATTTTTATTTAGAATTGAAAAATCAACAAAGTCACCTGTCAGCCAAACGTAAACAAAAAGGGAGGTCATCTAATGACAGCTGATGCACGTATATGGCGATCCGGCAGGGCCTACTAATCCACTTGCAAATTAGATCAAATTGCTGCAGCACACAACAATAAAAAGCAACCGGTTTTTGCAAAAAGTGCCGCCACCGCTTGCTGCACCACCAGACAATTGCATCATCAACATTGTCGCCATATGTCACAGAGCACTTCCGGCGCAAACGAGTTGGAAAAGTTGCAAGATGCAACCACACGAACGGGTCTGCTGCAGCAGCAAAATTGCAATTAATAGGCCCCGTTTTTGAGCCCCGCGTGTACTTGACAATAAACAAGCCAGACACCTTGACAGGTGATGGGGGAGGGGTATGTGGTGGACGTGCTCTAATAAATCTCGGCGGCTAAAAGTGACAGTTGTTGTGTGTTGCACAAATCTGTCAATTAAACATTTGAAGAAGTAATGGCATTGGCACGCCCCTCGGCTTGCGGGACGTGGGATGTCACTTTGACAGTTTAGGCGTATTGCTAAACTGATCATTTTGGTGGATGTTTTGAAACATTTCATCGGCTTTTTGTTGTCAAATGTCATCCTGATGCTAAATGGTCATTAAATAAAACGATATACATCTCTAATAAATTCTAATAGACATTTAAATTGCGGAACTGTCCAGAATCGATCAGCAATTACATTCGTCAGCAAAATATGACAACTGGTAGGATAATTAAAAGGCGTGAACCGACTGTTTTCTCGTATGCAAATTATTTAGCCCCCGTAAAACAAGGCAAGAAATGTATTAAAGAATTTTCTTACACTTAGAAGAAAGTTTTACAAGGGAAAACTAAAAAAGAACAATTTTTCAAGATTTTGTTAATATTTAAAATTCATAAACAACACAATTTAAGTCACAATTCAGACGAAACTGTGACCATATGGTCACTCGTCCGGCCCCAAATAAGTACTAAGTGGCGGCAAGATTGCAAATATAGAATCGCCCGAGGGGACCATCCCGGGCTGTCATTACCAGCCAGCCCGCGGAAGCACTAATTAAGCTTCGACCAAACGCAGCCAATAACGTGAAACGGCAAAAAAAAACAACAACATGCAGCAGCAGTGTCGATTGGAAATGGATTATGATCCAGTGAGCGAGAGAGACGTTAAGAAAGACAAACAGACGCGATGTGGAATCGACGCTTCTTGATGAAATATTTCATCCGTTAATTTTGACAGCCAAAGCGTGAAATATTTCGAAAAATCCTTAAAAAAAATAATTTAGCGATGCGATTCAAATATCGAATCGCCATCTATAGCAACAAAGTCAAATCGCGTCAAAAATTTCGAGCAAAACATTGTAAATGGGCCAATGCCGAAGTGTAAACAAAGAGCCTGTCCTGCTCACGTCAGTTGATGTTTACATTAGGAACAAGCAGGCTAGACTCTTTGTTTACACTTCGTCATTGACCCAGTTGTATTGTTTTGCTAAATTTGATCAGCTTGCCAAAGTTGTCTGATGAAACATTTCACTGATCATTCATCAACCGTTGGAAATAAGAAAGCGTCTGAAATCTTAAGGAGCTATTGACTATGGCAAACAAACTCGCACTTTTTTGTGTTTGACAGTTTGCCAAACTCGCAAACAATGCCAAATGTATGCAGGTTGACGTTTCTGGTAACAAATGCAGGCAAACAAACAGAGCAGGCAGGTTTGTTTGTTTGTTTGTTTGTCGTAGTCTAATACTTCCTTTACTTACAACTTTGGTGGATTTTTGAAACATTTCATCGACAAATTTAGCGACTCATGTTAGGCTGACATTTGGCAAAGAAGAGAAAACTAATCGATGAAACTTTTCAAAACTATTTTTGTAAGCAAACTAAAACAAACTAGTAAATTGAAATATCAACACAGCCGTGAGCAAATTTTGAACTAATTTGACTAGTTGTGACTTCAGTGTAGTCGTCCATTTGTCTGTGTAGAGCGAGCGAGCTCGTGTGGGAGAGGAAGTTCCCATTACCGAGCTGACCACAGTTCAGTGTGGGTTTTAAAGTTTGCCAATTTGTTGTTTTTTTTTTTTTGTTGTTTTTGTTTTTTTTTGTGGAAACATCCTATTTTGGGCCCCACTATCTTTTGTTTATGGAGACAGCAATTTAAAAGCATGTCTTCATCGCGTGATGAGTGGCTGGCGGCGAATAAAAATATTTATGTGAAAACTTGTTTAAACAGGTCTCCTTAAATTGATTTATGTAACTCGTTAAAAATTCAAAATCAGAAATCTGACTAAATTTGTGCAAACAAGGTTGACATAACCAAAAATCAGCTCGATGTTGGACAAACTGAAATCTGACCTTTGCAACTGGGAGTCACTCAAAAGTGACAGCTATTTGTTTACCTCACGAAACGTGCACACTAAAATTTAAAGACCCCTTCTTAGGTTTCAAATACATTTTAAAACTAATAATTCACGGTCAATCAATCCACCTGTTCGTTTTTTTGTTCCTTTCTGCTCCATAAAGTCGGTAGCGACCCCCGCGTAGAGGAGTGAAATTGGTCATTCCGCGTCAGTGCGCAAGGAAAATATTTGTCCAATCGAGAAAATTATAGACCATTCGTTACGGCTAGTTCAATCGAAACCAAAAACCGGACTCGCTAGCTTGTGTATCAAATGAGTAGTACAAACGCGTGAATTAACCCTTATCAAAATTGCCTAATCGAACACGAAAAAAAAATCTGGATTTGTGAATTCCGATTCATGAATTCATGAATAATTGTAACGTTTTTACGATTTTTTTCGTGATTCCATGAACTAAATCGTGAATTTAAATCATGAATTCGTGAACTTTATTCATGACTCAGTAAAATTCACATGCTTTGGTGAATTTTTATTCAACATTTTATGAAGATTTTTTTGTTTCGATTTTTTCAGCTTATTTTCTTCAAAAGACACAATCGATTGTGAAAAAACACGAAAAAAAATAACAGAGAAGAAATGCATTGAGGGTTAATTTTCTCTGACCCGAAATTTATCCAAAATCAAGTTCAACAAGCCCCACGTGGAGCGACCAGGTGGAAAGATTAATTGCTCGGATAAGCCGTGCTTGGAAAGTATTTAGAAGATGTGGTCAAAACAGAAGAAAAACATCGTCGAAATTGAGCCCCTTTTTGGATTTTATTTGTAATTAATATCAATTTGGATGCTCCGTTACGTTCCTGGAGCGCGCTTTTTACGCTCATTACTGGGGATGCCTTGAAATATTTCCCAACGACATTCCAATCGGTGTGAGTCATGGAGTGAAAACAAATGGCTTAACTTTGATTTGAAGAAAAAAGTTGTTTTGATTAGTTTTGGGCGACTTCTAGTAAAGAGTAAAGAGTAAAGAGTAAAGAGTAAAGAGTAAAGAGTAAAGAGTAAAGAGTAAAGAGTAAAGAGTAAAGAGTAAAGAGTAAAGAGTAAAGAGTAAAGAGTAAAGAGTATAGAGTCAAGAGTAAAGAGTATAGAGTAAAGAGTAAAGAGTAAAGAGTAAAGAGTAAAGAGTAAAGAGTAAAGAGTCAAGAGTCAAGAGTCAAGAGTCAAGAGTCAAGAGGCAAGAGTCAAGAGTCAAGAGTCAAGAGTCAAGAGACAAGAGTAAAAATAAGAATAAAGAGTTGAGAATAAAGTAGAGAATTTGGGTCGAAAATTTCCCTGAGCTGGCAACACTGGTATTTCAACTTGCAAAAAAATTTCTGCTATCTTTATGTAAAATCAGTTGACAAATTGCTACCAAATTGGTGACCCAACCCAAACCAAAATTTTCGTCGTGATAAACAACTCCAGAACCCGGCTCGAACAAGTGGCCGATGAAAAATTGCCCATTTTCAGGCAGGCAAGTTACTATTTTTGGCAACACACTAATCTGTTTGGGCAAGTTACAAACTGTAAGTCATGCTGCCGTCATCACTACAGATTGTCGAGGGAGACAGATTGGCCGATGCAAAATAAATCGGCACTGGCAACGTATGTTTTGCGCTTGCAACACTGCCAGTTTTGCTGGGCGTAAAGGGCGGTTGGTGTCCAGCACGTTTGGTGTCCAGAAACATTGGCCAATCTGTTTGCCTTGACAATCTGTAGTCATCACCATTCAATTTAAGAGAACTCATTGCGACGACGCCGCCGCGGTCAGTCGTCCACCCTCTCTCTTTCCCATAACCCAACCCAACGGCTTAATAACCGAAATGCCCATTTTTGACCATCATCCGCACTGTGTGTGTCGTCTGTCACTCCCTTCGCCGGTCGACACTAAATAAATAAAGACCGACCAACCAGAGAGGAGGAGGAGGAGGGGTTGTACCCATTGACCATAAGTCGCGTTGAGGTCTGATATTTGTTTATGAATGTTTCAATAAATCTTCTCCTTAAAAACTTGTGCGCGAGTTCTCTTTGCTGCCACGGGATGAATAATGTATGAATCTTTTAAAGAAGAAAAAAAAGAGGTACGCATCGGTGGCCTCCACCGCCGACAGATGTCGCCGTTTCAAATATGGTCATCCGCGCGAATGACATCTCGGCAATTGCATAATACACGGCGCGCGCGCGCGCAAATTGTTGTTGATCCTGTCCGCGGAGGGCTTGCGAACTGTCACCAATAGATCTCGCCGAGATCTTGCCCAGATCTCGCCGGTCTAGACGGCGGCGTCATTCGGATTATCGCACCTTCAACGTGCGCAGCTGTCAACGTGCATTACCGATCTAGTAGGCTCCGACGACGCACACGGGATGAATCACCCCAGAGTGGCTCGGCCCACTAGATGGCGCTATTCAAATGTCAAACGTCGGCGCATGATGGAAGAGTGCCACATCTTTATCTTTCCCCTCTTGAGACAAGTTGTCATAGCCAACTGCTTCTAATCCAACGCACGATTCGACACGACAAATTGATGATCATGATCGCGGATGACTCACCTGAGAGAGAGAGAGAAAAAGAGTCAATTTTACCTTTTAAGGGACCCCCAACCAATCAAATCAAACGAGCTTTTCTTTCTTCTTTATCGGTGGGAGCGCTATTAAAGTGAGTTCAGGAACAGGTTCCCGAATTAAGATCATTTTTCACGGCTCCCACTCGGGGTCTCGGGGGAGAAAAATGTCCCCTCATTTGGGTGAGGTGCTACCTGCGGAGATTAATCCAAATGCATCGCGTCGTTTTGGGTGGTTTCGGTGGGATTGAATGATGAACGGGTATTAATGGCGCTTTTGAGACGTTATTTATTGGCTTGACTAATTTGAAGCGTGAACTGTGAAATTTGATTGGAGCAGGTAAAATTTGGATTCTTTCTTAATTTTTGATTCTTAGAAATTTTATGATTTGACAGAAACGTTAGGCCATTTAGCATAATTAAAGCTAAAAAAAATGTAAATGAGCCAATGCTGACGATTTGCCACTCTCATTTTGTATACATGATTTGTTTAACGTATTTCTTTTCTTTTCCAAAACCTTGTACAGAAATGTGTTTTTTCGAAAATAAAAAAAAATCAATAAGGGAGCGTTCTATTATAACGTAACGCAAAAAAAGATTTTTTGACCCCTTGTAGAAAAATTCTATACAAATTTCAAAATTTTTTATGGAGCGTAACATGGCCTTCACTTTGTCAAAAAATTAAAATATTTGTTTTTTTCGAGCATAAAAGTGCACTTAACCTCAATTTTCTCTAAAACTTAACCCTGAATTGCTACGTTCAAAAGACTGTTTTTTGAAGGTTTGCTTAGATGCTTTCTCTAAATTTGGTCGTAGAAGGCGTAGATTGCGAGATAAAATGTTGGTATCTTGGCCAAAGTTGCACGGATTGGCAAGTCCAAAAACTTTCTAAAAGAAAAAAAACTCAAAAATATTTATGAAAAATAAAATCTAAATCACCCTAATCGTCAACCACCTTAATTTTCAACCAAACCAAAAGTTGCCCCTTTCTATTTGCAACAACTATTCAGAAGACACCAAAGCTCCAAAAATTCAACATTTCTAGGAAAAACCATTTTCGACTAAATTTTCCGATCTGGATCAAAATTAGGGTGGTTCACGATTAGGGTGATTTTGAAAATCTAACTTATCAGGAATATTTTTGAGATTTTTTCGTCTTTTAAGCAACTTTATCGAAGACACCAAAATTGTATTATGAAATCATCTGAGCAAACCTTCAAAAATCAGTTTTTTGAACGTAGCAATTCAGGGTTAAATTTTAGAGAAAGTGTTGTTCGGAGCACTTTTAGCGCTCTAAAAAATGAACATTTTTATTTTCTGGCATGTCAATTTGGACTTAAAGGTCAAAAGTTACAGCCATTTTAAGGTAAAAAAGATGCAAATTTCAAACTCAAATTAGCACTATAAACACTGAAAAAATCCCAGGGGTATTTTACTTTGAACTCGAGATACACAGTAAAAAATAATGTAAATTTGGAAGCTGTAATTTTGGAAGGTTGAATATTACCTCTTTTATGATGTAATTTTACCTCAATTTAGACTGAAAAAGTGACATTACACCAGAAAAGTGGTAAAATTACACATTTCCAGAGGTAAAATTACACCTTTTTTCTGACATAAAAGATGTACCCTTCCCAGATGTAAAAATACCATGATTTTTTTTTCTGTGTATCTTCATTTTAAAATTTCTAATTTTCAAAGGAAAAGTGTATGAGATTACCCTAACGAAATACGAATATTGTCTAACTATCCAGCTTTTTAAGCGAAAATGGCGTTCGAATGGCGAACGCCCGAAATGTCAAAATCGCGCAGTGGTACCAACATTGCGAAAAAAGTGTGCCAAGGCATGACAGCCACATTTGTTGTCTAATGTTGGTGCTACTGCGCGATTTTGACATATCGGACTTTCAACATTCGAACGCCATCTTCGCTTAAAAACCTGGATATGTTTTTCCATGTAATTTTGCCCGCTGAATCTGAATCTGCCCTCAGAATTTAGCCAAATTGTCAAAAAAACGATTTTTGGTCATATTTAAGGTTTTCTACGTAAAATTAAAATTTTTTGACAAATTTTTGAAGCTTTGCTCAGATGCTTTCTCTAAATTTGGTCGTAGAAGGCGAAGATTGCGTGATAAAATTGTTGTGTCTTCGAAAAAGTTGCTTGGGTTAGCAAGCCCAACAACTTGTTAGAAGACGAAAAATTCCCAAAAAAAATCCTGAAAAGTTAGATTTTCAAAATCACCTTAATCGTGAACCACCCTTATTTTGAACCAAACCAAAAGTTGCTCTTTTCCATTTGCAACAACTCTTCTGAAGACACCCACACCAAACCGTCATTACTGAATTCAGTTAAATTTACTGAAATCTGCATTACTGAAATTTTCGGTAAAAGAAAACTTGCTGAACTTTTCAGTTAACTTTGACAGCTCCATACAAATTTTAACTGAAGTTCAGCGAAAAACTAACTGAAAATTTCAGTAGTGCAGTTTTCAGTAAATATTAACTGAAAACGAACATTCAAAATTTGGTGTGCAAAGCTCCAAAACGTCACAATTTTTCGGAAAATCAATTTTCCACTTAATTTTGCGATCTGGACCACTGTGCAGTGTTGCCAGATCTTCAACTTTTTGGACTCGTTTGAAAGGTATTTTAAATACCTATCCAACGATAGGACAGATTATTAATCCAGACAAATTTTTCCATATAAATATGTGTGATTCGGCTTCAAAAAAGTACATAAATACCACTTAAGTGGTCATAACTTGACATTAGAAAATGGTGGGTTGTTTGGGTGAAACTTAGAAAACTGATGTTTCCTGTTTTTAAACCTTTGCATGGCAATACCTCAGCAACTAAGGGTCGTATCAACAAAGTTCGAAAATGCAAAATATAGAGAAATTTTTAAATAATTAAAAATATTTTTTTCAAAAGTGGGCAAACATGCGCACTAATTTAAAAAATGAATAACTGCAACTATTTTCAAAAAAGTTACCTAAAAATGGCTATAACTTGAAAACTGTGTACTGTGTACTGTGTGTAATTTCACTAATGTACTTTTCGATTGCAAATTCGATTTTACATCGAAAAATGCAGTTGACCAATATTTCGATTTTTTTTTAAATTAGAATCATAACTCGGTCAAAGATTTTTTTGCACAACCTGGAAATTTCTGAAAAGTTGGCATTTGATGTCCACTAAAACATATCAGAAAATAAAAAAAATATAAATAGTGTTTTTGGCAAATCAAGTTTTAGTGACAAAAATTGAAACTAAAAATCGCAAAAAAATTAACCGTGTTTTTTTTATTCAATGTAGTCCTTGTCCATACCTACAACTTTGCCGAAGACACCAAATGGATAAAAAAAAATCCTTCAAAAGATACAGATTTTTGAATTTTCATGTATCATTTTTGTATAGACAGCTGCCAAATTTGTATGGAAAATGATATGGACAAACTAATGATGCAAAATGGCTTCTTTGGGCATACCGAAGGCACCACAGAAGTTTCAGACGGATAGAAAAATACAAAAATTAAAGAAACTATACCGATTTCGTAGAGAACTGTTTAGCAAAAGTTTTTTGTCAGGCGACTTCTAGCTAGTTTTTTTGACTGACCGCCCGATATGTCAGCCAACTTACTTCGCAGGGCTGTGACAGCTCGTGCTCGATCATTGTTTGCATCATGACACTGTGACGAGAAGTTCGTCATTTTTGGATTAAATTATATTTTTTTTTTCACTAGGCCTAGAAAGCCTTATACGTGAAGGTGGGTCTACGAGCTTTCTGTGAAAAGTTTAGTTTTAGAGCGAGATTATAGCCTTACCACTGTGAGGAAGGCAAAACTAAAACACAATTTTTGTTTAAGCCGTTGCAAATATTTTTTAAAACTTTTTTTTCGAAAATCACGTTCCGCTTTTTTGTGTCACAATAGGGTCCTAAAGCACCATGTAAATTTAATGCAAAAAAAAGTGTTTTCAAGACAACCTTTTTTCGATGGATCAACTATGTCCCCCTTGGAATGAGCTGTCAAGTAGGAACTTTTTTGTCAAGACCGCGAGGTCAATTTTTCAAAATTTATTTAAAAATCAATTTTAAACTCTTTGTGGACCCAATTGGGTACTAAAGCCCTATATAAATTTTTATGTACAACGGTAAAAAACACGATTAAAAACCATTTCTGATCACTTTTTTTTCATTTTAATGCACTGTCACTTTGACAAGCTGAGTAATGCAAAAAATTTTTTGACAAGACAACATTTTTTCGATGGGTCAACTATGGTCCCCTTGGAACGAGCTGTCAAGTAGGAGCTTTTCTGTCAAGAAGGACCGCGAGGTTAATTTTTCAAAATTGATTTAAAAATCTATTTTAAACTCTTTGTGGTCGTACAAAGGGTCATTGTACTCAGAAAAATAAGCTTTATCGCTGTAAACAATAATATCAGCAATCTAAGCTTCATTTTAGGACCCAATTGAATGAAACTTGTATTTGCTCGATAACTCGTTCCTTTTTCTTAAAAAAATTCTTTCATAATAAAAATTTTCCTTTTAATAAGTTATTTATTGTTACGATTTATTTTCTCAAACTGAAAAAATCGTGAAAAATTTACTTACAAATTCCAAACAAACCTTTCCACGTGCTTATCTCCCAAAAAAAGCGTTTTTCGCCAATTCTTAGTCACCTTCACACTGTGGGAAAAGTGTGTACAAGTACCTTCTTCAAATGGACGTCCAACAAAACCACCAAACCGAAAACAATAACAACAACAACAAAAATCGCAAATGTTTTATCATTCATGGCCTGCCACAGCACAACAACAGAACATTGTGGCCTAAGAGTGCGGCACATCCAGCCAAGGTCCATCCATTTTTACGACGTTTTGTTTAGTCTTGGAAGATTTGGGTGTACTTTAACGGGGTGTGAAGGTGCGTACTTAGGGTATTTATTTCTTTTTTCGTGCGAAAATCAAACAGCTGTCACTTTGACAAGCTTCGCTTGCCCAACATCGAGGTAATATTTTGCTTTGTCGGTCCTACAAGTAAATTTTAGGCAGATTTCTTATGGGGTGTTGCGTAGTAGTTTTTTCGTTTAAAAAGCCTTATTTGTGTTTGAAATAAAACAGAATTAGATCGTACTTACGTAATCGGGGACCTCGCAGTCAACTTAGAACAGATATTCCACTCAAAAGCATCGATTGTCCTCATCAACAGCCAATAAAACGCGACGATGATCGTGGCTCGCGTTACCCAATATTCAGTTTGAATTAGAACCACCTGAGTAATCGTCAACAATTTGCCAGTTGAAAGAACACACGACGACGACAGCACAACAAAGGTTGTTCTGATGTTGTTGTTGACACAAACACGTTCGCACAGGTCACAGACACCACAATCACTGGCACGCAGCGAAACCACAGAAAAAAATATAACAGCGCACTCTTTGGTGACTTTTGCCAACTACACACACGCACACACACACTAAACAGGAATCACACACACACACACTGATGGCAACCATGCATGTACAGGATATTATTTTACCAAATGCGAAATGTATCACGTTTAACTTGTTCACTCTGTCACCCTTAGTAGGCCGTTGTTCTTGCTCAACGACTGCTTTGTTTTGAGGTTAAATGTCAGTTTTTAGAATTTTTCACATTTTGCTTGTTTGAAATTAACTTTTTATGGTTTTTAAACTTTTTTTCGAATTTTCACCAATTTTACCAGACAAAAGGGAAAAATCCCACCCCCTCGAAGAGAGGAAGATCCGGCGGCGCGTTCACAGACGATGACAGACGACTTGCGACTGAGGCCGCGGCCCGGCCTTAGACGACTTTGTGGAGTAGTTGCAGGGGGAAAAGAGAGTAGACCCACAACACTGATAGAGGGCCCGCCACCGCCACGAGTGAGAGAATAGAAATGCATCATCCCGCATCAAACAGTTGGTTGTGGGAGCGCGCGATCGACAAGTCGTCGTCGTCGGTCATAGTTGGCGGCGGGAACTTGTTGGGGGACATGAAAGAGAACGTAGAACCTGCGGCAGGTATTGATATCACAGGTGGAAGGAGGAACAAGAAGTCGAGGGGTTTGACTAAAACAAAGCAGGCCTGGTTCGGAACTGTTGTTGTTGTTGTTGTTTGGAAAGGGAAATAATGAGTGAGATAATAAATAAATAAAAATGCAAAAAAACGAGAGACAGACAAAAGTTGCAACACACGGCTCAGTAATTCAAGACGACATCAACGCAACGGTCTGTACCTGGACGCACAGGCAAACAGAGGCATTTTTTGAAGGTTTGCTAGTTTGACGTTTGTCCGCAGCTGCGCCTGGCGGCGCAGTTTGTCACGAAAATCGATTGAAATTTTCTCATCCACTTGTCTGTGACGTTGCTAAACTTGATCCACAACGATTTTAAAATTTTCCAACTCTCTGTTTGTGTGTGTCTCAGGGAAGAAAACTAGGTTCGCTGCTAATTAACATTGATTAAAAGAGTGTGAGGAAGTGTCTTGGCTTGAGATTAGTTGTTCTGAATTGTGGTGGTGGGAATGTGTTCTGAGGTGGGTTTGCATACAGGTACAAGAACAAGTTTTCCTTCTCGGGAAAGTGTTTCATTGAGAAAGAGAGAAAGATGGGAAATAGAACAAGCGTGAGTGTTGTAAACAGCTGGATGGAATGTGGCAGTTAATCTTGAAAGAATCGTGGTAGAAAAACTAAACCAATTTGAATTGTTATGTCCTCTCCTTCAAATTTCGGTTATAAAAAGTTCTTAGAAAAAAAATAACTTCGAATAATCGAATCAAATATGATCCCCAAATTGTTCTCAAGTGATTCGGAAATTTCAGATCGAAGATGGCGGCCAAAATGGCGGTGACATTAACATTCCAGTTAAGAAAACGCTTTTGTTATTGCCAAACAAAACAATTCTCCAGAAATGAACTTTCTTTTTATTTTTTTTTATTTTTCGGTATGCCTTAAATTTGTAGGGGCCTTCCCTATGGCCAAAGAAGATTTTTTTTGCATCATCATGGGCAACCTCGAAAAAAATAATTAAAAAATTGTAAAATTTTCGCAAAAATTAAACTCTAGGTGGTCGGTCGAAAACTGAGCTTTTTATATCTATCAAGGTTGTTAATCGATAAAATTATCGTCTATAATATTAGCGTCCAACGATAACGATAATGGTTAAAATTTGCGAAATGGGTATCAGACGAAGCGAAATGTTGTATGCCTTAATAAGAGTTTTTTTTTTAAATGCTTAAATTTGTTTTTTTAAATACTTAAATTTTCATAAAATACCGTTAATTTAAAAAAAAACTCAAATTTACAAAATTTGCAATTGGGTATCAAAGGAAGCGAAATTTTGGATGCTTCATACGTGCACTTAAATTTTGTATGCAATTTGTGTATTTTCAGTATATTCATCAATATTGCAAAAAAATATAAAAAATAGTATTTCCGCGAAAATACGTTTTTTTGTGAAAAATTCTGTTTATAACAAAAAAAACTCTAACAAACTGAGATTTCATACAAGATTTCGCATCGCTTATATTTTGCAAATTTTAAGAATTTGAGCATTTTTTTAATGTTGAGTATATTAGAATTTGAGTATTTGAGTAGTAAAAACGGGAATTTGTAAAACTTTAGAATAAAAAAACTAAAATATTAATAAAGTGCAACATTTCGCTTCGTCTGATAACCATATAACAATTCAAAAAATTTGAGTATTTTCGAAAAAAACGGTATTTTGTAAAAAAAATTCAGTTTATAACAAAAAAAAATCCAATAAAGTGAAAATTCAAACCAAATTTCGCTTCGTTGGATACCCATATTATATATTTTTTTTAAATTTGAGTATTTTCGAAAAAATACGGTATATTGTGAAAATTTTAGAATTAAAAAAAAAACTTGATGAAGTGAAAAAGCATGAAACACCTTGCTTCGTATGAAAAAATACGGTATTTTGTCAATTTTCACAATTTTTTTTAGCAAAAAAAACTGAAATATGGTGAAAAAGCATACAACATTTCGCTTCTTTTGACACCCATATTGCAAATTTTGAAAATTTGAGTATTTTCGAAAAAATACGGTATTTTGTGAAATTTTTAGAATTAAAAAAATAATCAAGAGAAAAAGCATACAACATTTCGCTTCGTTTTATACCCATAGAGCAAATTTAAACAAAATAGTATTTTCGAAAAAAAATACGGTATTTTGTGAAAATTTCAGTTTGTAGCAAAAAAAAACTCTAATAAAGCGAACATTCTTACAAAATTTCGCTTCGTTTGATGCGGAATTCAAATTATGAAAATAAAAGTATTTTCGAAAAAAATACGGTATTTTGTGAAAATTTTACAATTTTTCCAAAAAAAGAAACTTGATAAAGCGGAAAAGCATACAACATTTTGCGTTATTTTATACCCATATAGTAAATTAAAAAAAATTGGGTATTTTCTAAAAAAAATACGGTAGTTAAAAATGCATACAACATTTCGCTTCAGTTGATACCCATATTGCAGATTTAAAAAAATGAGTATTTTCAACAAAAAAAAATCGGTATTTTGTGAAAGATTCAGTTTTTTACAAAAAAAATCAAATAAAGTGAAAAAGCATACAACATTTCCCTTCGTTTGATTACCCATGTTGCAAATTTTAAAATTTTCTGAAAGTTTTAGAAAAGCATACAACACTTCGCTTTGTTAAATATATATTGTAAAATTTAAAAATTTGAGTATTTTCATAAAAATATGGTATTTTGTGATAGTTTTGAAATCTAAAAAAAATTATTGAGTGAAAAAGTATACAACATTTCGCTTTGTTTGATATCCATATTGCAAATTTTGAAAATTTGAGTATTTTCGAAAAATACGGTATTTTGTGAATTTCCCTTTAACTGACTTGTTCTTAAAAATTTTACAGTTAGTTAACAGAAAATGGCAGAGTTTTTAAAACTTTTTTGATGTTATTTCCGAATTTTGAGTTTAAAAATAGTTATTAACGGTTCCCTTAGTTTTAACTGATTTCCAGCTAGTTTTGACGTTTTATGAAAAAGGTGTTAAACCTTTATTTTCGGGCCGTTTTTGAAAGTAGTACTTTGAAAATTATTTGCAACAGCCTTAGTTGTTTTTTTTAATTCAAAAAATTTTAAAATTTTGTATACTTGTATAAAATTAAATTAAAGAAAAAAAAATAAATCCTGCTCAAAAAATTAATTAAAAATTCAAGAATTAAGCAAAACGAATTAAAAAAATTAAAATACAGATGAACTCAAATTTAAAAGTTTGAATATCCTTAAACTCCAAAATTTAATGATCTGAAAATTTAAAAATATACAAATTGAAAATATCAAACATTAAAAAAAAACAAAATACAAAAATGTGATTACTAAAAAAATACTATTTCAAAATTAATTTATCTTTCAAATTTTCAAAAAAAAATGGTTTTCAAAAGTTTTGGAAATTTTTTGATTCTTCTTTATTTATTTCTTTATTTACACATTTTTAAATTCTCCCTCCTGTCCCGCCCGTGTGGATCAATCGGACCGCGCACTAGACTCACAATCCAGAGGTTGCTGGTTCGAATCCCGCGGAGGCGCTCTAAAATTCTTTGTGTAAATATGTGTATCCGGCGCCGTCGCTCCGTGCCGTACTCAAACACTTAGGAGCTCAGGGTGGCTGATTTTTAATTTAAAAAAATTAAAAATCAGAGGTTCAGACATTTCTTAATTCCTTTCCTTTTTAATTGTCCACATTTTTGAAATTTCAGACACGTTTTGAAAATTAAAAAAAACAATGTTTTAAAATTTCTTAAAAAAAATTATTTCTTAAAAAATTTAAAGTTTTGACTCTTATTTGATTTGTATTTTTTAATTTTGATTTATTTCAATATTTTCTGAATCAAAAAGCAAAAAAAAATGTTGTTTTAATAAAAATTAAATTTGAATGGAAATAAATTAAATAGTCTGAAAACTATTGAAAATGCATTTCCTTCATTTGTAATAATTTTTAGCAGTTTAGGGTTAAAAAAAATATGCTACTGTCACAAATATCATTGAATTTACAAAAAAATCGTTTTTGCTTAAGTTTCACGTCTTTTTCGACCTGTGGTCCCAAATTAGGAACTAGTTAAAAAAAAATAGAAACGTCTTCATTTCATTAACAATGCATAAATAAACCTCATGCAATGTGTTTTAAATATTTTACAACCAACTTTACCAGTTTTTCGATTCTATGACAATTTCCGGAATTCCATTTCCCGGAATGGACATTATCCGGAATGGACGTTTTCCGGAATGGACGTTATCCGGAATGGACGTTATCCGGAATGGACATTATCCGGAATGGACATTATCCGGAATGAAATTTCCCGGAATGGACGTTTCCCGGAATGGACATTTCCCGGAAAAATGAGTTTTTTATATTACCTGATTTCAGAATGAATGGAATCTTGCCTACTCGCTTACTTGTGGTTAAGAATTATATAGTTTGTATCCCATTGGTTTGACCTAGTATTTTGACAACAATATAAATAATTATTACATCAATGATAAAAATGATAGTGAAATGTTCGGACACGATAGTAAACGATTGAAACAATACTTTGTTAACCACCACGAGATGTAACAATATAGATCGATAGATATTAGACAAACAAATGTTTATAACATTCTTTCAATGTGTTGTTATGTAAGAATTTTCCCTTCTTTTGTTAATCAGTTGACTTTTGTGTCTAAATTCTACCAAATTTTACTATTCAAAGAAGGGAAAACCGCAAGAAAATAAAAAGCTTTTCAGAAAATCAATGTGTACTTTCTCGAGGTTTTCCCTTCTTTAAAAATACACGATCTTTCATCAAAGTAATGGGATTTAATATAAGAATTCTCCCTTCTTTTGTTAATTCTACTATATATTTTACCTAGTTTTTCTTTAAAGGACTCAGCACTACAAAGCAGAGTCCAGGAACCGTGGTGTAGGGGTAAGCGTAGTCGCCTCTCACTCATTCGGCCTGGGTTCGATTCCAGACGGTCACGGTGGTGGCATTTTTCGAGACGAGATTTGCCTGTTCACACCTTCCGTCGGACGGGGAAGTAAAGGTTGGCCCCGGTCTAACCTAGAAGTTAGATCGATAGCTCAGTCCAGGTGTAGGAGCCGTCTCCCTGGGTCCTGTCTCGGTGGAGTCACTGGCAAGCAGTTGGACTAACAATCCAAAGATCGTCAGTTCGAATCTCGGGGTGAATGGAAGCTCAGGTGTAAAAAAAGGTTTGCAATTGCCTCAACAATCTAGCCTTCGAACACCTAGTTTCGAGTAGGAATGTCGCAATCGAGAACGCCTAGGCAATGCTGTAGAGCGAACAATTTATTTTAGTTTTATTTACTGTAACGCAGAATGTTTATTTTCAAAGAAGGGAAAACCTTTAGAAGATAAAAAGCTTTTCAGAAAATCAATGTATAATGTGTATTTCTTGAGGATTTCCCTTCTTTAAAAATACACGATCTTTTATCAATGTGATGGGATTTCGCGTAAGAGATTTCCCTTCTTGTGTTAATCAGTTGTCTTTTGTGACTAAATTCTACCAAATTTTATTATAAGCAGAATGATTATTTTCAAAGATGGAAAAACCTCAAGAAAATAAAAAGCTTTTCAGAAAATCAAGGTATAATGTGTACTTTCTTGAGATTTTCTTCTGAAAGCTTATTATTTTATTTATTAATTATAGTGCAAAGTTCTTTAACGAAAAACTAGGTAAAATTTAGTAGAATCAACAAAAGAAGGGAAAATTCTTATATAAAATCACGGACGAAATAAAATCCCATTACTTTGATGAAAGATCGTGTATTTTTAAAGAAGGGAAAATCTCAAGAAAGTACACATTATACATTGATTTTCTGAAAAGCTTTTATTTTTTTGAGATTTTTCCTTCTTTGAAAATAATCATTCTGCTTTATAGTAAAATTTGGTACAATTAAGTCAGATAAGACAACTGTTTAACAAAAGAAGGGAAAATTCTTACATATAACAACACATTGAAATAACGTTAAAAACATCTAGTGTTTGTCTAATATCTATCGATCTACATTGTTACATCACGTGGTGGTTAATAAAGTATTGTTTCAATAGTCAACGCTTGCTTCTATTGTTCGTGTCCGAACATTTCACTTTCTTTTTATCATTTAGTAAAAGTAAGTATTTATCATTCATATTGTTGTCAAAATATCGAGTTCCTTAAATGTGACTAGCTCAAACCAACGGAATACAGACTATATAATTCTTAACCACAAGTAAGCGAGTAGGCAAGATTCCATTCATTCTCAAATCAGGTAATCTAAAAAACTCATTTTTCCGGGAAATGTCCATTCCGGGAAACGTCTATTCCGGGAAATTTCATTACGGATAACGTCCATTCCGGATAATGTCCATTCCGGATAACGTCCATTCCGGAAAACGTTCATTCCGGATAATGTCCATTCCGGAAAACGTCCATTCCGGGAAATGGAATTCCGGAAATTGTCATAGAATCAGTTTTTCAGTAAAAAAAAATTAGCTGTGATTATTTTACTGTCTCCTGATTTTTTTGGGGATATTTCATAAACTTCCAGTTTATCAATTCACATTGGCTCATTTACATTGTTTCGCTTGAAATTTAAATTCCGAGGGGTCCTCAAATATTTAGAAAAAATCCAATTAATGAAAAAATATGGTTAAATGTCTTAATCTCAAATTATGTTTCTCAAAACACAAAATTTGAACGCCCTTGCCATTTGAAATCAGTTGAAAGAGGTACGAGTAGTTATGTTGAACATAACCAACATTACAAAGAACTTTGCATTAAGCTCTTGAAATTAAATCTATGTCCAATTTGAATCATTTTATCACAAGTCTGAGTTTATGGCTTTATAGAAATATCAATATTCCAGTCCAGTATCAAAAACCACGAGGTTTAATACCCATATTGACCCAACTTGTATAATTCTCATAAATTAAGGTTAAGTGCAAAAAAAACCCATCCAATCACGTCGGAATTCCGCAAGGTTTTCCTACCCCAGTCGACCACCTCTCGACCCCGTCCATTGAATAAAATTATGCATCCTGTGGCTGTGGCACAAAACCGCCCATCAAGAACCTGTCCCCGATTGTCAAGAGATGCGTGAGACCACTCCAACAGTCTATGCGCGTTGACCAACTGCGTATGGATTTGGTCACATGCCCCGCAGGATTTGAAATGTCAAGGATCGTCGTCGCCACCATCGCCATCGCTCCAAGACCAACCGGTAGCCCTTTTTCGGGAGAAAAGCGGCCATCATCAGACGTCGCCCATTTAGAGATTGCCGGCCGGATTATGCAGAAACTTGACGGTTTGTGTTTTTTGTGTTGTATCTGGTGCACAATCTCTGATTTTGGACACATTGCCGGACAAGTTGTGCGGACGGATATGGTCAGTGCAGTTTTGCTGCTACTTGGAAGAGTTGCACAAGATCTCATCGAGGTGACAACTTATGCTCGTGCATTAATTTGTAGAGCTGAGCTTTGAAGTGAATTACCCCAACTCATTTGACAGCTCTTTGTTTACAGTTTGCGGATCAGAGTTTGCGTTACCTTAACATTGATTAACCTTGAAAGTGGCGGAACCAAGGCCGTTCAAAGTCAATCAACATTGAGGTAGCGTAAACTCTGACTCGCAAACTGTCAAATGAAGCATGGCTTGCTTCACTACATATCCCTTCTCCAATCGAATAACTCCACAAAGAGTGCCCATAATTGATTTATCGCCAAGAAATGCTGCCGCTGCGCTGTCTGTCGCCGTTTGTGACAGCAACTCGTTCAACACCTCTATTGATTGACGCGCTGTAAACATATGGAAATGCAACAAAAAGAAGTCGCCGATGACCGGTGTTTGCTCACAATTATCTCCGACTGAACTGAACTGAACCTCAAGGTAATCGTTGCCAATTAATATGAAGTGATATCTCAAAGTTATCGAGTCAATTAGGTAAGGATTTTCTTATTGGTAATATTTCGAGAAAATTCCAACCCTGCGTTTGACAGATGACTTAGCCAAAACAAAGCAACCCATGATAAAGGTATGCTTCTGTCAAATGCAAGCTCCAACTTTAAATCGAAATTTTGAAATACTGCAATAAAACAGCAAACCTTGATAAAAATCAACAAATATTTGTTCTCGGACAGACGACGCCAAGTATCTGCGCGCACGAATGGCATTTTTTCCAACTTTCTCAGAGTGTCGGCGGCCTTCATTCGACATGGATGGACATAAACACATCGCCGGACGGGACGGACTGACGATCCGATGGCGATTATGGCCCCAACAGCTTCAATTAATTGCAGTTCGAAGTGTGTGCGTCTCCATAGAAAGAGAGCCGACCTTTTTGGGTACTTGAGGTTCGAATCAGAGAAGTTGGGACAAAATGAAAAGTTTTTTTTATATACTGTAAAAAGATATTTAAAAAATAATTAGCATTCAGCAGTGCCAGTAAGTAAAATGTTAAAATAGGGTTATTTTCACTCAACAATAACCAAATTCTGACCTGCGTTTCTTTTAATTTCAAACAAATCTGACATTTGCCCAAAATCATTTTTCGAAACTGGTTTGTTTTGAACAAATTTTCGAATATTTTGAATAAATTTTCAAGTGAAGTGTCAAACTTCAGCATCCACTTGTCTGTGGCGTGTTATGTTGGCATCGTCAGGGCAACAACATGTCGTTGATTTTTTTTTCTTTCTGACGCGATTATCGTTTTCAGCTTATTCCCTAAATTAGGAAGGCGAAGGTTAGCGATACTAATTAAAAATGCTGCGCATATTTGCAAAATCGCTCAATTTAGCACATCTCGTCAGGCGAGGAATGTTTTTCAGAGCGATTTAATGTTGTGTAAATTTATTCGGTACCAAGATTTGAATTATTCATGGAAGGTGGGAAAAACATGATTGTTAGTAACAATTCTTGACTAACACGAGAAAATATCGGATAAGCATTTTGACAGTTTGAATTTGTTTACCAATTTTCATTGCTTTATGGCCTTAACTAAGTATTTGCAAAATAGTTCCAGCTGTCAAAAAGCTTATGCTCCCTTTTCAAATATTCAAATTCAAATCAAATATGTGTCGCAAAGATGATATTAGTGAGTAAAAAAAAAACTAATTATATGATTGTCATATTTTAGAAAATTTATAAAACTATAAAAAATCTTGTTAAGTAAAGAATCAAATTAATAATGTTGTTGCACCACTTTTTTTTAAGAGTAAGGAGTCCAAAATTCCATCTGAAGCCTAGATAATCAAATCATAAAACATGTGTTTAACCAGGGTGACCACTCAACCCATTTTGAAATTCCCGACTTTTTCCCGACTATTCCAGAATCTCAAATAATAGGCATTTCTTATCTAAAGAATGGTTTTAAACAAAAAACTCTTTTAAAAAAGTCAATATGAACCAAATAAAAACCTAAACGAATTAAAAGAAAATAAAACTATTGACAAGTTTCTAAAAACAGAAATTTTACAACAAATTCCTAAAAAAAACCTTTAAAAATTGAAGCACTCATTATTTGATTCCGATTAGAAACATAAACAATTAGTCTTTGAAAAATAACCGAAAGCTTAATAATATTTGTAATTTCAATATTTATGTTTAAAATTGGCAAAAGTATAGTTTTTGATACTTCGTTTCAACAGGAAATGACAAAAAGTTAAAGATAACTAGATTTAAAATATTATTAATTTAAAATATGACTGCTGAGCAATTCTCTGAGATTTCGGTCATTCGATTTTTTTTTTGTATTTTTTAATCCGGCTGAAACTTTTTTGGTGCCTTCGGTATGCCCAAAGAGACCATTTTGCATCATTAGTTTGTCCATATAATTTTCCATACAAATTTGGCAGCTGTCCATACACAAATGATATGGGAAAATTAAAAAATCTGCATCTTTTGAAGGAATTTTTTGATCGATTTGGTGTCTCCGGCAAAGTTGTAGGTATAGATATGGACTACACTGAAAAAAAAATGATACACGGTAAAAAAATTTTAGGTGATTTTTAATTTCACTTTTTGTCACAAAAACTTAATTTGCAAAAAAAAAAAAACATTTTTTTTCTGATATGTTTTAGGGGACATCAAAGGACAACTTTTCAGAAATTTCCAGAATGGGCATAAAATCTTTGACAGATTTATGAATTTTTGAATCAATACTGATTTAAAAAAAATCCAAATACTGGTCGCAACATTTTTTCAATTTTATTTTTTGATGTAAAATTGAATTTGCAATCAAAAAGTACTTTAGTGAAATTTTGATAAAGTGCACCGTTTTCAAGTTATAGCCATTTTTATGTTACCTTTTTTCAAAATAGTCGCAGTAATTTTTTTTAAATAGTGCCCATGTTTGCCCAATTTTGAAAAAAAAAATGTTTTTGAAAAGTTGAGAAAATTCTCTATATTTTGCTTTTTTGTACTTTGTTGATACGACCTTTTTTTTTCATAGTTTTTTTTATAGGTTGATACGACCCTTAGTTGCTAAGATATTGCCATGCAAAGGTTTAAAAACAAGAAAATTGATGTTTTCTGAGTCTCACCCAAACAACCCACCATTTTCTAATGTCGATATCTCAGCAAATAATTGTTCGATTTTCAATGTTAAAATATGAAACATTCGTGAAATTTTCCGATCTTTTAAAAAAAAATATTTTCAAGAATTTTAAATCAAGACTAACATTTCAAAAGGGCCAAACATTCAATATAATATTTCGAAAAGATCGGAAAATTTCACATATGTTTCATATATTAACATTGAAAATCGGACCATTAGTTGCTGAGATATCGACAAAATAAAAAATAATGGGCTGTTTGGGTGAGACTTAGAAAACATCAATTTTCCTGTTTTTAAACCATTGCATTGCAATATCTCAGCAACTAAAGGTCGTATCAACAAAGTCCGAACAAGCAAAATATAGAGAATTGGGTCCTAAAATGAAGCTTAGATTGCTGATATTGTTGTTTACAGCGATAAAGTTTTTTTTCTGATTACAAAGACCCTTTGTGCGACCACAAAAAGTTAAAAATGGATTTTCAAATCAATTTTGAAAAATTAACCTCGCGGTCCTTTTTGACAGAAAAGCTCCTACTTGACAGCTTGTTCCAAGGGGACCATAGTTGATCCATCGAAAAAATATTGTCTTGTCATTATTTTTTTTGCATTAAAATGAAAAAAAGTGATCAGAAATGGTTTTTAATCGTGTTTTTTTTACCGTTGTACATAAAAATTGACAAAGGGCTTTAGTACCCAACTTACTCAGCTTTTCAAAAATATTTTTTTTAAAGTGTGCAAACATGTGCACTAATTTTTAAAAATGATAACTGCGACTATTTTCAAAAAAGTCACCTAAATATGGATTTAACTTGAAAACGGTGTACTTTATCAAAATTTTACTGAAGTACTTTTTGATTGCAAATTTAACTTTACATCGAAAAATGCAGTTGAAAAAATTTTGCGACCAATATTTCGATTTTTTGAAAAAAATCAGTATTGATTAAACAATTCATAACTCGGTCAATGATTTTTTGCACAACCTGGAATTTTCTGAAAAGTTGGCATTTTAAAACATATCAAAAAATAATAAAAAATAAAAATAGTGTTTTTTTGCAAATCAAGTTTTAGTGATAAAAAATTCAATTGATCAAAAATTCCTTCAAAAAATACAGATTTTTGAATTTTCATACATCATTTTTGTATGGACAGCTGCCAAATTTGTATGGAAAATTATATGGACAAACTAATGATGCAAAATGGCTTCTTTGGGCATACCGAAGGCACCAAAAAAGTTTCAGTCAAATTAAAAAATACAAAAATTAATTGAAGAAAAAAGACCGAATTGGCGAATTCCCGACTTTATGTTTGTTTCTGGTAGTATTTGGCCCTTGAGACAAATGTCAAAAAACCAAAACAAAGCGGAATGACCAAGGGGTTGGTAGATGTTAAAAATCAAGTTCAATAAACTAAAAAAGCATTTAACAAATTTCAAGTCACATTTAGAAAAAAAAAAAGAAGTGATCATGGTAAACAAATTTGAGTAATTTTAGTTTTTTTGTTTTCATCAGGATAATATTATGCATCGGTGGTCCCCTCGTATTTTTTTTTTGTTCAGCCCAGTTAGCGAGCAGCATTCGGTAACTGGGCTACGTCCTCAGCTCAGTTACCGAACAAGTACTGTACTTGAATGTTATGCCAGGTATTCTAATTTTTATTAGGTCTGTTTTTTTAAATATCGCAATGTTAATTTTTCCAAAAAAATGAATAATTAAGTGTTTTTTATTAGACAACCATTTTTTTTTTTGTATCAAAATTGGCAAAAATTTAAAAATTATGAGTATTTAAAGACTAAAATAAAAATTAAAATAAATGCTATCCAGATTTTTAAGCGAAGATGGCGTTACAAATGGCGCACGCACGAAATGTCAAAATCGCGCAGTGGTACCAACATTACAAAAAAAGTGTGCCATGACATGGCAGCCACACTGATTTTTTAATATTGGTACCACTGAGCGATTTTGACATTTCGGGCGTGCACCATTTGTAACGCCATCTTCGCTTAAAAATCTGGATAAAAAATCCCATCGAAAACAAGGGGGGGGGGGGCGTCAGAGCCAGCGTGACAAAGTGTGACATAGGGGGGAGGAAGGGTTAATTTTGGCCGATTTTTGCGTGACATACTTTATGGATGACGCTCTATTCAAAATTGACTAAAATAAGATCGTAGAACTCGAAATAGATGTTTAAAGTAAGGAAATAAAAAATACGAAAAAAAAATTCGTTCGTGATTCGATTATCCGAAGTCTCATACAAAGCATCGCATAATCGAAACTTGGGATAAGTCGAGTCTGGAGTGTAACAGTTTTAACGTAAAAACATTTTTTTATAAGAAAAAAAACTTCTTGAAAATACTAAAATTTTCACAAATTAAGGTTATGTAAAAACTATTTTTTTAATTTGCAACATGGGTATCAGAAGATACAATGTTTTGCACAATTTTTCACAATATTTGAGTTTTAAGTGTACACTCAAAGTAAAAAGTATCCTTTTTTCAAGTTCACCCGTCGTCACCCTTTAAAAGGGTATTCGCGATTAAAAGCTCAAAAATTCCGACAGATGGCGCAAAGCATCGAAGAATGACGATTCAAATTTTCGCTGTTCGGTTACATAGGAATGCAAACTTAAAATTGAATTAACAGCTCTTAGAACAACTTGTGAGAAAAAATTCAAGTAGTACGAGTGTAACTGTACGAGTTTTTGCCCTCTATAAATTAACGCAATAAAAAAATCTTGAAAAAAAATAATTTTGAAAAAATTACATTGTTTAAAATGATAGAGCATCAAAAGTTAACAAAGTATCAGCTCGAATTTTTGCTCAAAAGTTGTTTTGAACGCTTTACATAGGGCTTTAGTACCCAATTTGACAGTTTGCCTGCATGTGTTTGCAGACACGTCAACCTGCATACATTTTGCTTGGTTTGCGAGTTTGCCGCAAACAAGTTTGCGAGTTTATTTGTTTATCGTAGTCTAATACCTCCTTAAGATACAATTTTTATAAAATGATATTTTATTAAAAAAAAATAATCAAATTTTGCTAATTGGGTCCTAAAATGAAGCTTAGATTGCTGATATTATTGTTTACAGCGATAAAGATTATTTTTCTGAGTACAATGGATCTTTGTTCGACCGCAAAGCATCTAAAATGGATTTTTAAATCAATTAAAAAAAATAACTTAATGGCCCTTCTTGACAAAAAAGGTCCTACTTGACAGCTCGTTCCAAGGGGACCATAGTTGATCCATCGAAAAAATGTTGTCTTGTAAATTTTTTTATTGCGTTAAAATGAAAAATAGTGATCAGAAATGGTTTTTAATTCAATTCAATTCAATTGGTGTTTATTAGAATTTAACAGTTCTGCTCCAGGATGTTACATTTGCAATTCAGAGATTTGGAGAACCTTTCAACTGAGATCAATTCATAAGCCTTTACAGGGAGGGTACATATTTCTAAGTTTAGATGTTGCTAGCTGCATGCTCTTTTAGGGAAAATAAATTTTGAGAAAAAACCCTAGATCTATGTTTGGCTTAAGACTAATATCACAGTTGTTGACGGAGGAGTGCTTCGATGAGCGGATTCGTTGACATCCCACAGGAAGTCCTGAAGGTTCTCGTTGCTTTTTCGATGCTTGCGTCGATGGTGTCGACGCCGGCCAGCTCGTGTAGATCGTCGGTCGGGTACCACGGGTCCAAGTTGTGCACCATCTTGAGCAGCTTGTTCTGCTTCACCTGGAGTCGCTTACGGTGCGATTTGGCACAGTTGCCCCAGACCGCAGCAGCGTAGGTCAGCATTGGACGGATGATGCACTTGACCACGAGCGACTTGTTCTTGATGCTCAGCTTCGACCGCCGATTCAGCAGGTAGTAGAGCGCCTTGGTGGAACGATCCACCTTCTCGATGATGTTGTTCACGTGCTTGTCGTACTTCAGCTTCTTGTCGTGCACCACACCCAGGTACCTGACCTCGTCGTCCCACGTCGCAGGCTGGCCGTTGACGCTGATCGATCTGCGGGGAAGGTGCCGAGCAGCACGCCTCCTGGTGAAGAAGATGGACTGGGTTTTCCCAGCGTTCAGCTTGATGCGCCACTTCCGCTGAAACTCCTCGAGGTTGTTCTGTGCCGCTTGTAGGTGGGTGACGACGATCTTCGGGAAATGGTTTTTAATCGTGTTTTTTACCGTTGTACATCAAAATTGACATAGGGCTTTAGTACCCAATTTGCAGCATGCAGAAGACGCGAAATTTTGTGTAAATTTTCACTATAGGGGAAAGTGGGGCAAGTGTAACAAGCTAAGGAAATGCTCGTTATAACCCATTAAAAACGTTAAAAAATCTGTCGGATTTATTGGAATCATCATATTCCAGGTCTTGACTGAGTCTTTGATAGAACAAGTTTTTTAAAAAATCTGTTTTTTAATGTAAAAAAATGATTTTAATTTTTTTGATTTTTCGTACGTTCTACTCAACTAGTGGGGCAAGACGAACAACCCGTTGGGGCAAGAGGAACAATGCATGAAACAACATGCTAATTTACTACCAATTGAACTGTTATCACTTGGATACATCAGATTAGGATGTATTTGAAACGTTTCTTCCATTTTTAGATTAAAAATAATATTTTACTAAAAATTTGACCGTTTTCACGAAAAAAAAATATATTAAATAGTAAATTTTCATGATATTATTATATTATGTATGGGCAATTTTTTAAACAATTGTTTATCAGTTTTTAAGAACTTTCATGTATTTTTTTCACAATAAAATATGTTGCTGCAGAAATTCGTATTTTTTTCCATACTAAAAATCCATATGGTACACTTGCCCCACCTAAACAAGATTTTTTAAAAGCTCTCTACAATAATAACCAAAACATAAATCATACTTTATAATACGTGCAAGTCATTGGTAGGGACACTACCGATCTAGTGAAAATAGCATTTTGATAAAATGAGCCTTAAAACGAACCCTAAGCCTTATTTTGTACTTTCCAAATATTATAAGGAAACAAAGGTTTTGAAAAAAACTTCATTCAATCTTATGCCCCGTGGCGTTTACGTCGTTTTGGCGGTTATGTGGTAGTAGAATCAGCTAATTGCATTGCTAGCAACAATTCCTCATACTGGAAATAATCAAAATTGTAAAAATTACGGCCGTACGAGCGATTGTTCCTCTTGCCCCATATGGTCGTCTTGCCCCACCTTCCCCTATATTATTTTTTGTGTGAAATACTAATATTTTTTACAAAATATCGTATTTTTCGAAGAATTTCCGCGAAATTTTATTTACATTTTTGCTGTGTTAGAATTTTCAGCGTTAATTACTATTTTTGATGGTGGTTGGTTTTTCGCTTGATGATAAGAAAAAAAAACCGATCAAGGAATGTCATCACTTACAAATTTCCTCCAGAATTCCAAGTTTAAACAAACGCTTTAATTCGACTCGTTCAGATCGTACCCGCAATCGGTGAACTCGGCCTTCAGCTTCAGCTTGTGGTACTTTTTCATGTGCGTGAAGAGGTTCGTCTTGGCGGCAAACGTCCGGCCGCAGATCCGGCACGCGTGCGCCATATTGCCCGTGTGCGTGTTCATGTGGTCCTTCATGTAGCTCCTGGAATGACATTTTTTAAGGTTTGTTAGTGTTTTGGGTTAAATGTGATGATTCTAGAAAGTGGGACTCACTTCCGGTACCGCTTGCCGCAAACGTCGCACGATGCCGTGTCCACCGTGGGATCGTTGTGCCGAGCCATGTGGCGATTGAAGCCGCCTTTGCCGCGAATCGTTTTGTGGCAAATGTCGCACTCTTTGGTGAAGATCTCCCGGTCGTGTAGCTTCACCTTGTGCCGATGCAGGGCGTACTTGGAGTGGAAGGCCACCGGACAGTTTGCGCACTGGTAGGGCGTGATGTTGAGGTGCTCGTTGCGGTGGAACTCCTCGTTGTGTTTGTCCACGACCTGGCCGCAGATCTCGCAGATGTACCGATGAATCGGGATGGTGCCGTTGTCCTGCTTGACCCGTTTGGCGGGAGCGCTTTCGATCATTTTGTTCCACTCGTCGGTCGCTTCCGGTTCGCTGTCGTTGATTTCGTCCGCCGCGGGTTGCTCCACCGGGTCTTCCTTGACCTCCGGAACGGGTTCCTCGTCGACGGAAGTGAAAATTTCCACATTTCCCGATTCATACCCGGAACACTTGAACAGTTTGTCCATCTCGAGCCGGTGCAGTCGCACCAGATCCTGGCAATCGTCCAGCAGCTCCTTCTTGTCCTCCTCCAGCCAGGTTCCCTCGTGCAGCATGACCAACTTCCCCGAGTAGATGATGTTGGTCTTCATGCACGCCATCCGGAAGTTGTAGGAAATGTCCACCAGCCGCAGGCAGTTGACGCAAACCGTGGTCAGTTTGTCGTTCTTGAGGATCCGGATCGAGACGGCAGTTTCGATTTTCCGCGACAGGTCGACGGAATTGTTGCCGCGGGTTTCCCGGACGTCGGCGCGGGGGAGAACTCGCAGACAGAGCCGGCACTGGCGGATGTCGGCTTTCTTCATTTTGATCTTTGTTTTGACCGCCTTGATTTCTGGTTTGGCGGTGGTGGTGGTGGCCGTTGTGGCAGGTCGAGGAGTGGACATTTTTATCAACGTGAAATCCGGAGAGAGCACCGCAGGATTCTGATTTTGTTTTGGTTGCAATTTTTTGACGTTTCAATGTTTATTGTGGAGTTACACGCTTATGAAAGATAAGTCATTTAATTTTAGGTTTTCCCCATTTCGAACATTTTTTACACGGAAAACCTGGTTTAGTCTTAAAAGACTAATTTTTAGGGTTTTTTGAAGCTAAGTCGGAATATCAGAGAAAAAAAAACGAAAAAATGTCGGAATGTCAGAATAGGGTCCCTATGTAAATTTTGATGTACAACGAATAAAAACCCGATTAAAAACCATTTCTGATCACCTTTTTTTTATTTTATTGCTAAAAAAAAGTTGACAAGACAACATTTTTCGATGGATCAACTACGGTCCCCTTGGAAAGAGCTGTAAAGTAAAACCTTTTCTGTTAAGAAGGGCTGCGAAGTAATTTTTTTTAAATAGATTTAAAAATCCATTTTCAATCCTTTGTGGTCGTTCACAGAAAAATATACTATACACTCAAATCCCGATGGTTTGACACCAACTGTTGTCAAACGAACGGGGTCACTTTTTAGTTTCTACTTTTTTTCAAGTTTACCGGTAGTAACCCTTTGCAAAAGGGTAACGAAGGGAAAAATTGAGAAAAAGGGTGGAAGTAACCGTCAAAAAGGGTTTGTTTTCCTTGTGTTGACAAATTAAGGGTACCCTTTTTGAGGGGTACTTCTGATTCAGAGTGTACATTAGGGTGACAAGAAAAATTGAAAATTTTAGTAAAACCGAAGAGATACCCCCTGTCTCGATTTTTTAGGCAATAATAAGTAACTGTGCCCATTTTGAACCAAATCGGTTATGGCTTAAGGGTCGCTTTTTATCGTTGAATTTTATATGAGGAAAATCCTCGGGAAAATCGCTAAAATGTATGGGGAAAAACATCGCTTTAGGATTTTGGTAGCAGATGTCGCAGGTCTCGCCCAAAATTATCCAAGTGTAAGATTCTTGTAGGAAATTTAATTTCCTACAACTTTGTCGAAGGGTGCAAAAAGATCCGAGTTGATCCTGCATACATTTTTGCGATTTTTCCCATATAAACTTCAACGATAAAAAGTGCCCCTTAACCATAACCGATTTGGCTCAAAATTTGCACAGATACTTATTTCTGCCTAAGGAATCGAATCAGAGGATATCCATGCTGTCGTTTTTTTATTGTCACTCTATAGTGAACCCAAACCTCGTGACGAAAAAAAAGCATCATGAAAAAGACGCCATGTACATTCGCCGACGAAAAGCATATCAAAAATTTCCCCTCCAACGACAGCAGGGTGATATAGACGTTGGTGATTTAAAAAGAAGTTATGTTTGTTTTTATTAAATGTAATGACGGTCATCGTGTTTTATTGAATTTTTATGGATGAGCAAGTATCAATAAAAGCAAATTTTTTCATCGTTTGTTATCATTAGAACATCTTCTTTTGCTTTTATATTAAAATGGGAATTGAAAAATGATGCTCAACATTCAAATGCGTTTTTCTCAAAAAGGATGGTGTGTACATGATGCTTTTTGAAATGTTGGCGTCGAATTGCAAGTTTGTTTTGTTTACAGAAAATCAGCTGAGAGAACAATAACATTAACCCCTTCCCGCCCAGAGCAAAATCGAGATTTTTTACGTTTTTCTACATTACTCGCAACAGAATCAACCAAATTGGATGAATTTTTAATGGTTATAAGTTAACATTCTATACAAACCAATGCAAGTTGAACCAGGTTGAAAAATTGCATGGTTGCAGAGAAATTTAATTTTTAAGACAAACATTAGTGGTGCTCTGGAGTAACCATGGGCGTTAGAGGGTTAACAACCAACCAAACTTTTAAACGTTCGCTGAAATGAACCCAATTTTGATGACTGACTCGACTTGACTCGTTAAATGACTCTTTAAAATTTAGCGTGTCCCTCACTGCACGCGTCCCTCCAGCGGCGACTAGCCGTACTTCAAACGCCAACCGCGACTGACAGCTTTGACAGTTCGGCTTGGTTTGAAATTTTTCTCTAACCTCCCTCCAACAATCGATTCGGGAAGCGTCCGCGGTTAATTTTGTTTGTTCCGATTGAAAATAGGTGAAAATCTGATTTATTCTTGAAAACTCGCCCCTCCACAACTCGCTCGCGATGGAACGCAAGCCGGAAACGCAAATTCAGAACGCCCCAAGCGACATCATCTCGTCGTGCAAATTCTCGCCAAACACGAACCAGTTCCTGCTTGTGTCCAGCTGGGACTCGAGCGTCCGCCTGTACGACGTGGTCAACAACACCCTGCGCCAGAAGTACTACCACGATGCACCGGTGCTGGACTGTGCCTTTCATGTAAGTTCCACGAAAAAAAAATTGTTGACGAATTTTAACGACTGTTTTACTTCTTTGCAGGATTCCGTCCGCACGGTCAGTGCCGGGCTGGACAACCTGGTCAAGCTGTACGACCTGAACACACACGCCGAGAGCATCCTCGGGAATCACGACGCCGGCGTCAAGTGCGTCGAGTACTCGTCCAAGGCGAACGGCATCCTGACCGGAAGTTGGGACAAGACGGTGAAGCTGTGGGACGTACGGGACAAGGACTGCGTCGGGAAGTACGAGCAGAGCAATGGGAAGGTGTACTCGATGAGTTGCATCGACGAGAAGCTGGTGGTGGCCACGTCGGAGCGCAAGGTGCTCGTGTGGGACCTGCGGAACATGGGCCAGTACCTGACGCGGCGGGAGTCCTCGCTGAAGTTCCAAACCCGCGCCATCCGGTGCTTCCCGAACAAGGAAGGCTACGTGATGAGTTCGATCGAGGGCCGGGTCGCGGTCGAGTACTTCGACATGGACCCGGAGGTGCAGAAGAAGAAGTTTGCGTTCAAGTGTCACCGCTCGAAGGAGGACAGCAAGGAGCTCATCTATCCGGTGAACGCCATCAGCTTTCACAACGTGTTCAACACGTTCGCGACGGGCGGTTCGGACGGGTACGTCAACATCTGGGACGGGTTCAACAAGAAGCGGCTGTGCCAGTTCCATCTGTACGACAGCTCGATCTCGGCGCTCGCTTTCAGCTACGACGGCAGCACGTTGGCCATCGCCTGCTCGTACCTGGACGAGGCGGAGGTGCCGCCGGAACCGGTGCCCGACCCGACGCTGTACGTGCGGTACGTGAGCGAGGCGGAGACGAAGCCGAAATAAGGAGGTTTGGCGGACGAGGGGCTGTAGGTCGTAAGTTCATTTTAATATTCTCATTGTAATAAACCTTTTTCATGTGTAAAAACGCGACTTTTAATGAATATCTCAGCCGGCTTTTTCATTAGACGATATAAAGATTGATTTATTTACAATATTTTTACGAAATTCTTTCTAAAAAAATTAATAAATAAATTATTCGCTCTACAGCATTGCTCTGGAGTTCTCGATTGCGAGATTCCTACTCGAAACTAGGTATCCGAAGGCTTGATTGTTGAGGCAATTGCAAACCTCTTTTTTACACCTTAGCTTCCATCCATCCCGGGATTCGAACTGACGACCTTTGGATTTTGAGTCCAACGGCCTATCAGCGACTCCACCGAGACAAGACGACTCCTACACCTACTACCTACTGAGCAAATCTCGTCTCGAAAAATGCCACCGTCTGGGATCAAACCCAGGACGACTGGGTGAGAGGCAATCACGCTTACCTCTACACCATGGGTACCGGTACGGGTCCTTCTACAAGTGACAATTTGTTATAACATCAAATAAAACAAAATATCAAAAAAATCTTTTTTGTTTTAACTACAAAACAAAAATTAAAAGAATTGCAAAATTTTTAATTCGAAAACCATTTAAAAAAAATTAAACCAGGAACATAAAAAAGTAAAGAAAAACAAAAAATAAAAGCAATTCAAGATTTAAAAAATAAAAGCAATACAAAAAAAATTATTTAAAAAATACGTCAATTGAACAATTGAAAAAAAAATCGAACAAAACAAAAATTGAAAGAACTTAAAAAATTAAAAATCAAAAAACCGAAGAAAATTAAAGAAAAAGACAATTCAAAAAATGCAAAAAAAAATAAAAATTTAAAATTGACTAAATTTCTAAAAAAAAATAACAATCCAAAATTCAACATGAAAAAATATACCAAATAAAAAAAAACACACACACAAAATAACAATTTTATAAACGAGAAAAAATAATATAAACAAAAAATCTTTAAAAAAAAACAAAAAAGTTAAAAAAAAACTAAAAAAGGAACAAACAAGACAGGCTCATAATCAAAATAATTAAAAACAAAACTTTGAAAAATATTACAAACATAAAAACAAAAAAAAACAAAAATATCATTTTTTCTTGGTTGAAAAAAAAACATCGAAAACCTAAGAACTAAGACAAAAAAAAAGATAAAAAGTATAAAAATTTAAATAATATTGACATTTGAATAAAAAAAAGTGTTTGAAAATGCATTTCGGACCTGCCCAGATGCCTAAAATACTAAATATTATTTTAAATGAAGAAAAACTGCATTTTGAATTGTTTTCAGTTGATAGAACATCAATTTCCATTTAAATTTTGAAGTTTCTGGAACATAAACCTTAAAAAATATTTGCAATGGCCTTAAATAAATTTAATAAAAAATAAAGTATCAGTAAAAAAAAAATATTGTTTACCCATGTTTTTTTGAATTCAAATTCAAATTTTAACCATTTTTTTTGGTGTCGAGTCTGAATAATAAAACATAAAAAAACAAACAAATAGCAAAAAACACAAATAAAAAAAGAGTCGAAAAAAAAATAAATAAAAATTAATGAATAAAACATTGTACAAATAAAAAAGCAGCAAAACATTTTTTTTTTAATTTCGAACCGAAGTTAGATGTTTTGGTAAACTATTTATGTAATTGATATGGAAAAATGTGCATAAAAATTACTTTTTTATTTATTAATATTAACCGTGGCGATCGTAATTTGTCGATAGTAAATTGAGATCTTTTGATCAAAATTTAAAAAAAAAAATCTAAAAACTTGAAAAAATCTAAAAATTTCAAAAAATTCAAAAATTAAAAAAAAAAACAAATATTTGAAAAAAAAATCTAAATTTAATAAATTATAATAATTTAAAAAAATCTTCAAATTAAAAAACAATCAAAAAATATAAAATTTAAAAAAAAATCAAAATTAAAAAAAAGAAAATTTTAATAATTTAAAACAATAATTTATTTAAAATAATTAAAACTATTCAAAAAATCAAAATAAATTCAAAAATTCAAAAAATTCAAAAAAATAAAAAAAAACACAAAAAAATAAAGTTTTAAAAAATCAAAAACTATAAATAGGGGAACAGCATCTAATTCCAGCGTGCCTCTAATGTTGGCTGGTCAGAACTTTGTCATTCAATTAAAGCTGATTAAAAGCGTTTTCAACTGAAATCGAGTGATAAATAGCTTAATAAGAAGTGAGCAAGCAAGATTCTATCAAAAGTTTTGCAAAATTAGTTATTTAAATAGTGAAAATCAGCAAATTGGATGGAGTTAGGAGCGAGTGCTTAACCTGCCAAACATACGAGAATTTCCCCTAGTTAACAAAATTTACACAATTAAAAAAAAACAAAAAATTCAAAACATAAAAAAAAAATAAAAATAAAAAAAATCAAAGAATAAAACAAAATTATTTAAAATAATTCAAACTATTCAAAACATAAAATAAAAAAAAAACAAAAAAATAGAAAAATTCAAAAAAAATTAAGAAAATAAAAAAAACACAAAAATTTTCAAATTTAAAAAAAAATCAAAATTTTAAAAAATTCTATAGCTATAAAAAGTTAACAAAATTTACAACTTCAAAAAAATCAAAAAGTTTTAAAATTCCAAAAATTCAAATAATTTAATTGAAATAATTCCAATAATAAAAAAAATAACAAATTAAAAAAAAAACAATAATTTCTAAAAATTCAAAAAAATTAAAGACTTTTAAAAGTCAACAAAATTTACATAGGTAATTAAAAAATTTAAAAAATAAAATCAAATAAAAAAAATCAATTAATTGAAAAATTTAAAAAAAATCGGAAATTCAATTAAAAAAAAATCAGAAAATTAAAATACACTCAAACCCCGGTGGTTGATCACTTTTTCGTTTGACACTTTTTTAGGTTGTACCCCGTTGGTAGGTCAAAGTCAAACTAAAAAGTGACGAACTGTCACTTTTTACACGGTGCTCACGCACACTATCCAAACAAACGTTTGGTAGTGTGTGTGAACTCCGTGTAAAAGGGGTGTCAAACTAAAACGTGACCCCGTTCGTTTGACAACAGTTGGTGTCAAACCATCGGGGTTTGAGTGTAATTCAAAAAAATTAAAGGTTAAAAAAATAAATCAAAAATAAATTCATTTTTTTTTATTTTTTATTTTTGATAAAAGTTAAAAAAAACGATTTTTTTTAATTTTGAAATTTGCTGCTAAGGGGCCATCCATAAGCCAAGAGAGGAGGGGGCTGTCTGAAAAAAAAGTGTTTGCATGGTATATGGATGGTCCGGGGTCCATTGGCCTCAAAGAGACCATCCATAGACCACATGTACCCTTTTTTGTGGAAATCTCAACCTCCCCCCCTCCTCCCTTCGTGGAAATTGTCCATTAACCCTCTACAACCCAACCCCGCCTTTAGACGGGCTTCGATTAAAAAAATCGCCAAAAATCCATTTTTTAAACCAATTTTTGATCTTTAAAAAGCATTGGAAAGAAAAACTCCTAAAATTTAAGAAAATTTATGGGTTGGAAGTTTTACTTGTTTTATGTGACTTTGCCAATGTTTTTAAAAATGTCATTTTTTTAGGGGTCAACTTTGGCTGTGTTTTTTACTAACATTTCTTATATTTTAAGTAAAAAGAAGTATGCAGTAATTTTTGTATTGTCTCAGACTATGCCTCTACGCATTTTTTTACAATTTAAATGATAATGGTGCCGTTTTATAGCAGAAATTATGAAAAACAAGCAAAAAATTGATAAAGTGACTTTAAAAACATGAAAAAATTAGAAAGGCAAAATGTAATGATAGGAAGTGATAGAATAGGCCATATACTACCAAAAACAAACATAAACTAAACAATATAAATGCAGATTAAAATACTAAAAATGAAACAAGAAAAACATGAAACAAGAGAAGTAAAGTTTTTCGTAGAAAAAAAGTTGCTCAAAATGATCTCCTGAACACGGGAAAAATAAAAAATTTCGAAAATAAAACGGGCTGTAGAGGGTTAACTAAAAAGTATGGAGTGTGGACAATCAAAAATCAAAAATTACAGAGCGAATTAGTTACTTTGAATGGAACTGGGGCTACATGATGTTTAACTACATTTTCATTGACATGTTAAAACTGCCATTGTCGTGATCGGGGACTTTCTTTTATAATAAAAACACAGATATTTTGCAATTAACAAACAACACGTCTTATTCCACAGAAATTAACCACAAAACTGATTTGACAATCTTCATTCTCTCTTTCGCCGGCCGCGCGCATCTCGTTGTTTTCTCGCTCGTTGTTCTCTCTCGCAGCTCGCTAGCGCGCTCTCGCACTCAATCCACAATTAGCTAACAAGGCAATATTCATGAAGGTGCGCACTTTTTGTTGCGCTCTTAACTCTTATTTATGAATTATATCAATCTTATAATAAATACTCATTTAATAATTTATTACATATTCAATCCTGCAACCCATAATCCCTACAAAAACCACGGCTTGTTACCAAGATTATTTAATTTTTTTTCTTATCTTAAATATTTTTAGTTCTCCCATTCCCTCTCTCATCGACTCTCAGCGAACTTGCATCCTCTCAAGTTGCCCACCATCTCTACTTCTGCCGCTGCATCCTCCCCTTCAACCACTCCTCAAAATGCGCCCTCTTCCGATGGGAGTGCATGTTTGCGTTCGAGTTGAACGTCCGCGGACAGTGCGCGCACGTGTACAACCCTTCCCCATCACCTCCCCCTCCATTGTGCGTGCTCATGTGCTCGCGCAAGCTGATGGCCTTCGCGAACGTCTTCTCACAAACGGTACAGCCGAACTTGCCCTCCCGATGCACGAACCGCTTGTGACTTCCGAGCGCGACCCGGTTCGGGGCCTGCTTGCCACAAATCTCGCAGCTGACCGGTTCGCTCGTCTCGTGCATCATTAGGCGGTGCTTGCGCAAGCTCCACTTGGAGAACGACCGGTGGCAGTCGGGACATTGGACGCGGCTTGCCTGCGCGGCGTCCGGATCGTGCGCGGAAGTGGTGTGCGCTTCGAGCTCCTGCCGCGAGATGAACCCTTTGGCGCACACTTCGCAGACGTAGTCGAAGTTTAGGGTGTGGCGCTTGATGACGTGTTTTTTGAGCAGGGAGCTGTTGCTGAAGCTAGAGAGGGTGGAGGAAGAATCGGTGTTAGTTTGAGTTCGAGTACCTTGACATCGGTCCAGGGTGGCCACTCAAGTCGGGAAATCGGGAAAGTCGGGAAAAAGTCTGGAATTCGCCAAAATCCGCAAAAAATCGGGAAAAAGTCGGTAATTTGTGATTTTTTGTCAAAAAGTCGGGAATTCCAAGCAAACTTGTTTGATAATTATTTTCTTTCTTACTATTTTACTCTTGAATATTTTTGTCATATTTTGTACAGTTTTCAAATTAAATTCACAAAAATTTTCTGCAGTAACTTACTTTAAATTTAAGGTTCTTTTCACAATTTCAATCTATGTCAGAATGAAAAAGGCCATTTCAGACAATGAAAAATATGATAAATAGGGGAAATATACCCTTTCTAATCAAACACCTATCTTCGTCATATGGAGAGTTTGATGCTCGATTAAAGCTCCAAAAATACTATTTAGGCTGTAAACTTACCAGCAACAGCACTGCCTCGAGTAAGCACGCAAATTTATGCCACTTACTGGCCAAAAAGATCAAATTTAATGCACTTTTGATCATAATTTCTATTTTGCGAGACCATTTCTCATCATTTTGGTCGCACACACATCCACACGCAAGATCAGAGGTTAATAGCTTAACGAAAGTCGCCATCAATATCTTTTCACTTGCGCTAACGATTTCAAGGCGCTTAAGATATGAAATTGCTTCCAAATACCGGCAACATGTTCTTTTGACCATTACTTAATCACTCACTTGAAAAATAATCCCGAAACATGTAAATAATTAGCAAGCGCCATCAAAAAAACAAACGCGCTTAGTCTTTTGACGTTTCAATTTTGACCATCCATTCTAATCGAAGGCTGAAGAAAACCGAGCGAGAAGCGAAGGCAAATAAAGAACAAAGGGTGGCCACCAACACCACCAGCCAGGAGTGAGCCAGTGATGCCAGGAAATTTTCTCTATAAATGCTACTTTTCGTGAGTGTTCGCTCAAAATTTCATCAATTTTGGCAGCACGAAGCGGACCCAAACGAGCGTTGGAAGAAAAAAAGAACTGAGCTGAAAATAGAAAAATGGGCGTGGCCCAATGCACACGACTGATTAGAATGCGTTTTTGAAATATTTTTTTAAAATGCTTGTAAAAGGAATAGCATAACTTTTAATAAAAGTGAAAATAAACAGAAATGTTCACAAAAAGTTGCTCTACTCGTTGGTGTACTTGGTTTTATTGAATTTCAAGGAACACTCCAGATTATCCAGCATCATTCAAACAAGACCATATTAGGCTTAAAATGGGTTTATTTCCCCTATTGATTGCTTTTGACATAAAATTTCATATATTTTTTTAATTCAACGGATTTTTACTAATTTGTATTTATCAAACAAGATCTATTTATAAAACAAATTTAACTAAAAACAGCAACAAAGTTAGTGAAAAACTAATAGAAATAGAGAACCTGATTTTAACAATTATGACCAGCGTAAAGTTATGATTCTGTTTTAATATTGAGTGTGGCAATTTTTTTTTGGTGGAAAATTTTCATTAAGTCATTTTGATTTTTTTTCCAAAGGTTTATCTTGAACTTTTTTTGCGAGTATGGGTAAATTACTATAGATTAAGCTAGATTTTTTTTCAGTTTCCGGAAAACTTAAATATCGTATAAAATTCAATCGTTGTTCGTTCTGAACGAACAAATTGAATAATTTTTTTTCCGTTTTGACAAAAAATATTGAAAAAGCAAATAAAACAAATTTTGATTTAAGTTATTGCAAATATGTTGAACCCTGGGCCTTGTAAAGTCAAGGGGCATGATTTGATCCTAGTGCATTAGTTAAAATTTGGGTATACATTCTTTTTTATAAGCACTATGGACACCACTTCATGCTACGAGAACTCGCTTTGCCGCAGCCCCAGGGCTTAAGCGTTGACCGATAAGCTGTCTTCGTGAACTAGGTAGTTCTCCGATAGTGAAAATATCACAATTGCACAAGACACCGCTGCTTCTGTGACTTTTTCACTATCACAATGTGGGATTTAGGTGGGATTTTAGGATAGTACAATTGATTTGTTGCTTAGCATTAGCATTTAAAATAAATCTGTATCCTTTCCAAATCTATTTGATGTTAAAGTTAGTTGCAATTGTTAAGTTAGAGAAACTTTGATTGATGTAGAATACTAGGCATTCTTTTATGTCAAATTGTCCACAGAGTCTCGATCAATCAATAATGTAATGATATCGGACAAAATTCGTGGATCTGTTGAACTAACGATTTTCGGATTGTGGTTGTATTGACCATTGTTGCGAATCGAGAAACTACGGATCTTTTGACGTAAATGGTAATTTCTTTTAAAAATCGCGATTTCTATTCTATTTGTATATTCTCACAAATTTTTATTGTTTTTTGATTGAAGTACAGTCATCCCACATATTCGGAACGGTTTACAGATCGGCCAATGTTCAACAAATCATAGAAAATCGTTAATTGAACATAATGATTTGCTTTTACCTTCATGTGAAAGCTTTTCTTGAGATCTTTCGATTGATGTATAGACCGGCTGTACATTTTTACGTTTTATATCAAGTTTTTAAAGAAAAACATTGACCCTTGAAATCCACAAATTCGGAACACTTTTTTTCTTACGATGTAAACAAACTTTTTTTTCTCTCCAGGAGTACATATTTTTTACAAAATACTAACTTCACAATCTGAAACCAATAAAACACATGCTTAGTAATGTTTTATGAATGGTCTGATAACTTTTTTGTGAAAATATCAGTTAAATTCAGGTGTTCCACAATTGTGGGAGGCACAATAACATCCCACAATCATGGAACAGGCAATTTGGAGGCAGTATTTGCTGCTCTGGATAAAATAATCTTGAAATGAAGTTTTTTGTTGAAAAAGTACTACTTTTACTAGTGGAATAGCAAGATAATGTACAAATAAAGGTCCTAAAAATAGCAGGGTCGACAGAAAAGTTGCATTTGGCATCCTATTGACAAATTACCACCAAAGTGTTCCGAATTTGTGGGTGTTCCGAATATGTGGGATGACTGTAGTACTGCAACAGTTAAAGGAACGTTTAGTTTTGAACATTAAGTTTAGAGGATTTTAAATTAAAATTAAGATTTTCAATCCAAAGTAGTTAGCAAATGAATATTTGGACTTAAATGAATAATTGAATAAGTTGGACTTATGAATAACACACAACTGTGCATTTATTCTAGAGTCAGATCCATACAGCGTCAGTGTTTATTTGGTCGAAGTGTACTAATTCATTGGCAGATCTGATTCTAGTTGTAATGTACGACAAGACTACTGACGGACGTGACAGGACGAGGGCCCAGTTTAGAGGTTTCAACATCAACGATGTGCGGCTGGACCACCCTCCAAAAAAAAAAAAGTTATTGCAAATATGTTTAAACAATTTGTCCTTCCGAACATTTCGCATAAAGTAAGTTGTAAAACATGTAATCTTATCAAACTGAATTTTTCATTGAAAAAAAATAAAACAGTTAAATACTGATAACTGGATACATCAGCATTGATTAAAAAAATCAATATCAAAATTTACAAAATTTAGAAGGGAACTTAATTTTAAGCGCTCTTTGAGTTTAAATAAAATAAAATTAGGAATTTTTAAATTTTTACCATTTCCAGTTGAAATGAAGTATCAAAAACGTTTGCCAGTTAAAAAAATTAAAATTGTAATTATAAGTATATTTTTATGTTTTCGGTTATTTTTCAAAGACTATTAATTGTTTATGTTTCTACTCTGAATTAAAATAATTAGTGTTTCAATATTAAAGTATATTTGAGGAGTTTGTTGTTGAATTTCTTTTTACACGAAAATTGTAAATAGTTTGATTTTTTTTGCCTTCCTCACCTTACTGAGGAAAGGCTATAAAATCACTCGAAAACTAAACATCTTAATTAGACCTCCTAGACCCACCTTCATGTATACCTATCGACTCAGAATCAAATTCTGAGCAAATGTCTGTGTGTGGGCTGGAATAATGATCAAAAAATTGTCACTCGATTATCTAGACATTGGCTGAACCGATTTTGTTCGTTTTGGCGTCATTCGATCCGTCTTAGGGTCCCATAAGTCGCTATTAAAAATTATGCGGTTTAGTTAAGTACTTCAAAAGTTATGCTAAAAAAACGATTTTAATAAAAGTCCGGAAGATTGTAAAAAGGGTGGTTTTTGTAAGAAAACCTGGCATGTTATACATTTTTAGAAAGGTATTCAAAAGACCTTTCCAACGCGTTCAAAACATTGAAAATATGACAACCCTATCTAAAGTTATTAGCACTTAAGTGTTATTTATGTACATTTTGGAAGCCGGATCTCAGATATCATAATGACCTATCTTTGGATAGGTAATTAAATGACCTTTCCAACGAATGTGAGGAAGGAACCAACCACCTAAGGGTGGATTGAGTAACGTATTTTAAATTTGTTTAGTTTTTTTTTCGATGGTTGATATTAACTTTTTTTATAAAGAGTTTTTTTTTTTAACCATTATTTAGATAAGAAGAAATGAGTTTATGGAAAAGTCGGGAAAAAGTCAGGAATTTGAAAATGGGATTTGAGTGGTCACCCTGCCTTGACATCGGTTCAACTTACATCCTGTCGCACTCCTCACACTGAAACTGCTTCGTCTCCAGCGCCAGGTGGCCCTTCACGTGGGTGTTGAACGCCGCCTTGTCGGTGAAGGTTTTGGCACACTTTTCGCAGGTCATCGCGTTCACCGGGGTTCCGGTGAAAACGGTGTGATTTTGCACCTGATGGCGGCGGAGATTTCCTGCGCACGATAGCAGCGCTTGGCAGACCACGCACCGGAGCAGGTTGGGATCGTCGTGGCTGCGCAGATGTTCCAGCAGTCGAGAGCGCTCGATAAAGTCCTTGTTGCAGCACGTGATGCGTCCCTTGGTCTGGTGAACCTCGCGGCAGTGGTTTTGAAGTTGGTAGAATTTGTTGAAAGTTTGCGAGCACTGGTCGCAGATGATGACGCAGTTCTGGGCTATCAACTGGTCGGATTTGTGCAAAGCGTTGACTGTTCGTTTCTTCTTTTTGGGCTGTGGCTCCTGGTTGGACTCTTCCACCACGTTTTCCTCCGATTCGTGGTCCGAACTGTCGTAGAAGTTATCAGCAAAAGAGGTTTCCGGTTCTGGTTCCCTCTTAAAGCAATCTTCTGCTTCGTAGTCGGTAATTTGCTCCGGTTTCACTTCGATCACGCTCTCCAGCTGTTCTTGCTTGACCACTCCATCGTCCAACTCTCCATCGACTTCCTGCTTCACTTGGACGTGTGCAAACGGGATCGTTTCCGTGTGAGCCGCCTCAATCTCACCGTGAAACCGGTGGAACTCCTCGACCTTCAGCCAGCACTGCAAGCAGACGACCTCCCCCACCATCGAAACTACCTCAAACGAAAAGTACTTGGCAATGACCGTCCCTCGATACGACTCCCACTCCTCGCTGGCCATCGGTTCCGACGGACTCGGCTGAACGCCGCCCACAAGCGGAACGTGATGCTTCGTCTTCTGGCGGCACAGAAAGCAGCTGGGTCTAACCCGCCTAACAATCACCGGAGCAACAGCCTCAACTTCCTCCAGCTCGGGCTGTCCCCAAGGATTCCGGATCGTGGGTACGCTTCCCCGTGCCAGCGGCCTCCGCTTGCGCGTTTTACCCGACGGAAAGTCACCGTAGTAGCAATCGCTGGTAAAGTGCCCACTGCAGAGGAGCTTGCCCGGCCGGCCACCGCAGAACGCTTCCCAGTCCCGGCGCAGCGACGGACTCGTGGGGAACTGGTGCATGCAGAGGCCACGCTGGACGGCCTGCGTCCGGGTGAGGCCGCACAGCGCGCAGCAGGCCGGCGGCTTGGCGGGGTCGTTCATGGTTTGATTTCTCAGAGGTGGTGCTGTTCGAGTAGTAGTAAGAAATTTAAATTTGTATGGGGAAATCAGGTTTTCAGCATTTAGGAAAACTAACGGAATTTGGAGCAAAAATGAACGACATCAACAGATTTGTTACACGATGTTTGTAAACAATACACTGTGAAAGAACTTGTCAAAATAAGTAATTTTGTTTCCCCCACTTTTTTTGTGTGTTTAAACGTTTTTAAAATGATTTAAATCCAAAATAAATTACCTATGTTTCATAAGCGTGTGGTTTCATAATGAACCGCACGAAACGTCCTACACGCTTACCAGGGGAACTAAATTTTTAAGTTCGTTCAAGCAAAATGAAGTTCGTTTCAGCGATCTCAAATTTGAGATGGGTTTGTTTTAAATTTTCAATCGCAAATTTGAGATCACTGAACTGAACTGATTTTGCTGAGGTACTTATAATTTTGTTTTCTTTTGAATGTGACACTTTAGGGACTTAGACACGCACGGAGTTTCGGATTGTGCAGGTATCGATTTCCCCCGCAGATTGCCATACCGCTGGTACTTTTTCAGGAGGAACTGGTTCACCGGTGGACGGAATTCTTTGCAGATTGTGCATAAATCGTTGGTTTTGGAGACACCGGACGTCGATCCAATGCGCACCTTGGGGACAGAATGGACAACCCTAATTCCTTCTGGAATTTGTTCATTAGACCATCCCCTACACATCTGTCTTTATTCCGAGTGAATCCATGTTGTCCCCAACCCTGTAGGAATGATTGAACGAAAAGCATAAAAATCCCATAGTAATTTACATGTAAACTTTGAACCGCTGGGGACAGGCCAATTTTCAACCAAATGGACTGATATTTGGCAGTCCCTATATGGGTATCCTCTACTAGGGGAACCTCGGTTTGCCTGATTCTGAGAACTTTTTTGTTTGGATGAAACACCCTAATATGTATACATGAAGGTGGGTCTAGGAAGTCAAATTAAAGAATTTTGTTTTTCGAGTAATTTTATAGCCTTTCCTCACATAGCAAAAATTCCGGGAATTCCCGGGATTTAAAAAAAAATCTCGTTTCCCGGGAAATTTAAATCCCGGGAAATTGGACGCCCTAACTATACAAGAAGATATTAAATCGATCACAAAATCTCTGCTCAAGATAAATATAACGATTTTCATACATAAACATACCAAAATTATATGGAAAAAACTAATACTGCAAGGCTTTTTTGGCACAGTCGGTTTAATAATGGTTTTATACCTAGCCCACGGGCAGTCGCGTTACGTGTACTTTGTACACACTTTGTAACGGCACTTGTAAGAAATGCCAAAACACGCGAGTTCCCGAAGGCTAGTTTAAAAAAATCAAACTAGAAAGATATAGAGCTTTATGACGTTTCGCGTACGCACACTAGCGCACCATTTGGTTTTGCTGGCTGACAAAATTTAACCTCACTTTATTTTCGTGTACGTACACGCAATACATACGCACGTACAGCGCCGTACCTAGGGGTTGGCGCAGTTGGCGACCGCCAAGGGCGCCAGCCCTTGGGGGGCGCCGAAAACGATGATTGAACAAATTTGTCATGTTATTATACAATCCTAGAAAGGTGTTCAGAACAAAAGGGGCGCTAAATTTTAAAGTAGGACTACAAAATAACTCGATAATCTGGATCGGAATATTACAAATATTATTTTATGTTAAACACTTGGGGCGCCAAAATCAACTATTTTAATAGTTCTACTAGAAATAAATTTAAAATTAAATTCACTAAATTCATTTATCAAAAGGGGCGCCCAAGTGGTGTTCGGTATCACCGAAGAGGAAACCCTGCCGTGCGCACACCCCTGCGCCCACCGTGTCAACTGACAGCTAAACGTCAAACGTCACCGGCGAACCGCGCGCTCTAGAAGCTCGCGTCAGAACACGTCCAACCGCCAACGAGGCAACACGCAACATCAGCAGGAGTGAAGAAGTTTAGTGTAGTGAGACGGAGGAGGAAGAAGAAGTGAGGAGAAAATAAAACAAGAAAATCCAAGTTTCCCGGTGTTTTCGTCCCTCCTGCGGTCCCGCTGCTAACTCGCCACCTAACCCAAAATACAGTCCACTACCCATAATCGGCCAGCCCCGAACAAGTGGCAAAAAGTTCAGGAGTTTTATAACAATTCTTTGAAATAGCTAGAGATTTTATATTTCAACTACAGTATATAAAATTCAATTTAAATTTCACCATTTTTCCAGCATCAGGAACCATCAAGCTTTTTTATGTTTTGAAGTTTTTTTTATATAATCAGCTATTAAATTGAAATTTACACATTTCTATTGAAAAACTGAAATAAAAAGAATAAGATATTTCAAGTTTAAAGAAAATGGCATTTGAGATATTTTTATCGTTTTAAATGCAAACTTGTGCGTTGAGATTGGCCTACGTTTTCGAAATACTGAAATGTTTTAATTGAATATTTCTAACACAAGAAATGCTTTGACTTTTGTTAAATTTCTAGCAAAATATTTTTTTTTCAACATAAAAATGTTGGTTTTTTAAGAGCACATAAATTGTATATATTATATTCCTGAATTGATATATTAAAAAAACTGGTTTGATATGCTGCTTGTATTCAATTGCTTGTAGCAAGAGTGAAAAAGTAAAATTTGGGTGTCTTCGACAAAGTTCCATGAATTGGCATGCCCACAAACTTTTTAGTCGTAAAAGTAAAATATTATACAATTTCTTGAAAATTTTGATTTGCAGAAACACCACTATCGCGGACCCATTAGAATTTAAACCAAAGCAAAATTCCAACTCCAAAAACAGCAATATTTTTTGGGAAAACACAAAGTTCCACTTAATTTTGCTTCTAGGGACAATAATTTGAAGAATGTTTGTAACATTTTCCTTGAAAATTTTTGTTTTGTTGAGTTTTAATGGAATGGACAAAGTTGCTTATCTTTCACATACATTTTTTATTTATTTCATGGATTCCATGTGTTGGGCTATCCAGTGTAATTTCACCTAGATTTTCACATTTACACAAACGAATCTAAAAGCTTTGAGTGTAGAGTGTGACTATTCTCGAGATTTTCAAATTCCCGGGAATCGAGAGTTGAATTTGGAAATTTCCCGGGAGTTCCCGGGACCCGGTAGTGTTTATAACTATGCCAATAGTGCCAGTAATGTATAAAGAAAAGTTATAAATGTGTTTCTTTTCAATGAATTCAGTTACGATTTATTCATACTTATTCAATAAAACGTTAATTAGTAGCCTCATCATTTTTGGGAACTATGATCTACCTCTTGATTTTTTTCTGAATCTGCGATACAACTTGTTGTATGAACTTGTTAATAGATTTTTGTTAAATATTCATTGAAGAAATAGTAATCAAGAAAACCCGAGTTCACATTTGGCTGACTTTACAAAGATTTCCAGATTTTTTTTTTTATATAAAATATAATTTAATATTGAGGTTTAAGCGGAACACAAAATTACTCCATTACATAAAAAAAAGGAAATTACCTTGATACAGCGAAATTAAATTAATAAGAATTAAAAAAAATAGATTATAAGGATTGCTATGCTTGAAAGAGGATATGGAAATTAATTATACTTATCTTGAAAAGGCTTTTCCCACTTAGAAATAATAAACAAAAATATGAAAAAATTAGACTTTTTCTTGTGGCTAACTGCTAAGTATGCTTTAAGGTAAATTTTGGGGTCCACATTATTTTAAGTTCTCCCAATTATAGTTATTGGAATTTTTGATAAGTTAAAATTTACACTTTCTGAATTAGAAGATAAGAGAAGCATTGGTTCATTCGAACTTGAACATCTTACATTGAACATCCAATGTTCTAAATAATTTCGAATTTTCAAATGTTTTTTTTTTTCTTATTAGTTTATATAATTTTGCTTCGACCAAATTTCCCGAGAATCGAGAGGTCCAAAAATTGTCAATTTCCCGGGAATTCCTGCTTGTCACCATCTATTTGAGTGTGATGGTTTTTATACAAAATTTTAAGAAACTTTAGATGTCGAAAAATAAACACAAAAAAATTCAATGTGTTAAAAAGGTAAAAACTAATTACCTTTGTTTGAAGCTATGAATTTAAAAAAAAAAACAAATTTTAGGAATTTTATATCAATTAAAAAACACAGTCACGAGAGAAATATCTTCTATATCTATATATATAAAAAATTTCGACGGTTTTGTTCGAACGCGAATCAGTTCAACACGGAGCGTGGGATCGAGGTGCTCTTTGTTGCGTTGGGTTCGTATAAGCCCAAGGAAGGTTTATACGCTAACTAATTGACACTTTGGCCACTCTGGAACCGATTCCGGAAAATCTGCAGATTGTATGGGAAAAGTTACGTAAAATCAAATTTTGATCACAGGAGGCTGAATTAGCAAACAAACAAGAAACGTCAGGAAACCTAAAAAGGGCAGGACGAAGTTTGCCGGGAAGAGCTTGTTGTTTTCATAAATAAATTGAAAAAAATAGTTTCAAAAGGAATCCATCCAAAAACAAGTTTCGAAAGGAATCCATTTTCTAATCAGTTGAACTATTTTTTCAGCAATTCAGGAAAATTGTTTGCTGATACCATGAAATTTAAGCTAGGTCAGATCAAATTCTGCTTAAAAAGATAAAACAACACTCTGCTATTTTCAGTCAACATTAATCCAAAAGCAACTTTTCGTTACAACCTATCTGTATGGGAAACCAATAGTATATCTTTTAATCGATTGATTTGGTTTAAAAATAATAAAACATTAATTTGAATATTCTTCAAAGAATTAAACTGGTTGGTTGGATTTTTCAGCTGTTATATTTATTTCATCATTTACCATTATATTATTAAAACTCTTTGAAGCAATCGCTGAAAATTTAAGTAAACATATCAAAATGATGAAAAATTTGAAGGGGCGCCAAATTGATGCTTCGCCAAGGGCGCCGTGGACCCAAGGTACGGCTCTGCGCACGTAGAATGCTCTATTGCGAAATTGGGTCCTAAAATGAAGCTTAGATTGCTGATATTATTGTTTACAGCGATAAATCTTATTTTTCTGAGTACAATGACCCTTTGTACGACCACAAAGAGTTTAAAATGGATTTTTAAATCAATTTTGAAAAATTAAACCTCGCGGTCCTTCTTGACAGAAAAGCTCCTACTTGACAGCTCGTTCCAAGGGGACCATAGTTGATCCATCGAAAAAATGTTGTCTTGTCAAAAAAAAAAATTGCATAAAAATGAAAAAACGTGATCAGAAATGGTTTTTAATCGTGTTTTTTACCGTTGTACATAAAAATTGACGTAGGGCTTTAGTACCCAATTCTAAACAATAATTACACTCAATTTTGAGTTGACCTAAATATTGTGATCATGACGATTCGCTTGTCACCCTACTCCAAGCGTTTGTCGTCACTTCCAGCAGCGCGAGTTCATCCAAGCGTTTGCTGCTGTTTTGTTTTGAACTTCGAAGTCGTTGTTGTGTTTCGCGTCCGTCAACAAGTGCAGCCGTGAAAAGTTTGCAAAATTTAGTTTTGTAAACCTCTTGATTTCAGTGATGTGAATCTTGTGCCATTTACAGTTAAATTAATCCCATAGCCATGAACAACTCCCGGGGTGGCGTCCTCGACGCCACCAGCTACTCGCTGAACGATCGCTCGGAAAGTTCCGCGTTCAACCTGGACGACAGCGACCTGTGCGATCCGGCGATGCTTGCCATGCTGGACCGACCGCCGGACGGGATGCAGCTGCGCAAGGATGACCGCTACGCCGGGTTCGACAACAACGTCGGCGACAGCTGGATCTACCCGACGAACTATCCGCTGCGGCAGTACCAGTTTTCGATTACGCAGGCCGCACTCTTCAAGAATACGCTGGTGGTGCTTCCGACCGGGCTCGGGAAGACTTTCATAGCGGCCTCGGTAATGTACAACATCTACCGGTGGTACCCGACCGGGATCGTGATCTTCATGGCGCCCACGAAACCGTTGGTGAACCAGCAAATCCAGGCCTGTCACAACGTAACGGGGATTTCTCTGGATGACACTGCCGAAATGACCGGACGGCAGTCTAAGACAAACCGCGCCGAGCTGTGGCGCACGAAGCGAGTGTTCTACGCGACGCCCCAGTCCGTCCAGTCGGACATCAACTCCCCCGACCAGATCTTCCCCTTCGAACGGGTCAAACTGGTCGTCATAGACGAAGCGCACAAGGCCAAAGGCAACTACGCGTACTGCGAGGTCATCCGCGCGATCGTCTCCCGAACCACAAATTTCCGCGTGCTAGCCCTCTCCGCCACACCCGGACGCACCCTGGAAGACGTCACCGAGGTCATCCGCAACCTCCTCATCTCCCACATCGAAGTCCGCTGGGAAAACTCGATCGACGTGGCGCAGTACACCTTCAAGAAGAACATCCGCACCATCGTGACTCCCCTCGGCCCCAAACTCACCCGAATCCGCGACAGCTACCTCAAGATCATCGACCCGTACGTGCGCCGCCTTCTCGACGCCAACGCCATCTCCGGCCACGTCGGATCACTCTCCCGTGGTTCGCTCATCATGGCCCACAAACGATTCCGCGAAAACAACCTCATCCAGCGCCATCCGAACGCCACCTCCATCAACTCGGACTTTAGCACTTGCATCAGCATGTACCACGCGCTCGAACTCCTCATCCGGCACGGACTGCGCGCCTTCCTCAACTTCTTCGAGGACACCAACTCCTCAAACGAAAAGTACTTCGTATCCATGGACCTCTCCCTTAAAGCCCTCATCGAAGAACTTCGCCACGAGTACGGGCGGAATCCGCTTGCGATCTTTGGGAATGTCCGCGCCATGCCAAACGGAGTGGTTCCGGCGGTGGCGAATGATGATGCGTTCGATTTTGGCCATCCCAAGTTTGCGATTTTGGAGCGGCATTTGAGGGAGCACTTTGAAGGCAATCCGCAGTCGAAGGCGATGGTGTTCAGCGAGTATCGTGACTCGGTGGCGATGATTCACCGGTTGCTGCTGCGGAACAGACCGTTGATCAAGCCGAAGTATATTGTGGGTAAGGATTTGATGGTCGTATCACTTGCTTAGAGCGGATCCTAACGTTATTTTCCTTAAAAAAAATGTTAGATATATTGAATAGCAAAAATGTTTTAAAATCTTGAAATATTAAAAAAAAGTAATTTCAAAGATCTTTTTGTTTAATTTTTTTCAGATTTTTCAATGGCTTAATTTTAAAATATTTAAAATTTAAATTATTAGCTCTTGCATTTGAAAATAAAGTTTTTTTTATTCAAAGTTTTTTGAAATTTATAATTTTTAAACTTTGAAATTTGAAAAACTTTATTTTTATATTTTTTTCAACATGCAGTTTTTAAAATCATTGTTTTGCCCCTCTGAAAATTCAACTTTACAACTGAAAAATTGAAGCAATTCAACGGTTATAGTTCATGTCAATTTGAACGGTACCATTAAAATTAAAGCGCGTGTGTTCGTGTGTTGCTGCAAATATGATTTATAAATTCAAAATTTCTAAAATAAAAAAATATATTAAAAAATTTAAATTAAAAAAACTTAAAAATTTACAAAAAGACTTTAAAAAAATCCTGAGTTTAAAACTTCTTTATAAATATAAATTCAAACCAATGAATATAAAATAATACAGTAGTTGTTCGGTAACTGGGCGTTGTTTAACTGGGCTGCGCCAAAAAACCAAAACAAACCGAAATCACCGAGGGGTTATTGGATGCAAAAATCATGTTCAGTAAATAAAAAAAAACTTTTTTCAAACTTTTATGTAATTTCAAGTTACAACTGATGAAATATGCGAAGTAATCATTGTAAATAAATTTGAGTAACTTTTATTTTTATATTTCATCATGAAAATATTATGCAGGCCAAGGATTGATACCTAAGAGCATGCAATGGCATTGACCTTGTTGCGTGCTCTTCGGTTGACGTCCACGTAAGGAACATCCTGGAAGGAGCGTAACTAACTACATCCGTAGTTCTGTTAGATCATCCGAATTATCTTGATCAGAACAGTATAGCTCTGGTTCCTTGCGAGTGTCCTATTTTCTTACCTCCACGTTGGCTTGGTTTTCATGATGACCTAGCTGGTGGCCTGTGGAAACGGATCGTAAACCTTTGACCACCGCGGGTCAGAGTCGAGACGGCTAAAAGAAAGGGGCGCGACAATGTGGGAAAGGGAAGTAATTTGTGATTGTAGACGGTATTGTTTTGATTCGCAGTATGTTGAGTCAGCTGCTGTGGATGTACCTGAAACATCGCACAACGGGGTTTCTCTCCTTTCCATTTCCAGCTAACAGCTATCTTCTGTTTATTTTGTTTCACTGATTTTCTTAAACGGCTTCTGTTTACTATCCTCCATTTGATTTCGATTTTTTAATTTTTTTTTATTCTCTTATTTCTCAACGCTTTTCAACTCTATTTTACCAATTGATGCTGCTGTAACAAACTGTCTGCTTTCCCTTAATTTGGTAGCGATGTCAATTTTGTTTATCATGTGCCTTTTCTTTATTTATCTATTCGAATAATTTTTAATTTCTACCATCTTTCTTTTACTATTGATTCTTTACATATAGTATATTTCCTTCACTGTCCATTGTTTTGAAACTTCACCTTTTTCTTAAGCAAGTGAGGCTCGAGCCCTTACTCAATTTATGGAATGATTGAAGGATTTACACTAATATTACTATTGTACTTTCTAAAATGCTTAGGACCAAAATATTGTAACAAAACACCGCGACAAAAGAAATAGCAACAGATAAACACGACTCAACACTAGGAAAGATTCCAGGAGAAAACAATACACAGTAAAATAACAACTAGTTTTTGAATTCAAACTAAAAATAAAACAGTACTTGCTTTAATGAAAGTTGATAGGCACACTATAAATGGTTAGGCGCTTATACTTACATCAAACCCTACGTAATGTACCACCCCCGGCCGAGTTAAAATGCGTAACCGGAAAAGAAGGTGTGCATGCCTGGCACGAACACTCAAAGCGTGTTCTAGCGTGCTGCTCGTACTGACTCAGAGCAAGGGTGAGATGTAGGTGTAAGGGCAGTGCGTGTTCGTCGGGAACCTGGTGCATAAGATCGGTCAAGGCCCGTTCTTACACTGAAAATTGCGAATTGCGAATATTTCATCATGAAAATATTATGCATCGGTAGTCCCCTCGTTAGTTTTTCGTTCAGCCCAGTTAGCGAACAACTACTGTACACTCAACCCCCGGTGGTTGATCACTTTTTCGTTTGACACTTTTTAGTTTGTATGTTGTGTTTAGTTTGTTGGTTTGACAAAGTCAAACTAAAAAGTGACGAACTGTCACTTTTTACACGGCGCTCACTCACACTTTCAAAACAAACTTCTGGTAGTGTGTATAAACTCCGTGTAAAAGGGGTGTCAAACTAAAAAGTGACCCCGTTCGTTTGACAACAGTTGGTGTCAAACCATCGGGGTTTGAGTGTACTCAAATTATTAATTTATAAAAAAAATTAAAGTGATTCCAAAATCCAGAAATAAAAATAAATTTTAATATCAAAAAATACAAAAATAAAAAAAATGCTAAATTTAAAATTAAAATATCATAACTGACTTATTCAAACATTAAGAAATAATTAAAAAAAAAATAGATTTCAAAAGTAAAACAAAAGATAAAACATAATTTAAAAAATCTAAATTATAAAACTAATAAAATTAAAGTACTATTTTTTTTATTCTCGAATTTATAAATGCTAAAGTTCTATAGTCCCGCCCGTGTGGATCAATCGGACCGCGCACTGGCTCACAATCCAGAGGTTGTTTGTTCGAATCCCGCGGCGGGCGCTCTAAAATTCTTTGTGTAAATATGGGTATTCGGCGCCGTCGCTCCGTGCCATACTCTAGTACGCTTAGGAGCCCAGGGCGGCGAAGTCCTTGTAGTTAAAAAGGAAGACACTAGTGGTTGGTACTAGCAATGGTGGCCGACAGCTATAAAGTCAACTTCGTTTTTTAAAGTTCTATAAATTGTCAAATCCTAAAACACAAAAATACAGAAATATAAAATTAAAAAAGCAAAAATACAGTCAATTAAAAAAAATTAATCTAAGAATTTTTAAATTCTACACGCAGAAAAATAAGGCATATTTGAATCAACAAAACGTTTTGTTGATTTGAAAATCAAATTTTTTGTTGAATCAACGCTAAACGTCAAAGCAGCTTTTTCAAAACAACAAAAGAATTTTGTGGAATCGATAAAATCAAGGTTTGTTTCAACGCAAAATCGGCGTTGATTATATTCAACAAAAATTTTATTGATTCAACCTCGTACAGGCTGATTCTACAAAACTTTTTTCTGCGTGTATATCTGCAAAAAAAAAATCTATAAATTCTTAAATTCTTAAATTCTTAAATTCTTAAATTATTAAATTCTTAAATTCTTAAATTCTTAGATTCTTAAATTCTTAAATTCTTAAATTCTTAAATTCTCAAATTCTTAAATTCTAAATTTCTAAATCTCTAATTTGAGATTTTTTTTAACTATTTTTTTTTAATTCGGCTTTTTTGTAATTCTAAATTTCTTAAAATTCAAATTTTCTAATATTGAAAATTTCTAAATTTCCAAATATCTAAAATTCAAAATTTTTGAAATTATTTTTTAAGGTGAATCCTACCGTTATTTTCCTTATGAAATTGTTAGACATATTGAGTAGGAAAAATGTTTTAAAACCTTAAAATAAAAAGTAAAGAAACTAACAAAATTAAAAGAATTTTACCTGGGTGCTGAAAAGACAGAATGCGTAACGTGATTTTCGAATGCTCCCCACTACTCCTCACTAATACAACTGCACTACAGCTGTAAACATAAACAAAGTAGAAGGCTATGTTCAAGCTCAAGCGTGACATTTTTTTTGCTGCTGAAGTGACTTGTTTTGAAACATTTTGGATCTGTTGATGTTAGACTTTTCGCTGACAAAATTAAGTACTTCGCGCGTGTTTTGTTCATAGACTAAAGGAGGGGCAGCCAAAAGAGGCCTTTTTTGTTTTCCACGTGACGAAAAATTGCGTCAGAAGTGGGTGGAATTTAGTGAATCGTAAGAGCATCCAAATGGCACTTTTAAATCTTTCAAAAGTTCGACGCCGTCAACTTTTTTTTATTCCTGACAAAATAAATTATTGATCGATTACAATACTTGCTATTTCTTGGGAGCATTTTGCGAACAGTAAATTGGTTCCGCTTTGACAGTTCTAAATTGAGGCCGCTTTGCGGACGACTATTCAGCACCCAGATCTTTACAGTGGTTAATTTTTTTGAAATTTAATTTTTTAGCTCTTGGATTTGAAAATAAAAGTTTTTTTATTCAAAGTTTATTTTTTTGAAATTTATAATTTTCTGACTCTGAAATTTGAAAAACTTTATGTTTTATAACTTTTTTAACATGCAATTCTCAAAATCCTGGTTTGGCCCCTCTGAAATTATTAAATTCAAAAATTGTTGAATTCTTCAAAAAAAATCTCAAAAATCGACTTTACAAAATCAAAGGTTTTTTAAATTCCTCTCTGAAATTCTTAAATTCCTTAATTCTTGAGTTCTTAAAAAAAAAATGTTACAATTGACTTTACAAAATCAAAGGCTTTGAAATTCTACATCACTGAAATCCTTAATTTCTAAAATCTAAAATTCTAAATTTCATTTTTTTTTAATTCAAAATTTATAATATTCAACATTTTAAACTTCCAAATGTCTACAAAATTCAAAATTCCCGAAATTCATTTTTTTAGTTTTTTCATTTTAGTTCATTCCTTCTAAAGAAAGCCATTGAAAATAGTTTGCGTGAGACATGGCACAATTTGAAGTGTTATTGACGAGTTCTAAAATTCTTTAAAATACAAAAATATTCAAAATACAACCACTCAAAAATACACAAAATTCTAAAAACAAACATATCTCCAAAATTTAAAATTCCACAGCTCCAAAATTTTAAGAAAAAAAAGAATCTATAACATAAACATTTTAAGATAAAAAAAAAGTATTGATGCTATTTGAAATGTTGGCAGTTAAAAGGGTCCTAAAGCCGTATGTAAATTTAAAAAAAACACGATTAAAAACCATTTCTGATCACTTTTTTTTATTTTAATGCAAAAAAATAAATTGACAAGACAACATTTTTTCGATGGATCAACTGTGGTCCCCTTGGAACGAGCTGTCAAGTAGGGCCGTAAAGTTATGTTTCAAAAATTGAATTAAATATCCTTTGCGGTCGTTCAAAGGGTCATTGTACTCAAAAAAATAAGCTTTATCGTTGTGTACAATAATATCACACATTTTAGCTCCATTTTAGGATCTAATTCTAAAATTCTGAAATCCTAAAATATTTCAATTCATAAATTCGGAAATCCTAAATTTTATAATATCTTAAATTAAAAATCTCGCAACTTATCAAAAAATAAAATCATGAACATTTCATAATTTCGAATTTTAGATAACAGAATCACGATTTTTTTTATCAATACTAAAGCAACACGAGAAAAGGGCGGATATGCATTATTGACACAAATTTACGTCTCTGACCTAAAATATGAAAATAAATTTAGAGCATTATCTTATTCTGTATAATCCAAGATGGCAGCCAAAATGGAATTATTTAACATCAATAGGTCAAATTCAAAATTTGTTTCTAAAATTTTCAAATTTGTTTAAAACTTTAAAATTTTAGATTTTTGAAGTTTTGGATGTTCGAAGTTTGAAAATAATTTCCCTTAAAGTTTTTAATTATGAATTTTGAAATAATTTATTATTTAAATTTTCAAATTTTAGAATTTTTTAAGTTTTGAAATTTTTTTTTTTAAGTCAAAACTCTGCAGTTTTGGCCTTATGACGATTTTTTGGATTATTAAAATGTTACAATACAATGTTCCACTTAAAGTTTTGTTAATTGCAGATGTATTTCGAAAATCCTGCAAATGGTTGGCAAATTTACCGTAAATTTAACTGCAAAATTGATATCCCGAGTTTTTTTGTAAGGTCCTATCAAGGTTTTTAAGCGAAGATGGCGTTCGTATGGTGAACGCCCGAAATGTCAAAATCGCGCAGTAGCACCAACATTAGAAAAAAATGTGGCTGTCATGCCATGGCACACTTTTTCCGTAATGTTGGTACCACTGCGCGATTTTGACATTTCGGGCGTTCATCATTTGTAACGCCATCTTCGCTTAAAAATCTGGATAGCGCTTATAGGTCCTTTTTTTATACTCTAGTTATATTGAAATAGTACAGTTAGGTCCAGATCATATGAACTGTTTCATTTTGAACTGTCGTTCTGTGAAAATTTACCACATTTTTGACTGTTAAAATTGGAATAAGATTCACATCTTGAAAAACCATGTTAGTTTGAAATTAACTCGCATTTCTAATTTTCAATACTTTGTACTTCCATTACAGTCCATGTCAGTTTGAACTGCACCACTCCTGAAGTCAACGTCAATTTGAACTGTACCATTGAAATTGAGGCGGCAGCATTTTTTTAAACCATGAAATTCCATAAATCCACTCGTACAGTTCATGTCAGTTTGAACTGTACCACGTCAATAGAATATGTTGTATCACTCTTCACATTAATTTCATTACGAACTGTACCTCAGAATTTAAATAATTTTTTTTACAAATCCATTGCAATTCAAACCGTTAACGTTAGTTCCAATTTGAACTGTACCACAAATGTAACTTTTTCCCCTCCTCACCAATTCCAGGCCAGGGCACCCCGGGCGGCACCGGTCTCCCCGCCGTGTCCCAAAAGGAACAGATCGCCACGATGCGGGACTTCCGGAGCGGACAGTGCAACACCCTGGTGGCGACCTGCGTCGCCGAGGAGGGCATCGACGTGGGCGAGGTCGATCTGATCGTGTGCTTCGACATCGTCAAGAACCCGACCCGGTTCGTGCAACGGATTGGCCGCACCGGTCGGCAAGCTGTTGGGCGGGTGTTGATGCTGGTGACCGAGGGCAAGGAGCACGAAACGCTGAAGGAGGTGCTGGCGTCGAAGGACAAGACGAACCGGGCGCTCTCGAAGAGTCGGGAGATTTTGAACGTGCTTTATCGGGGATCGCCGCGGTTGGTTCCGACGGAGTTTGCGCCGCGGTGCGTGCAGACGTTTATTAAGGTTCCGGAGAAGGAGGAGCGGGGGGAGGGTGAGGGTGGGAAGCGGGGGAAGAGGGGGAGGCCGGCGAAGGAGGATCGGGAGAATGCGGGGGAGAGTTCGACGGCGGAGACTCGGGGTAAGAGGAGGAAGAAGGGGGAGGAGGTTGCGCCTCGTGGGACGCAGGACGTCCGGAAGTTCTTCCGGAAGACGGAGGCGGATTTGGACGAGAGTGAGCGGGAGGTGTTTTGTAGTCCGACGAAGGACACCTCGGTGGACTCGGCCAACACTTCGAAGGATCGGTTGACGGTTCCGACGGACAAGTCGATCCGGGTTGGGAAGACGGATGAGGAGCAGGAGTTGGAGCGGTTGATGAAGCCGCTGTTGCGGCACAAGGCACGACTCGGACGGGAACAGTTCCTCAACGGCGGAAAGCTGATTGAGATTGGGAAGGAATCGATCATCAAGTCTATACTTTGCCCGAACGTGATCAAGAAGGTGATCCTCGAGGCGAACCTACCTCTTCTGAAGGAGGTCTCCGTCAAGAGTGACGTGTTGCAGGCCACCTCCGCGGACAGCGAGTCCGTAATACTGCTGGACGACGCCGGAGAATCCGTGCGAACGGAAACGAGTAGCTTTGAAAACCTTTTCGGAGGTCGATCTGCGCTGAAAGCGAGGATCGCTGAGCTTGAAGAGTCCCGGAAGTGGGCGAAACGCATGCGACGATCGCCGTTAGGCGAACCAGACATTGAAATCCCAACCAACGATGCGATCGTAGCCGATTTCCAAACCTTGTACGATCAACTATCTGAGTTCAGCTTTTCCGCGATCGCGAAGCCGCTCCCGGAGAGCGCTCGAGCCGTTCCCGACGCGATCGACCCGGTTGTGCTGTCTCAACTGGAGGAGTCGCGCTACCTAGCGCAAGTTCCGGACGAAACTCCGAAAGCTCCCGAATCCCGGCTGGCACCCCTCTTCGAGACGCGATCGCCGCTGGACGACACCCCGATCAACCGCAACAAGGCAAAGTCCCGCGTAGCGACGCTGGCCAAGAAAACTCCAGCGGACAGCCCGCTACTGCGGGCGTTCAACCGGTCAATCGCCAAGGCCAAGAACTCGGACACGATCGCGTCGCCGGCGGCGTCGAGTCGCAGCAAGGATCTTGGCGTTCGGATGGCGCTGGAGTTTTTCCACCTGAACAGCGTGGACCAGATGTTCGAGGAGTCGGGCAGTGACGGCGAGCGTACGGAAGCGATGATCGTGGAAAGTGTGGCCGACCTCAGCCGGACGCTGTTTGACGCGGGGGATTTGAGCTTGGCCGCGCAGGAAGCTGCCTTTATTGCGGGGAACTTTGAAGGGGAGGAGGATAGTACGATCGCTCGTAAGGAGATCGAAGATCTGGAGGCGGCCCTGCTCGCGGATGATGAGTCGTTCCCGGAAGTTGATCGACCTGCTTTAAATGGTAGCAAGAGGATCAACCCGGAGATCGCGGGAAGTTCCACGATCGTGAAACCTGCAGTAGATGTCCAAATTGATCAGTTCTTGGAGGATTCGCCCACGAAGGTAGAACCGGGTGATCGCGCAGGTAGCTCCGGAATCCCAATCGATCGCTTCCTTCGGGAAGCATTCCCCAGCGAACCATCCCCGGTCAAGCCGACCCCGCGACAATCACCACGATCACTTGCGCGCCGCATGGAGCTGCTCGATTGTGAGATCTTGGCCGAATTCCTCGAAGACTCGCAGGACGAGGAGGAGATCCCAAACTCGCAGGAAAACGTACCGCCTCCCCGCAAGTACGGCCAACCGGCAACGCAGAAAACGCTGAACGTCGGCGAGTTGGACGACTTCTTGGCGGACAGTAACGACGAAGACCTGTTTGACCTTACGATACCATCGAGAACCACGCCGGCGGTTGCCGCCGCCGTCGAAGACGGCTACGACACCGACAAAACCGTAGATTACGACGTCGGGCAAGCCCTGAAGCAGATCATCCCGAGCACGCCACCTTCCCGTCCAAAACTCCTCGACGAAAAGTCCCCTTCGCTCCTGCGCAAGAAGATCAACTTCTCGCGACTTCAGGTGACGCGATCGAGCGGGACGCTCGAGGTCAACTCCGCCCCCGTTGTACGATCGAGTTCGGCTCCGAAGAGTTCACCCTTTTTCGGTGCCGCTGCTACGCAGCAACCTGTTCCGACGGTTTCACCGCCGGACGAGGACGAACCGTCGTTCGTGATCGCGCCAAAGCGTAAGGCGGCGACCGTCATCAGCAGTGACGAGGAGGAGGAGGTCTTCCTGACGGCGCGATCGGTACGGATTTCCTCAACTTTGATCACTTCCCCTTCAATATCCAAGCTTCTTTTTCAGAAAACTTCCGCGGAGATGAATCCGCCGGCGCCACCTCCGCAACGAGTTCGGAAGCGACGTCGCCGCAACGAGTGTGACTTCTTCCTGAGTCAGGCCGCCGTCTCGGATGACGACGAAGACCACGGCGGAGACGACGACTCGAACGAGCACGACAGCCACTTTGTGGACGACTCGATCGTGTACCATGGGCCGGTCGAGGACGACGCCGTGGACATGAGGGCGCGCTACCTGCAGTCGGTCCGGAGTCCGATCAACGCGCGGGCGGCCTTCAAAATTCCGGCCCAGCCCCGGCGTCAGATGAACCTCTCGGAGATCTACTCGCAGCTGCCGGGGCCGGACGATGAGCTGCACGACGATGGCGATCTGCAGTCGTTTATCGTGCACGAAGATCAGGATGAGGTCGTGGACGGGTCGGCGTCCAGCTCATCGATGGACGAGCTGGAGCGGGCCGAAGCTATTTTGCGGGAGCGGAGAAGGCAGGGCAGGGAAAATAAGAAAAAGAAGGGGGGTCGTGTGGTGGTAAGGCCATCGTCGGACAGCGATTGAGCGTGAGTACAAAGTTTCGATCGTGATTGTTTGTTGGCTATTGATTAAATGGACACTTGGTGCGTAAGGAAATCAGGTGAGATTATTTTCTGTCGATGACAGCCGTGAAAAAGGGAGAGTCTCTTCATAATCTAGTCATTTGACTCTCTCCACCTCTTTCATTCGCGCAGAGCTCGTTCGTTTGAATTCTACCGAAATTACGATCACTTGGCCCCTGACAGCGTTCAAATGATTGCTGTCACCACACTTGCTGCGCTCAAGCAAGAAAGAGATAGGAAAAGAGAGAGAGAGTAAAAGTGCATGTTTCGTCGTGTCGTCCAGCTGTTTGAGTTGAGTTGACCTTAAAAGATTTTCGATTCCACTCTAGAGTCAGGGATTTCCTATGTAGTAAAAAAATTATGTAAATTTGTAAGGTGCAATTTTTGAAGGTTAAATATTACCTCTTTCATGAAGTAATTTTACCACAATTAAGACTGAAAAAGTGACATTACACCAGAAAAGTGGTAAAATTACACATTTTCAAAGGCTTTCTAGTCAGAAATTTACCAACACATGCAAAGTATGTTTACATTACAGCTGGAGGTTTGTTTGCATCAGATTTCCTTTCTCTTACTAGAAAAAGTTTTTTGTCAGGCGACTTCTAGCTGGTTGGTGAAATATGTATACAAAACAACATTAAAAAATACCAATTACAAAGCCTCAAAATTCAAAAAATTCAAAACTAGAAAAATTAAAAAAAATTACTAATTTAAAAATTCAAAGTTTTTAATGAATATAAAAATATATATTGAAAAAATTTAAAATTAAAAAATATTAAAAAAAACTCAATCATTAAAAGTTCAAATATTTTTAAAACGCTACGCTAAAATAAAACATTAAATTAATCAAAAAAATTAAGCTCAAAAATTTAAAACTCAAAAATCAATTAATTAAAGAATTAAGGAATTTAAGAATTAAAGAATTGTGTAGTTTTTTTTAAAGGTCCAATAAACCAAATGTTCAGAATTTAAGAATTTAAGAATTTAAGAATTTAAGAATTTAAGAATTTAAAAATTTAAGAATTTAAGAATTTCAGAATTTAAGTATTTAAGAATTTTAAAGAATTTAAGAATTTAAGAATTTAAGAATTTAAGAATTTAAGAACTTAAGAATTTAAGAATTTAAGAATTTAAAAGAATTTAAGAATTTAAGAACTTAAGAATTTAAGAATTTAGGAATTTAAGAATTTAAGAATTTAAGAATTTAGGAATTTAAGAATTTAAGAATTTAAGTATTTAAGAATTTAAAAGAATTTAAGAATTTAAGAACTTAAGAATTTAAGAATTTAAGAATTTAAAAGAATTTAAGAATTTAAGAATTTAAGAACTTAAGAATTTAAGAATTTAGGAATTTAAGAATTTAAGAATTTAAGAATTTAAGAATTTAAGAATTTAGGAATTTAAGAATTTAAGCATTTAAGAATTTAAGAATTTAAGAATTAAAGAGTTAAAGAGTTAAAGAATTAAGGTATTAAAGAATTAAAGAATAAAAGAATTCTAAAGAAAATTTTCAAAACCTATAAGTCATAAGTAAAGAATTAAATAATGAAAAATTTAAATTTTTAAGAATATAAGAATAATTTTTAAGGAATTTTATTTTGGAGTTCAAGAAATTAAGTATTAAAAAAATAGAAGAACTTTAGTGTTTCTAATTTTCAAATTTGAATTTATTTTCCGTTTTTTTCAGAATTCGAATTTTTAGACATTATTAAAAAAATAGAAGAACTTTAGTGTTTCTAATTTTCAAATTTGAGATTATTTTCCGTTTTTTCAGATTTCGAATTTTTAGACATATTAATTTTTAAACTCTTAAATTTTTGGATTGGTTTTTATTTTAATTTATTTTTATTCAAGAATTTAATTATTCAAAAATGTAAGAATTAAATTATTAAATAGTTGAAGAATTCAAGAATTTAAGTATATTATACTGCCCCTGATCGCATAAATCGAGCCAAACATTTCATTAGGGCACAAAAGCAAAAACCGTGATTCGAGAAAATCGCTTGCAAAGATAGACAACTTGTTTCAATTCCTATTTAAAACATAAGCTTGACTGATGGTATTTTTACTGATGATTCGATAAAACACATCATTATCCTCAACTCTGCTTTACTGCTTCTTAATTTATGTTGATTTTCACAATAAAACTCATAATTTAAAAAAATCTCGTTATTAGGCCCTTTTAGCTTTCCAACTGCTGTTCATAATGTAAAAAAAAAAGTAAATCTTTCCCAGTTCCTGAGGGGAACACCCGTGAAGAGTATCGGGGCCGGCATTTACAAAGCGGATTCAGTGGCAGTTTTTCACTCAACTAATGTTAACATGTAAAGGTTAATGTTAACATTCCATAGGTCGCCTCCCTAAGGTGTCGTGATAAGGTCCAGTTTGTGACGATACACTACCTTCCCTTTACTAAGCAATCGAATCCAGAAGGGAAAAGATCACCAGTTGTGTTGGTCCGAGCCGGGATTTGAACCCCGATCTACCGCTTACGAGGCGGAAGCGTTACCACTAGGCTACGTGGCTGTTCATAATGGGCCTTTTCTAAATGCAATTTCGAAGAGAACTAAAAGGGCACTAAAGCGCTGTCACCGGATTGTTGTTTTGAATGATGTTTATGGGACCTTTTGTTCAGTTAGAAATAATGAGGAATTCAGGGAACATTATGTTAATTAGTGATGTTTTGTGATCGAATGGTGAGAATAAGGCATGTGAAACATAAAAATTCTTCAAAAGTGCACTGAACAGCATCCGCGGGACCGTATTAAATATTGTGTTTCGACGAAGTTTTTTCTGCAGAAATCCTTGGTGAAACGTAAACCAAACGTTGTTTTGAAGTGAATTAGTGTTAAGAATGTATGAAAAGTTCACTTTATATCATAGAAAGTTCCTCAACTACGAAAAACTAACGAAAAATAAAAGGGCACAATTGAACTTTTTTTCTGGTTCGGAGTGAACATTGTTATGGGCCCTTTTGTGTTTTTGATTTTTTCAATAGGAAATTGTTTGTTATCAATCTGATTCTTGGAGGGCATGTAGGGAGTGTACTAATGAATGGAATAGTGGAATAATCCCGAATGTTTACGTTTTGGTTTTGTGCCCTAATGAAATGTTTGGCTCGAAATGTCCCATATGCATTTTCATCGATTTCGAGTTATTGATGCAGTTTTGTTCAAAATTGTGTGCTCTTTCAAAAGAGCCTATAACATCCAGTACTTTGTTCTAGAAATCAGGAGGAAATCCTGTTTTTTCGTGAAAACTTAACACGTAGCCTTATGTATGGGACAAACTTCTAATGCGTTTTTCTCAGCCTGCTGTTTTTGCATATGGGTCATTCCAGCTGAAGCGGAACAGCATTTGAAAATTACCCTCTCCGATCCTGCTCAAATTTGGCAGGGCTGTTGTTACTATCGAAACATGCAAGAATCCCGAATTTCATCCAAATCGGACCACCCCCTCCATTTTTGTACCTCCCCAAAAAATCGACTTTTTGGCGATTTTTGTGCGAAACCCCTATTTTCAAACGGCGATAGCTCAGGAACCACAAATCTTAGAAGGTCGGTCATAGACTCAATTTTGAAGGAAATTGGACGTAGAATCCATTTCTGAGATCAAAATTTTGATTAATTTATTTTTACTACCTGTATTGCGCAATTGAAAACTTTAATCGGCCGTATCTCAAAACACCCCATCTTATTTTTTTTATTTGACCTCACCATCGTGTTCCCCGGCCAATTTTACATAAGAATCACTTATCGACAGAAAGGAATATGTTTCGTTCCAGAGATATCGAATTTTAAAGTTTTTAGTTTTGAGATTACCTACATTAGCTTCATTCGCCGCATCTGCTAGAAGCACTCATGAGCGCTGTTCAATAACTGCTACCTGGTAATTTATTGGAATAAGATATCATATTAAATAATCTTTAGCAAATTGGGCAAAATAAACTGTATAACACTGTAGGCGTTAACCGGAAGACTTCCATCATTGCCATGATTTTTCGTTCTGGATATATTGCGTCGCTATTAATATTTTGACAACATTTCTTTTACAAGTTGTTTAGAATAGTGCCCTACACAAGCTGATTCCTTTTGGTAACGATTATCCCAATAATTGCAAAGTTATGGAAATCGTCATTGATCAATGATTGCCAACTAGGATGTCAATGATTGTACCACAAAATAATAAAAATTTTGAAACACATTTGATTTAGACCAACAATTCTTTCAGTGGCTTTGAGAAGGCAACAACCGGCACATGCTGATTACATTTGGTGCAGAAATTCGTTAAATTGGATTTAGTACAGAACATTTTAGAGTGATGATCATTTTTCTTCGAAAAAGATCAAAGGCTTCACCTTAAATCGAAAATGATTATCCGCTTTAAAAAAATGAGATGAATTTCTATGCTAACCTACAGGATAGAGCAATAACGACACACAGTACAGGGCAGAATTGGATTCCGATGCAGCGAGCAGAAAAATGCAATTGATCTGAACAATAAGTGCACGATACATTATTGAGTAAAAAATATGAATTAAAATGAATAAAATTTGTTGATACGTTGTATTCTCATGAAGAACGATCACAAGGAGTAGGAAAAGGATTTCTGGAAAGTATTAAACTGAAAAATGTAAGAAAATCACAAAGTTCAGCTAGTTCCCAAAATTTAGTAGCGATGATTTAGACACCGTCCAAACAATAATGTTTTTTTTCTTCTATCATTTCGGATTCTTGGAACACAATACGGCTACTAAATGTACCTTGACCAAAATCATCCATTCAGTAAATGGAGCTGGCTCACAATGTAAAAATCGATTTAATATGATCCATCTTTTGAACCATAAAGCAGATTTTGGGGTTTTTGCTGAATGGCACTATTTTGCTACCGCTCATGACAAAGGCCCTATTCATGGCCTCGGGGTACTCTAAAACGGTTAGCAACTCGTAAAAAACGGTACATTCAAAATAACCCAATAAATATTCCTTGAACAAAAAAATGATTAAGGTATTTGAAAATTGCGTGAAATTATAAAAATAAAAAATTTATTGATCATTTTCCACAACATCAGGTAGTAATTATTGAATAGCGCTCCTGAGTGCTTCTAGCAGATGCGGCGAATGAAGCTAATGTAGGTAATCTCAAAAACTAAAAACTTTAAAATTCGATATCTCTGGAACGAAACATATTCCTTTCTGTCGATAAGTGATTCTTATGTAAAATTGGCCGGGGAACACGATGGTGAGGTCAAATAAAAAAAATAAGATGGGGTGTTTTGAGATACGGCCGTTTAAAGTTTTCAATTGCGCAATACAGGTAGAAAAAATAAATTAATCAAAATTTTGATCTCAGAAATGGATTCTACGTCCAATTTCCTTCAAAATTGAGTCTATGACCGACCTTCTAAGATTTGTGGTTCCTGAGCTATCGCCGTTTGAAAATAGGGGTTTCACACAAAAATCGCCAAAAAGTCGATTTTTTGGCGAGGTACAAAAATGGAGGGGGTGGTCCGATTTGGATGAAATTCGGGATTCTTGCATGTTTCGGTAATTTCAACAGCCCTGTCAAATTTGAGCAGGATCGGAGAGGGTAATTTTCAAATTTGCACTTTTTCGTGCACAGTTGAGATGGAATGACCCATATGGGACATTTATGCGAACATGGGCAGTATAATTCTAGAGTAAATTTTCAAAACAACCTATGAGTCATAAGTAAAGAATAAAAAAATTAAAAGGCTAAAAATCTTAGGAAATTTTATTTACGAATTAAAGTAATTTAGAATTAAAAAAAAATCCAGAATTCTGAATTTTTAAATTTTTAAATTTAAGATTTTTTTTTCGTTTTTTTTCATATTTTGAATTTTTAGACTTAATTTTGAAATTCTTTAATTTTGAATTGATGGCGTGACAGCGGCCAGTCCTACTGTTCGAAAGTTCACCGCAAAGATGATTCGTTGAAACGTTAAAAAGGGACGTTCTTCAATTTCCAAATTCCCCCAATATTAAACCAACTCGCTCTAATTAGATATTAGTTAATCATATATATTTTCGATCATTCCACTCGGGTACACAGTATCTTTGATTTCGTTTTCGCGAATTTGCCTTCTCTACTAAAAAGAGGAGAGAGAGGGGGGTGTTGTCGAATCGATTCTTCAGCTACGTTTGTCTGTGAGAATTTTGTTTTTTCATTCTTTTTTGTAAATTGATTTTGGAATTGTGTGTTATTCGGGGGATCGCTTCTCCGATTGGAAGCATTTTCTGGGATGAAGAGGGCTGAGGATTTTGAAAACACCGGGGAAAATATCTATAAACACGCGGAACAATCTGTGTCTGTGTGATTCATTGATGGCTTCTTTTTTATCTTATTTGGTTTGAGTTTTATTGAACTGGTTCTATTGTTCTATTGTTTGAGAGAGAAAGGGGAAAAAACAGGAGTTTCAAAGCGGTCTTCCAAGTGCTAATTTAAGTGTTCTACTTTCAGAGCAAATTTTAAATTTAAAAAACAAGCTAAAACTGTTAATTTCACGATTGAGTCACGTGTGCCGATTAAAATATTCTTTTTTTGTTGCTTTTTTCATCCAGTTTACTGTTGCAAGAGATTAGTTTTTCCTTTTGTGTGATTGGTTGCTTGTGAGTGTGAGTCTGTGAGAGCTTCATATTCTAAACTGTGACTGCCAGTTATTTGGGATTGTTACGATCTCAAAGGTGCTGACGCCGGTACACTTCGGTCCGTGTGTAAAAGCGTTCGTATTTCTCTCTTTTTCTCCTTTCAAATAACTTAACTTTCTTCCTCCCCTGCAATCTTATTGTTCCTCCTCCTCCTCCTTCACTCTGTCCTCCCTAGAAGTAAGAGTAGCGCTCAAACAGTAACAACGCGTAGCGGCACGAACGACGACGACGAATCTGGTCAATTCAGCGAGGGCGTCCGCGCGTTCGCCCAGTTGACCTCGATGTTGGGCCACTTGGTCTGCAGGCAGGTCAGCATCGGATCGGACGGGTTGCACATCCGCACGTCGCTCTCGAGCAGGATGGCGTGGCCCTTGTTGAAGCGCACCCGGTTCTCGCCGTTCGAGTTCGGGATGCCGTTGTAGTGCAGCAGGTCGAACGTGTCCGGCATCGACTTCTTCTCCGTCGGGAAGAACTCGTACATGAAGTCGTTCAGCAGGATGATGCCGAGGCACTCCGGGTCCAGCTTCTTGCGCATCAGGTCCACGCTGAAAAAGAGGGGGTGGAAAAATCATGAAGTTTGACACCCATATTGATATGGTTCTGTTCGGTTTCTGAATTGGCCACCTGGTCCGGAACCTGTTACAGAATGGCTGAGACCACTTTTGGTCTTGTAAGTCATTCCATCGAAGTCGTAATTAAAAATCATGAAGTTTGACACCCATTTTGATATGGTTCTGGTCGGTTCCAGGATTGGCCACCTGGTCCGGAACCTGTTACAGACTGGCCGAGACCACTTCTGGTCTTGAAAGTAATTCCATCGAAATTGTAATAAAAAAAAAAATGAAGTTTGACACCCATATTGATAAGGTTCTGGTCAGTTCCAGAATTGGCCACCTGGTCCGGAACCTGCTACAAAATATCGGTGGCCACTTTTGGTCTTAAAAAATACTTAATCGACATCGTATTCAAAAATCATGAAGTTTGACACCCATATTGATATGGTTTTGGTCAGTTCCGGAATTGACCACCGGGCCCGGAACCTGCTACAAAATATCGGTGGCCACTCGTGGTCTTCAAAAATACTTAATCGAAATTGTAATAAAAAAATCATGAAGTTTGACACCCATAATGCTATGGTTTTGGTCGATTCCGGAATTGGCCACTTGGTCCAGAACCTGCTACAGAGTGTCCAGGACCACTTTCGGTTTTGAAAGTCATTCCATCGAGATCGTAATAAAAAATCATGAAGTTTGACACCCATATTGATACGGTTCTGGTCGGTTCCGGGATTGGCCACCTGGTCCGGAACCTGCTACAAAGTGTCCGTGACCTTTTTTGCTCCTAAAAGTCAAACCATCGAAAATGTAATCAAAAATCATGAAGATTGACACCCATATTGAAATGGTTCCGATCGGTTGCGGAATTGACCACCTGGTCCGGAACCTGCTACAAAATATCGGTTGCCACTTTTGGTCTTAAAAGATACTTAATCGACATCGTAATAAAAAATCATGAAGTTTGACACCCATATTGATACGGTTCTGGTCGGTTCCGGAATTGGCCACCTGGTCCGGAACCTGCTACAAAATGGCCGAGACTCTTGAAAGTCATTCCATCGAAATTGTTGAGAAAAACCATGAAGTTTGACACGCATATTGATATGGTTCTGGTCGAATCCGGAATTGGCCACCTGGTCTGGAACCTGCTACAAAATGTTGGTGGCCACTTTCGATCTTAAAAGTCAAACCATCAAAATCGTAATAAAAAATCATGAAGTTTGACACCCATATTGCTATGGTTTTGGTCGATTCCGGGATTGGCCACCTGGTCCAGAACCTGCTACAGAGTGTCCAGGACCACTTTTGGTCTTGAAAGTCATTCCATCGAAATCGTAATAAAAAATCATGAAGTTTGACACCCATATTCATACGGTTCTGGTCGGTTCCGGGATTGGCCACCTGGTCCGGAACCTGCTACAAAATATCGGTGGCCACTCGTGGTCCTAAAATATACTTAATCGAAATCGTAATAAAAAATCATGAAGTTTGACACCCATATTGCCCTACTTTCAATCAGCTCTAAAATTGTCCACCTGGTCCGGAACCTGCCACAGTCTACCCCCTATTTACTTACTATTCCGGCTCGCTCACGAGATCCAGCGCGCACAGCACGTCCTGCAGCAGCGGGCTCGGGATAAAGTTGCTTCCCTCGGTGTCAAACTGGCGGAAGACGCGCCGCGCCACCTCGCTGGGCGTTTCCGGCGCCACCAAGCGCCTCTCGCTGCTGAACAGCACCGTCAGGTGCGTCTCCGAGCCCATCACCCAGACCGGACACTTGGGGTTCTTGTAGAAGAAGCCGACCGTGCAGTACTGCATCTGCTCCATCAGCGTGATAAAGCCGATGTCCGACTGCTGTGTGATGCCCTTCAGTTCTGAAAAAATGGAGGGTAAGTTAAGGTCGGTGGAAAGGGCCGGAAGTGGCGTCGGACTCACTCAGCCCGCCGACGTCCTGCTCGTTGTCCCAGACGTAGGGAACGGCGTGTCCGGTCAGCATGAGATTGATCAGCGCCTGGCTGCCGTACCCGTACGTGCCGTGTATCAGCGGTTCCGACGTGTCCGAGACCTCACTCACCACGCACTCGAGACCCTGAGAAGAAAATCCTGATCATAACCTAATTCAAACAAAGCCGGAAGTGCGTCTCACCTTGGTCAGCAGCACGGTGTACAGCAGCAGCAGCACGCCGCACTCGTCCGCGAGCACCGGGAACTGCTCCGAGTAATACTTTTCCACGTCGTCGATCGAGTCGAGCTCGGTGACGCAGAGCCGCTCGTGGAACGCTTCCGGCGTCCACGGTTCGGGCCGCGCGCCGGAAGTGCCCGAAACGTCCGCGCCGGTCGCCGCGTCCAGTCCCAGCTCGACGTCGTCGGCGCCGCCGCCGCTCGCCGGTGGAAGATTCTCGAGGGCGTCTACCATTTCGGCGTCGCCGTCCTCCTCCGTGACCGGAAGGGCCACGGTTGATGAACTTCCGGCAGGGTCTCCCGACTGGCGCGCTTTCAGGCTCACGATCCGGTACTTGGACGACTTGCACTTCATCAGGATCTTGCAGATGGCCTGGATGAGCAGCGTTTTGCACTTGTCCGGGGTCAGCTGGAAGGGACAGGGTCATTGGGGTCATTTCCGGAAATCTTGTTTAAAAACTAAAGCAAAATTGAGTATGTCTGAGTAAAGCTAAGTATGCAGATCGGAAGGAACGCGGTCAAGAAATGTTGCGCCGGTAGCGCCTTCTTTCCGTGATTCTTAAATTCTTCAAATTTTGATTTTTTCTAATTCTTAAATTTTTAAATTCTAAAATTCAAAAATTCTAAAATCCTAAAATTCCAAAATTCTAAAATTCTAAAATTCTGAAATTCTAAAATTCTAAAATTCTAAAATTCTAAAATTCTAAAATTCTAAAATTCTAAAATTCTAAAATTCTAAAATTCTAAATTCTAAAATTCTAAAATTCTAAAATTCTAAAATTCTAAAATTCTAAAATTCTAAAATTCTGAAATTATAAAATTCCAAAATTCTAAAATTCTAAAATTCTAAAATTCAAAAATTCAAAAATTCAAAAATTCTTAAATTCTTAAATTCTTAAATTCTCAAATTCTTAAATTCTTAAATTCTTAAATTCTTAAATTCTTAAATTCTTAAATTCTTAAATTCTTAAATTCTTAAATTCTTAAATTCTTAAATGCTTAAATTCCTAAATTCTTAAATTCTTAAATACTTAAATTCTCAAATTACAATTTTTAAATTTTTAATTTATGGGTTTTCAAAATTTTAAACATTGAAATTTGTAATTCTTAAATGCATAAAACACCGTCCTTAATTCTTAATTTTTCATTCAAGAACTTTTTTTTTAATTTTGGAAAAAATAAAGTTTTTAATGTTAGAATTTCGAGATTTTAGCGAATTTTTATTTTTGAATTTCTATATTTTAGATATTTGAAACATTTGAAATTTAGATCTGCAATTTCTGAAATTTTCCAGGCTTTAAATTTTTTTTTGTGCTATTGAATTTATAAATACTTCAATGTTAAAATTATTACTCAATTCTGCATATTTTTTATTTTGAATTTCCAAATTTCAGATATTACAAATTGTTGAAATTTCCTTTATTATTTTTTTAGTATTTAAAAATTTCCATATTTTCGATTTTTTTATTTTTGAACTATTTGTATTGTTGAATTCTTAAATTCTTATATCCTTGAATTGTTTAATTCCTAATTTCTTAAATTATTGAAATTCCTAAATTCTTAAATTTTAAGTAGAATTTTTAATTTATGAGTTTTTAAAATTTAAAATATTTAAATTTGTAATTCTTAAATTCTTTTTAAAAAAAACCGTCATAAAATCTTATTTTTTCATTAAACAACTTTAATTTTTTTGAATATGGAGAAAATAAAGTTTTTAATGTTATAATTTCGAGGTTTTCGTAAATTTGAATTTCGAATTGCTTTATTGCAGATTTTTAAAACTTTTGAAATTTAGCCTTGTGATTTCTGAAATTTTCCAGGCTTTTAATTGTAACATTTTTGAGCTATTGAATTTATAAATACTTTAATGTTAAAATTATTATTCAATTCTGCATATTTTTTTATTTTGAATTTCCAAAATATTAAAAAGATATTAAAAATTGTTGAAATTTCCTTAATTATTTTTTTTATTATTTGAAATTTTTTTTTACCATATTTTCGAATTTTAATTTTTGAATTATTTGTATTGTCGAATTTCAAAATTTCACATGATTAAATATTGAATTTTATGTAATAAAGTAGATATTTGTATCCAGCTTTTTAAGCGAAAATGGCGTTCGAATGGTGAACGCCCGAAATGTCAAAATCACGCAGTGGTACCAACATTACGAAAAAAGTGTGCCATGGCATGACAGCCGCATTTTTTTTCTAATGTTGGTGCTACTGCGCGATTTTGACATTTCGGACGTTCAACATTCAAACGCCATCTTCGCTTAAAAGCCTGGATAGGGACCAACCTTAAACCACGTGGAAACTTTTTTTGGAATCTTTTTAATCAAAACATATTGTCCGTTTCTTTCAAAGGTACACGCCGCGCGGCATTTCAGAATATGCCATAGACATTGTTGCCAGCGATTTTCTACACTTTTGGTGCAATATAAAACATACCTGACAACAATGCCAGGCGATTTGAAGATCAACAAAAACAAAACGCGCAGTATGGGATTTGACAGCGCGCATTTGCCGTAAGTGCGGCGCGTCGTTTCGAGGCTGGTTTGCCGCGTGTCTTTCTCGGGAATACGCGCAATATTGCAAACAAGCACCGCACGCAGAAACGTCAAATGTCACTTTCCGTTTCTGTTTCTGTGTATCGCTTAAGAAAAATCTTTTCGTGACCCTTTCCTTGACCGTTCTTTTTATTATTTGTAAGCAATTTTGCGTTCCTTCCGATCTGCGTATCAGCCTTTTACCGAGGTAAACAAACAGCTGTCACTTTTAAAGAGATCCCAGTTGCGAAGGGCTTGCTCTACATCAAACTGTTGTTGGTTGACGTCGGTCCTACAAGCAACAATTACGCAGATTTTTGTATGGGGTTCTTCGTAGAAATGCTTGAATGTGAAATGTTTTGAGCTGTTTCAAAAGCTAACAAGTTGGTGATTTCTTAGCTTTTGTCACAGTGATTCATTTGAGACACTTGTTTCAGCAACAAATTCACAGGTGCAAACCTGTAAGCCAAGGTCATCATCCCGCCTGTTTCATGGAGACATTTTTTCCCCTCTTTCTCTCGTCAATCCCGTGCCAACATCAACACCACTTACATCACTAAAGCTGTGTCCGGGAGTCTCCATCAGCAGAATCTTGAGCAGGTACGCCTGCACCGGTGCGATTACACAACACGGACCGCCGTCCCGCTGGACCAGGGCGGCCGGTTCGCCAGCGCTAAACTCGAAGCCCTGGGACCACCGCCGGAACACCTCCTGCCGGACCGAGGTGCCCCACAGCAGCTGGCAGATTTCACGCAGCTGTTCCTGCTCGGAAGACGACGACGCCGTTCCGGATCCAGCAGCTCCAGCATCTTCCGGCTGCTCGACCACACCGTGCTCGCCCATTTCCTTCGCCTTCGTCGTCGTTCCGTCACGGATGGCCGCCCTCCACGGAGCAAGCTGGCTCGGAATCCAGTCCCGGAGAATGCCAAAGGTCACAGCTGCTGCGGCGCACAGGCACAGCACGGAAAAGCCCACACAAAACAGCAACCCCAACACGGTTACGCCGCCCGGATGTGGTCAACGGCAAAAAAAAAATAAAATGTCTAATTTTCAGCACAGGGAAAAATTCGATTTTTCCTGCCAGATTTCCTGCTCACTTCACTTCCTTCCTCTGCAAGAGCTCTGTTCTCGTTTTTTTTGCGGATCGCGTACGCGCAAGCTGAAAGTACACAGCAGCAGCACCGAGATGTGCATTAAATTTTGATGTAAAAAGACGACGGAGGAGGAAAAAATTGTGTTTTTTTCTTCTCTTCTCGCGATGACAGCGCGGCGAAGAATGCAACAACAAAAACACAACTCGATCCACGTAAAAGGGGGGAGAGGCTTTTCTCAGCGTTTGAACCTGTTTGAACTTGACAGCGGACCCAACATAACCCAACCTGTGCAACTGTCAAACTTTGACAGCAAAAATTTCTTTTGGAACAACAATCCAAGATGGCGTCACAATCTTAACGCATCTTCATGTAAACAGTTGAAGTGTCAAATTACGCAGCCTTTCCCCGGGAAAGAAACGCAAAACTATGCACCCGCCGAAACGACGACGACAACAACAACGCGAGAGCGGCGGCGCATCGCAAGGGGTCGGCCGATTTTGCTGCGCTTGACGTTTGTTTTGCTGTCAAAAGCAGTCAGCACCGCACCGTTGTTTTTGCAGTGGGTGAGAGTACAGATTCCCTAGACAGTCTGTAGGTGAGAGGACGCTGGACCGGGAGACGGATTTTTCGTTGTTCGTTGGAGGATATTTACGCGCGGAAGTTATGTGAAAAGGTTACTCAAGCCGGAGTCGTTTATCGTCTGACAGACGAAGACAGCCGTTTTTTTCTGCCGTTTTCGTAGAAAAGGCCAAGAATCTTCTCAACAACAACAAGTTCAGCCCACTGGCGGAGAACAACAATGGTAACCTAGCCGGGAAAGGGAGCGTCTCACCCAAGAAACCCAAGGTGGTAAAGAATTCGCGCTACGCCAAGCTGAGGAGTGTAATGTTGTCGTGCACATCCAAGCCAAGTTACAAGCTGACTCCGTTTGGGATCAAAATGCTGTGTATCTCCGAGGAGCGTTTTGAAACCGCGTGGGCCCATTTGGTTGCGAAAAAAGTGAAGTTCTATACCCACAAGAAACGAAGCGAGCGGCAACTCCGCGTCGTCGTCAGAGGACTTCCACCGGCGTAGAAGAACCTCAAGGAATCGCACAACCTGGAAGCTGTGTTCGCCTCCTCGGAGGAAACCCCGTACATCGTTACGTTCCAAAAAGGGTACACCAACCTCAAACAGAAAAGTGAAATCAAGCGCTTGAGAAGATTTCACATCTGGTCTGAGGCCTACCGGAACAAGCGACCGAACGTGATCCAGTGCAGGAACTGCTTGCAACTGGGTCATAGAATCAGGATCTGTTACCTCAAGGGGAGGTGCAACAACTATGGGGGTTCCCACAAGACGGACAAGTGCAAAGTACAAGAAGCCAAGCCGAAGCGGTGTGCCAACTGCTCTGGAGCCCACGAAGCCACGGACCGCAGCTGCCCCAAGCGTACGGATTTCATCCGGCGGCGGCAGCAGGCGTCGAAATCAAAATCGCCTGTATGAAAGGCGGAGAAGTAGATTCCAGCAGTTCCGGCGTTCACGTCGGTGGAGTTCCCTCCACTGCCGGGCGTAGTCCCGGATGGAAAATCAAAGGATCGCTCTCGACCCGCAAGAAGCAGCAAAGGCAGCAGTAGCTCCCGAGACAGTGGAGCCACGGAGGAGGAAGCTGGGGAGGTGCTCTACAGCTCGGCTGAGCTGTGGCGCATTTTCTCCGAGTACATCGGCATGTTCAAGACCTGCAAGACCCGCTTGGACTAAGTAACCCTCGTGAGATACATAATCTCCAAGTATGGAGTGTAAGGAGTTATTTTTGTTACAGGTTCTCTATCCAGGTTTTTAAGCGAAGATGGCGTTCGAATGGTGAACATCCGAAATGTCAAAATCACGCAAAAAACGAAAACGAAACTATTGGCACTACGCCCCCCGGGGCATGGCCTTCCTCTAACGTGGGATTTCTGCTCCAGCGCCTCTGACGAGACAGGAGAAACCGGGACCGACGTTTTACTTCACCATCCGATAGAAGCTCAGTGGATAAGGCGGGAATCGAACCCGCGTCTCATAGCATCATCGGGATCGGCAGCCGAAGCCGCTACCCCTGCGCCACGAGACCCACAATAAATCACGCATGACAGCCATATTTGTTTTCTAATGTTGGTGCTACTGCGCGATTTTGACATTTCGGGTGTTCACCATTCGAACGCCATCTTCGCTTAAAAACCTGGATACAACGGTAATATTAGAAATTTGTAAATTAATAAAACTTAAATTCTAAAATATCAAAATTAGGCTGGTGCAAATATTTTTAAAAGTTTTTCTTAATTTTTTTGAATTCTAAAATTTTTAAATTCTTATTTTTTTAATTTTTTAATTCTTGATTTCTTAAGTTCTTAAATTCCAAAATACTAAAATTTTTAAATTAGTTATTTCTTACATTCTTAAATTCTTGAATCTGGAGTTTATAATTTATGAAAAAAAAGAATTTTTGAATGTTATAATTTAAGTTTTTTTTTTTCGTAAATTTGTATTTTTGAATTTATGATTTTCAGATTGTTAAAAATTAAATTTTTCAAGCTTCGAATTTTGAGCTCTTCAAATTATAAATTCTTTAATATTTAAATTATTATTCAATTCTGCATATTTTTTATCAAGAATTTCCAAATTTCAGATTATACATTTTGAATGAAATGTCCTTTATTATTTTTGAAATTTATTTGAAATTTCTGAAATTTCAAATGTTTGTTTTTCTATAATTTTTATTTTAAAAAATCTAAAATGTTGAATTTCAACATTTTAGATTTTTTTAAATTGAATTTTTAAGTCTGAAAATTGATATTTGTATATATGGTCATAATAAAGTTTTTTTTCTCACTCTGTTTACCTAATTTCGGTCCCGCCTGTGTGGATCAATCGGACAGTGCACTGGACTCACAATCCAGAGGTTGCTGGTTGGTACAACTTGGTAAAGATTGGTAAAGACAATTTCTTTTGTTTTCTGCATTTTGCAGGTTTTTTTAGATCTGCAGCACTGATAAAGCTGATTTGGAGAAGGCAAGCTGTGGGTTCTTTGTCGCTGAAGGTTGACAAGATCCTGGACCTCACCGAATGATTAACCAAGAAAGAAAAATCGGATCCATCGTCTCTTTATTCCGCCCCTTCCCCCACCCCCTTGTGATGCCTCTCGACGTGACTCTTGAGCAAGCACTTGTACTGGAACCGCTTCTCGCAGCTCCCACACGGATACGGTTTCTCGTTGGTGTGCGTCCGGCGGTGAACCCGCAGCGTGTACGCCACCGCAAACCGCTTGCCGCACACCTCGCACACATGCTTCCGCTGCTCGGGACTCTCGTGCGACTTCCGGTGCTTCCACATGGCGCGTCTGAAAGAAGAAAAACTCTTTTGTTGTTACTGGACTCTTGAGTTGATTTGAAGACCTACTGGTTCCGCATCAGCTTCCCGCACACCTCGCACGGCAGCTTCGGCTCCTCGTGGTACGACACGTGCGTCTTGTAGATGCCCTGCGTCTTGCACCGCTTGCCGCAGCTCGGGCAGCTCTTGTAGAAGTGGTCGGTATGCCACACCTTGCCGTGTCGCCTCAACAGGTCGGCTCCGCTGAATGCGCTGTCGCAGCCCGGCTGCTCGCACCGGAAGGGTTTCCTGTCTTCGTGCTCGTTCAGATGTGCCTTCAGCTTCCAGCTGTCGATCTGCTTGGCACATTGCGGGCAGGTGGCTTTCTTTCGATTTCTTGAAGGTTTAAGCTTGATTGCTGGTTTTACAGTGTCGCTCTTCCGAAGAAGTGTCTGCAGGTCATCCAGAAGCTTCGAAACGTGCCTCAGCGCTTCCTGTATCGTTTGGAGTCTGGTTGCGACGTTTGTCGCCGGTCGTCTCCTACCGCTTCGTCGTGCCAAGCTCTGCCAAGCACTTACGAGACAGATCATTTGCTGACACATTCCACAGACGCGTTGTTGCCGCTTGTTCTTCTCGACTTCCTGTGGTTTCGCATCGTCCAACCTGCAGATCTCGCAGAGGTTCCCACCGTCGATGGTTTGCTGCTCCTCCAAGAACTTGGTGATTTCCTGAATGATCTCCGGGTCGGGTTCTTCCGCTTCCAGCTCTGCGCTAACAAGCCTCGCTTCAGCTCGACCGTCCACATCCTTCTGCTCCTTTTCCGTCGCCGAGTTGAACAGTTCCCGCTCGATCGCCAGCGATCCCGCCAGGTACGCCTCCGAGTCCGGGACGACGCTCGCGTACAGATAGTCCACCTGCTGGCGGTGCTTCACGATCAGCTGGGAGCACTCGGCGAGCGCGGCCCGGCTCGCCGGCTCCGTCCACTCGCCCACCTCCAGGATGACAAAGTCCTCCGCGAGCAGGCGGTTCGTCTTGAAGCACGCGTTCCGGAACTCGGTGGTCACGAACAGCAGCGCCGCGCAGTTCCGGCAGATCTTGGTCAGGTTGTCCTGGCGCGTTACCCGGATCGAGGTGCACTCGAAGATCTGGTGCGCGATGCTGTACTCGCTCTCGCTGAAGATGCTCTCCAGGAAGGCGTCCTCGCACACCCGAAGGCACAGCCGACACTGGTGCGGGTCGTTGATGGCGTTCCGATACATTGTTGTTGTTTTCGCCGGAATGGCCTCGACGAGGCGACACTGTCTCGAGTCTTGTGACGACGTGGTTTCTGCGCTTGCGCGCAAGTGGCCAAGGTCAACCGCTTTGTGGTGTGGGGAGGTTCACGTGGGTCGCCGACGTCAGTCTATTTACGACGTGGTGGTGGGATAACAACGGTGACACCCTCGGGATAAATCGACCAGCGCGCTGCATTGTTGTTTCGTGCGGTCAGTTGCATAAAGGGATTGCAATTAGTCGTACGCCGATGACCGAACAGTGTTACGAGGGTCAGTGTCGTGAACTGTAGCTGGAACTAAAAGTAGAACGTCAAGGTGGTTCGCTTGAGGTTCAGACAAAGGAACTATCCGGTGATTTGTAACGGAAATCAGTGACTAGTTGAACTGCTGCCACCGAGTCTCGCACATCCATTATTCAGAGTTCATCGATTTGTCGTTCCGCCAACGCACACGTCACCACCAACGCGGATATCAGGCCGTATCAGGCGGCACAGGATATCAGAGAGTGTCATCTGCTTGAAGAGGACCGCAGCAGCAATACTCGAGGACGCGAGCATGCGCACTTTCTTTTGTGGAAAACTGTTCCAGAAGAAGCAAAGTTTTCAATGGAGCGAAGCGATCCAATCGCTGTAATCTAGACGTTGGCCAGCGAATATCCCAAGTGCTTTGTGGTGCAAGTTGACGGCCTGCGGCCCGCAAACGATGGCGATATCGAGTTCTCCAGCGGAAACCACCGAGTAAGCGCGTAACGTCGGAACTCGAAACGCAGCAAAGATGGAGTGCGTGCAGAAAAAGTACGAACCCACAGCAGTGCTTCACAAAGGGTCCGATAACAGCTCCGTGGTGGAGAGAGATTTTCACTCCCCCGATTCGTACGAGCATGAGGACGAAGAAATGATCGACATCATGGACGTTTGGAAGGCGAACTACGCGCTTCAGGAGTCACAGCTTCAGTCACTTCAGCACATGCAGTTCCACGTCGAGTATCCGAGCACATCGTCGTCGTCGTCTTACGCGGATGACAACTGCAACACCGTGGAGTACGACGACGAGTCGGGCACGCCGCACCCCCACCACTCGGTCACCGAGGTGATCCGGACGGCGGTCCAGAAGGCGGGCTGCCAGCTGCAGGAGGATAAACGGCGCGTCTCGCGCCAGTTCCTCACCAACTTGAACATCGCTCAACTACAAGTTATTGTTAACGACTTACAGAGGTATATAGAACTGTTGAATGACGAGCTGGTGCAGCTGCTGATGGAGCGCGACGAGCTGCAGATGAGCCAGGACGCCACGTTGATCGATATAGAAGATTTGTCGCTTTACTTTTCCGAAGAGATGATGCAAAATAAACACCCACGTAACTAGAAGCCACAAAACCCAGAAGATTAACATGTAGCGTCCCGTACGGTGGCGGACGGAGCCCGGCGATGGCTAGTCATCGCCGTAGCTTGAGCCCCCTCGGGCGTTGGATAGTTTGTTGTTAAATCCTTTTTCCAAATCTCTTGTTATCATGTCATCGCCTACACACACACTTGGCTTGTAGTTATTCTGTATCACAGCTCCAGAGCACGCTCGACCTTGCCATCGCGGAGTTGTGCGTCTATTTACAGATCCGGTTCGGACCTGTAGAGATCCGCTCCGCTTGTTCCGTCAAATCAACTGTCACTCGCTCCTCCAGATCGTTCAATACCAGGTAACACAGATCGTTGTTGCAAGATTGTTGGAAGCGTCTTCATTCCTTCCTTCACGCGTTGTGGCACGGTTGGTTTGTCATCCCCAACTCTCGAAAACCTTAACTTTTTGCTTGAAAAGTAGATCGCTTAACCTTTCGGCTTGGTACCTGCACTTCACTGTTTTTTAAAATGTAGTAAACACAACTTTTCGCAAGCACAATTGTTTATCGAATGACGTTTCAGCCCTTCAGAATTCACTTGGAATCCCTTCAGCGCCTTTTTTTATTTCTTTCTGAGTAAAACACATTGGTTGGATGATCCTCGGGGACTTACCTTGTGTTCGTTCCACGAGCATGCTAAAAAGAGGGAATTTCTCTCAAATTTCAACAAAATAAAGTCAACCATCAAACATCTTTATTCCCCCTCCCCCTCCTCCCCTTTGGTTTCGTGCTTCGTCAGCCGCTGCATCTTCGCGTCCAGCCACTCCTGCGGGTGCATCTTCTTCCGGTGCGAGTGCATGTTCGCGTTCGAGTTGAACGTCTTCGGGCAGTGCGGACACGTATACAGCACGGCTCCGCTGTGCGTAGCCATGTGTTCCTTCAAGCTGATCGCCCGCTTGAACACCTTATCGCACACGCTACACCCGAACTTGGCCTCTTTGTGGAAGAACTGCTTGTGGCTGCGCAGCGCCAACAGGTTCGGTGACTCCTTCCCGCACAGGTCACACCGCACCGGACCGCCCGAGTTGTGCCGCATCACGTGCTTGCTCAGGCTGACCTTGAGCAGCCACTGGAAGCAGATCGGGCACTGGGCCTTCTCGGCGCGCACCTTCGGGTCGTGCTCTTTCAGGTGCTTCGTGAACAGGCCGCGCGAGTTGAACCCTTTGGCGCACGTGTCACACACGAACTCGTACGTCGTCGAGTGGACGTTCTTGTTGTGCTGCTTGAGCAGGGCCGCGTTGCCGAAGCTGAAAGGAAGAGGTGGATCAATCATGCTTTCTTTGAAGTCGGTTAAAGAAACACCCACAACTTATCGCACAGCCCACACGGGAACTCCTTCGTGTCCATCGCCTGGTGGTACTTGACGTGCTTGACGAACTCGTTCTGAATGGTGTAGGACTTTGGACATCGATCGCACTTGAACGGTCGCTTCTCCTCCGGCGTGTGCACCATAACCGTGTGCCTCTTCAAGCTCTCCCGATCCAAACAGACGCGCTTGCAGTGCTTGCACTGAAACCGATCCGGATCCACGTGCCGCTGGATGTGATCGAACAGCCGGATCCGGTTGTTGAACTTGCGATCGCAGCAGAACACGGCCGGCTTTCGCTGGTGAACGGCGGCGCTGTGCGCGTACAGCTGACTAAAGTTGGGAAACTCCTGCGAGCACTGGTCGCAGAACATTTTGCAGAACTGCGCGATCAAGCTGTCGCTCTTCGCCATCCGTTCCGCTAGTTTGGTCCCTTTCTTCTTGATCCGTTTTCGCCGTTTCGGTTGATCCGGTTCCAGCTCAAATTCATCATCTTCCTCCTCCTCCTCCTCTTCATCGTCATCATCATCCTCAGTTTCCGAAACATTGACTTCCTCACGCTTCAACTCTGCCTCCTCCTCCTCCCTCTCAATTTCCTCCGCAGTTATCGGTTCCACGACGATCTCCTCCTGCTCCTCCTCCACCTCCACACCATCCTCCTGCTTTATCTGGACGATCGTGAAGCCCAGCTTGTGCTCGTGCGCTTGCTCGATCTCGCTGTAGAACTGGTGAAAGTCTTCGATTTTGGACCAGCAGCTGGTGCAGATCACGCCCCGCATCAGGTCGTCCTTCTGCAATGCAATGTCATTGTTCCGGTGTCATTTGAGTACAGTTTGATAACCTAAATTTAAATAAACAATCTCACCTCAAACCAGAAGTGTTTGGCAATGATATCGCCCCGGTAGGAGGATGTCCGACCGATTGGTTCCGCGGTGCTGGGTAGTTCGGCTTTGGGTCCGACTTCGTCGGCGATCGGTATAAAGTCGCTGGGTTGCTGGAGGCACGCGTAGCAGCTCCGGGGCTGGTCCGCAGGCGGAGATTCCATTCTGAAAAGTGATATTTCAATTCGTTATTCGTGAAGAATCAAAAGAATTCTGATGCAAAATTCAATAGATTTTCTCTGCGGCAAAGCAAAAAAATTTTCTTCTGATGATCAACTGTCAAAATTAACAAACATAAACAATACACGGTTGCTGAAAGTTACAGATACACTCAAAATCAGAAGTACCCCTCAAAACGGGTTCTATCTACTTCCATCCTTTTTTCAAGTTGTCCCGTCGTTACCCATTTGCAAAGGGTTACTTCCGGTAAACTTGAAAAAAGGGTGGAAGTAACCCTCAAAAAGGGATTGTTTTCCTTGTGATGACAGATAAAGGGTAGATAGAACCGAGGATAGAACCCTTTTTAAGAGGTACTTCTGATTTAGAGTGTTCAAACAAAGCAATGAAAATTGGGTCTTAAAATTAAGTTTAAATTGGTGATATTATCACAACGATAAAGCATATTTCGATGCCAACATTTCAAAAAGCATCATGTACACACCATCCTATTTGAGAAAAACGTATTTAAATTTTGAGCATCCATTTTCAATTCCCATTTTAATATAAAAGCAAAATAAGATGTTCTGATGATAACAAACGATGAAAAACGTTGCTTTTATTGAAACGTGATCATCCAAAATTAATAGAACATTATTTCCGTAATTTTATTTGAGAAAAACAAACATAACTTCTTTTGAAATCACCAACGTCGATATCACCCTGCTGTCATTGAGGGGGACGCTTTGTTATGATTCGCTTTTCTTCGCCGTATGTACATGGCGCTTTTTTCATGATGCTTTTTTTTTTCGTCACGAGGTTCATGTAGTCTTTTGTTTGACAGGTTGACAGGGCTATATAAACATGTTTATATAGCCCTGTCAACCTGTCAAACAAAAGACTACATGAACCTCGTGACGAAAAAAAAGCAACATGAACAAAGCGCCATGTACATTCGGCGAAGAAAAACGAATCATAACAAAGCGTTCCCCTCAATGACAGCAGGGTGATATAGACGTTGGTGATTTCAAAAGAAGTTATGTTTGTTTTTCTCAAATAAAATTACGGAAATAATGTTTTATTTAATTTGGATGATCAAGTATCAATAAAAGCAACGTTTTTCATCGTTTGTTATCATCAGAACATCTTATTTTGCTTTTATATTAAAATAGGAATTGAAAATGGATCCTCAACATTCAAATGCGTTTTTCTCAAAACGCATGGTTTGTACATGATGCTTTTTGAAATGTTGGCGTCGATTTATGATAAAAGTATTGATTGATTAGGTGTACAAAATGTGTTTAGAACTCGGTTTAGAATGTTATTAAAATAAAAACTGTTCGAAAAATTCGGAAAAATCGGATCAGATCGTAAGGAAAGGGGTCAAGAAACATCCGAAGTGCGTATACCGCTTAGACATGAAAGTCCGGTAATTTACCGGTTCTTGGGACATCCGGGGAGTCTGGGTCGAGCAGTTGCATGACAAAAAGTTAGCGTAGGGAGGTTTAGGAGGAATGCCGTACAAAATCATCGCCTCCGTAACCGTTGAAGCTATGCAAAGATTGAGAAGGCAGGATGGCGTCGCGGGGTGGCCTAGACGTCAGCTGCCTTGTCTCCCACTTCCGGCCGGGACACCCCAAGGAACGTCACTTCAATATTGAAGTTTACTTGCTTGAAGTTAACTTGCTACTTACGGTGTATCATAGCCGTGATCCTTGCTCAACGATTCTTGGCCTGAATCGGACTCCTTCTGAAGGCTTTCTAGACCCATTTTTTATCACTGAGGTCGCAAATATCACTGTATTATCCTGTATTATTATAAATATCGGTATTATCTGTATTATTATTGGAACGTTTCACAATGATAAAACAGTTTTTTAACCACTTATTTCCTTAAAAACCCGAAAAATGAATAAAAAAAAAAACACAAAAAGGCGAATCGGTTGTTTACTTCTGCTTTGTGGCGTAACCTGACGGGTGATACCGTTGTTTTGGTTGGGTTGGTGGCGAATACGGTGGGGCGAAAATGTAGGCACGCTCTTGAAAAGAGCGTAATTTCTTTTTCTCAATTTTTAATAGCAATAATACCTTAATTTCAAATGGCTCTGTTTATGGTTTTCATGCATTTTTGTGGAAATAGGAATTGATCGAAATTGCAAAATTTTGAATGTTGATTTTCCCGAAACGACAGGATTTGGTTCGGCGAGGTCCGTTTTTCAGATCTTTTTAACGTGAAGACTTCCATCGACGACTTCCGACGATTTTTCGTTCAAAGATATAAATTTTGCGTCGCTTTCAATATTTTGACCTCGATTTTGACAAAATTCCTTCAACAAGTTGTTTAGAATGGTGCCATGCTGATGCTGATTCCTTTTGGTAACGATTATCCCATTCCTTGTAAAGTTTTGGTAATCGTCATTAATCAATGATTGCCAACTAGGACCACAATGATTGTACCACACAATTATATAAATTTTTAAACGCATTTGATTTAGATCAAAAATTCTTTCAGTGGCTTGAAGAACTCAACCACACTCAACCAACGTTGCCAGATTATTTTATGGGAAATCTGTATTTTCTTAAAAATAAATCTGTATTTTATCTGTATCATGTCAAATTCGAAGCCATAGAAGTTTTTTTTTACTTTTCACAACAGATTTAAGCTTTTTAATCATACTAAAGCATAATTCAATTTCAAAATTATTGAAATTTTTAAATTAAATCATTTTAAAAAAATCTGTATATACAGATTTTTGTGATTTTTGGGATCAAAAAATCTGTATAATACAGATTTATCTGTATATCTGGCATGGCTGCACTCAACACCCGGCACATGCTGATTACTTTTGGTGCTAAAATTCGCTAAATTGAATTTAATAGAGAATATTTTATAGTGATGATCAATTTTCTTTAAAAATGATCAACGGCTTCACCTTAAAAAGAAAGCCAAAATAAAATTTGAGATTTGCTTTTTTGAGCGCAACATCAGCGAAGCACGAGGAACAGATTTTGGCGAGAAGTTCCTGTTCGGTGTCGCCCCTCCCGCACGACGACGCCCATGCTGATTAACGGCGCGTTGCAGCCGACGTACGAAACAAAACACACAACGAACACTCAAAATCAGAATAACCCTTAAAAGGGTACTTTCTATCCTTTTTTCAAGTTTACCCGTCGTCACCCTTTTGAAAGGGTACGGGGGCGAAACCCTTCGAAAGGGTACTGGCGTAGTACCCTTTTGAAAGGGTACCGCAACGGAGCGATGCGTTCACTAGCGACATCTATGAGTCAATCGTGATGTTTTGGACCAGTGGCGCCATCTTTCGGATTTTGTTGTGAATTAAATATAAAATCAGATTTTGATTTGACCGTTTTTATTGCTTACAACTCTATGTACAGTTCGACATAATCCTATCATTACTATAATAATCAAATGCCGATTCGCGTCCAGCAACAAACTGTCTCGAATGACTTCAAGGCAGGTACAACTTCTCACAGGGGTTGAACGGTTTTAGCACGTCACCGATTCTGCCGACTTCCATCGCCCTGAGCTGCATACAGATTGATTAGCCAGATTTTTTCATTGTAACACCTGAAAAGCAAATACCATGTAAACAATAATTCTAACAATAGTAAAGATCAATATCACCTTAAATCAACAGATTGCTCCAGCCCGATCGAGAGAGTAGAAATTGTACAAATTCTGTAAATAGCAAAAGAAATCAAAATGACTGAAAAATTTAGTGAATAATAATACAGAAATAGTACAATTCCATAGTAAATTTTCAATAGGCCGAAACCTTGGATGTAAACAAGCAGCCTATCCCACCCTTACTCAAAGTAAACATGCCATATGAGCAAGTGGGATAGACTGTTTGTTTATTTTCAATTGATGGGTATTTCAGGGTTGTTAAGGGAAAGTCGAAAAAAAATCCGCGCCGACCGAAACCCCAATCCGCGCGAAATTCGCGCCATGTAAAAAAAATCGCGACCAACATTCAAAAACTAATACAGAAAGTATTTGATAAAAAAATGAAACTCGTTTTATGTTTGAAGGAATAAAAGCAAAAAATCCTTTTAAAAATACCTCAAGAAACGTCAAGAAAAGTACCACAAAAAAAAATCGTTTTGCAAATCATTCCGAAACAAATTGCATTTCCAATATTTGAAATATTTTCTACTAAAAATTTAAGAATTTAAGAATTTAAGAATTTAAGAATTTAAGAATTTAAGAATTTAAGAATTTAAGAATTTAAGAATTTAAGAATTTAAGAATTTAAGAATTTAAGAATTTAAGAATTTAAGAATTTAAGAATTTAAGAATTTAAGAATTTAAGAATTTAAGAATTTAAGAATTTAAGAATTTAAGAATTTAAGAATTTAAGAATTTAAGAATTTAAGAATTTAAGAATTTAAGAATTTAAGAATTTAAGAATTTAAGAATTTAAGAATTTAAGAATTTAAGAATTTAAGAATTTAAGAATTTAAGAAATTATGAATTTAAGAATTTTAGAATTTAAGAATTTAAGAATTTAAGAATTTAAGAATTTAAGAATTTAAGAATTTAAGAATTTAAGAATTTAAGAATTTAAGAATTTAAGAATTTAAGAATTTAAGAATTTAAGAATTTAAGAATTTAAGAATTTAAGAATTTAAGAATTTAAGAATTTAAGAATTTAAGAATTTAAATTTATGAATTTAAGAATTTAAAATTTAAGAATTTAAGAATTTAAGAATTTAAGAATTTAAGAATTTAAGAATTTAAGAATTTAAGAATTTAATAATTTAAGAATTTAAGAATTTAAGAATTTAAGAATTTAAGAATTTAAGAATTTAAGAATTTAAGAATTTAAGAATTTAAGAATTTAAGAATTTAAGAATTTATGAATTTAAGAATTTAAGAATTTAGAAATTTAAGAATTTAAGAATTTAAGAATTTAAGAATTTAAGAATTTAAGAATTTAAAATTTAAAATTTAAGAATTTAAGAATTTAAGAATTTAAGAATTTAAGAATTTAAGAATTTAAGAATTTAAGAATTTAAATTTAAGAATTTAAGAATTTAAGAATTTAAGAATTTAAAATTTAAGAATTTAAGAATTTAAGAATTTAAGAATTTAAGAATTTAAGAATTTAAGAATTTAAGAATTTAAGAATTTAAGAATTTAAGAATTTAAGAATTTAAGAATTTAAGAATTTAAGAATTTAAATTTAAGAATTTAAGAATTTAAGAATTTAAGAATTTAAGAATTTAAATTTAAGAATTTAAGAATTTAAGAATTTAAGAATTTAAGAATTTAAGAATTTAAGAATTTAAGAATTTAAGAATTTAAATTTAAGAATTTAAGAATTTAAGAATTTAAGAATTTAAGAATTTAAGAATTTAAGAATTTAAGAATTTAAGAATTTAAGAATTTAAAATTTAAGAATTTAAAATTTAAGAATTTAAGAATTTAAGAATTTAAGAATTTAAGAATTTAAGAATTTAAGAATTTAAGAATTTAAGAATTTAAGAATTTAAAATTTAAGAATTTAAGAATTTAAGAATTTAAGAATTTAAATTTAAGAATTTAAGAATTTAAAATTAAGAATTTAAGAATTTAAGAATTTAAGAATTTAAGAATTTAAGAATTTAAGAATTTAAGAATTTAAATTTAAGAATTTAAGAATTTAAGAATTTAAAATTTAAATTTAAGAATTTAAGAATTTAAGAATTTAAAATTTAAGAATTTAAGAATTTAAGAATTTAAATTTAAGAATTTAAGAATTTAAGAATTTAAGAATTTAAGAATTTAAGAATTTAAGAATTTAAGAATTTAAGAATTTAAGAATTTAAGAATTTAAAATTTAAGAATTTAAGAATTTAAGAATTTAAGAATTTAAAATTTAAGAATTTAAGAATTTAAAATTTAAGAATTTAAAATTTAAGAATTTAAGAATTTAAGAATTTAAAATTTAAAATTTAAGAATTTAAGAATTTAAGAATTTAAGAATTTAAGAATTTAAGAATTTAAGAATTTAAAATTTAAGAATTTAAGAATTTAAGAATTTAAATTTAAGAATTTAAGAATTTAAGAATTTAAGAATTTAAGAATTTAAGAATTTAAGAATTTAAATTTAAATTTAAGAATTTAAGAATTTAAGAATTTAAGAATTTAAGAATTTAGAATTTAAGAATTTAAGAATTTAAGAATTTAAGAATTTAAGAATTTAAAATTTAAGAATTTAAGAATTTAAGAATTTAAGAATTTAAGAATTTAAGAATTTAAGAATTTAAATTTAAGAATTTAAATTTAAATTTAAGAATTTAAGAATTTAAGAATTTAAGAATTTAAGAATTTAAGAATTTAAATTTAAGAATTTAAGAATTTAAGAATTTAAATTTAAGAATTTAGAATTTAGAATTTAAGAATTTAAGAATTTAAGAATTTAAGAATTTAAGAATTTAAAATTTAAGAATTTAAGAATTTAAATTTAAGAATTTAAGAATTTAAGAATTTAAGAATTTAAGAATTTAAAATTATGAATTTAGAATTTAAGAATTTTAGAATTTAAGAATTTAAGAATTTAAGAATTTAGAATTTAAGAATTTGAGAATTTAAGAATTTAAAATTTATGAATTTAAGAATTTAGAATTTAGAAATTTAAATTTAAGAATTTAAGAATTTAAATTTAAGAATTTAAGAATTTAAATTTAAAATTTAAGAATTTAAATTTAAATTTAAGAATTTAAGAATTTAAAATTTAAGAATTTAAAATTTAAGAATTTAAGAATTTAAGAATTTAAATTTAAGAATTTAAAATTTAAGAATTTAAATTTAGAATTTAAGAATTTAAAATTTAAATTTAAGAATTTAAATTTAAAATTTAAATTTAAGAATTTAAGAATTTAAATTTAAGAATTTAAGAATTTAAGAATTTAAATTTAAATTTAAAATTTAAATTTAGAATTTAAGAATTTAAATTTAAAATTTAAAATTTAAATTTAAGAATTTAAAATTTAAGAATTTAAGAATTTAAGAATTTAAGAATTTAAATTTAAATTTAAGAATTTAAGAATTTAAGAATTTAAGAATTTAAGAATTTAAGAATTTAAATTTAAATTTAAATTTAAATTTAAAATTTAAGAATTTAAATTTAAGAATTTAAATTTAAGAATTTAAGAATTTAAGAATTTAAGAATTTAAGAATTTAAATTTAAGAATTTAAGAATTTAAAATTTAAATTTAAATTTTAAAATTTAAGAATTTAAATTTTAAATTTTAGAATTTTAGAATTTTAGAATTTTAGAATTTTAGAATTTTAGAATTTTAGAATTTTAAATTTTAAATTTTAGAATTTTAGAATTTTAGAATTTTAGAATTTTAGAATTTTAAATTTTAGAATTTTAGAATTTTAGAATTTTAAATTTTAAATTTTAAATTTTAGAATTTTAGAATTTTAAATTTTAGAATTTTAGAATTTTAAATTTTAAATTTTAGAATTTTAAATTTTAGAATTTTAGAATTTAGAATTTTAGAATTTTAGAATTTTAGAATTTTAGAATTTTAGAATTTTAAATTTTAGAATTTTAGAATTTTAGAATTTTAAATTTTAGAATTTTAGAATTTTAAATTTTAAATTTTAGAATTTTAGAATTTTAGAATTTTAAATTTTAAATTTAAAATTTAAGAATTTAAGAATTTAAGAATTTAAATTTAAGAATTTAAGAATTTAAATTTAAGAATTTAAGAAATTATGAATTTAAGAATTTTAAATTTAAGAATTTAAATTTAAGAATTTAAGAATTTAAGAATTTAAGAATTTAGAATTTAAGAATTTAAGAATTTAAGAATTTAAGAATTTAAGAATTTAAATTTAAATTTAAGAATTTAGAAATTTAAGAATTTAAAATTTAAATTTAAGAATTTAAGAATTTAAATTTAAGAATTTAAAATTTAAGAATTTAAAATTTAGAATTTAAGAATTTATGAATTTAAGAATTTAGAAATTTAAAATTTAAAATTTAAGAATTTAAATTTAAGAATTTAAATTTAAGAATTTAGAATTTAAGAATTTAAGAATTTAAATTTAAATTTAAGAATTTAAAATTTAAATTTAAGAATTTAAGAATTTAAGAATTTAAGAATTTAAGAATTTAAATTTAAGAATTTAAATTTAAGAATTTAAATTTAAAATTTAAGAATTTAAGAATTTAAGAATTTAAATTTAAGAATTTAAATTTAAGAATTTAAATTTAAATTTAAATTTAAGAATTTAAAATTTAAGAATTTAAATTTAGAATTTAAGAATTTAAATTTAAATTTAAGAATTTAAGAATTTAAAATTTAAAATTTAAGAATTTAAATTTAAGAATTTAAATTTAAGAATTTAAAATTTAAGAATTTAAAATTTAAGAATTTAAATTTAAATTTAAGAATTTAAGAATTTAAATTTAAAATTTAAGAATTTAAATTTAAATTTTAGAATTTTAGAATTTTAGAATTTTAAATTTTAGAATTTTAAATTTTAGAATTTTAAATTTTAAATTTTAGAATTTTAGAATTTTAGAATTTTAAATTTTAGAATTTTAGAATTTTAGAATTTTAGAATTTTAAATTTTAGAATTTTAGAATTTTAGAATTTTAGAATTTTAGAATTTTAAATTTTAGAATTTTAGAATTTTAGAATTTTAAATTTTAGAATTTTAAATTTTAGAATTTTAGAATTTTAGAATTTTAAATTTTAAATTTTAGAATTTTAGAATTTTAGAATTTAAATTTAAGAATTTAAGAATTTAAGAATTTAAATTTAAGAATTTAAAAATTATGAATTAAATTTTAGAATTTAAATTTAAATTTAGAATTTAGAATTTAAGAATTTAAAATTTAAATTTAAATTTAAGAATTTAAGAATAAAATTTAAGAATTTAAGAATTTAAGAATTTATGAATTTAAAATTTAAAATTTAGAAATTTAGAATTTAAGAATTTAAAATTTAAATTTAAGAATTTAAGAATTTAAATTTAAATTTAAATTTAAGAATTTAAATTTAAGAATTTAAATTTAAGAATTTAAGAATTTAAGAATTTAAAAATTTAAAATTTAAATTTAAATTTAAGAATTTAAGAATTTAAAATTTAAGAATTTAAAATTTAAGAATTTAAGAATTTAAAATTTAAATTTAAGAATTTAAGAATTTAAGAATTTAAATTTAAGAATTTAAGAATTTAAATTTAAGAATTTAAATTTAAAATTTAAAATTTAAAATTTAAGAATTTAAGAATTTAAGAATTTAGAATTTAAGAATTTAAGAATTTAAGAATTTAAGAATTTAAGAATTTAAATTTAAATTTAAGAATTTAAATTTAAGAATTTAAAATTTAAAATTTAAATTTAAATTTAGAATTTTAAATTTTAGAATTTTAGAATTTAAGAATTTAAATTTAAGAATTTAAATTTAAAATTTAAGAATTTAAAATTTAAGAATTTAAATTTAAGAATTTAAATTTAAGAATTTAAGAATTTAAGAATTTAAGAATTTATGAATTTAAGAATTTTAGAATTTAAGAATTTAAGAATTTTAGAATTTTAGAATTTTAGAATTTTAGAATTTTAAATTTTAGAATTTTAAATTTTAGAATTTTAAATTTTAGAATTTTAGAATTTTAGAATTTTAAATTTTAGAATTTTAGAATTTTAGAATTTTAGAATTTTAGAATTTAAATTTTAGAATTTTAGAATTTTAGAATTTTAAATTTTAGAATTTTAAATTTTAAATTTTAGAATTTTAGAATTTTAAATTTTAAATTTTAGAATTTTAAATTTTAGAATTTTAAATTTTGAATTTTAGAATTTTAGAATTTTAAATTTTAGAATTTTAAATTTTAAATTTTAAATTTTAGAATTTTAGAATTTAAAATTTTAAATTTAAGAATTTAAGAATTTAAGAATTTAAGAATTTAAGAAATTATGAATTTAAATTTAAATTTAAGAATTTAAGAATTTAAATTTAAGAATTTAAATTTAAGAATTTAGAATTTAAATTTAAGAATTTAAGAATTTAAGAATTTAAATTTAAGAATTTAAATTTAAGAATTTAAGAATTTAAGAATTTAAGAATTTAAATTTAAATTTAAATTTAAGAATTTAAGAATTTAAGAATTTAAAATTTAAGAATTTAAGAATTTAAATTTAAGAATTTAAGAATTTAAGAATTTAAGAATTTAAGAATTTAAGAATTTAAGAATTTAAATTTAAATTTAAATTTAAATTTAAGAATTTAGAATTTAAGAATTTAAATTTAAGAATTTAAGAATTTAAGAATTTAAGAATTTAAATTTAAATTTAAATTTAAGAATTTAAGAATTTAAGAATTTAAATTTAAGAATTTAAAATTTAAATTTAAGAATTTAAATTTAAGAATTTAAGAATTTAAGAATTTAAGAATTTAAGAATTTAAGAATTTAAAATTTAGAATTTAAGAATTTAAGAATTTAAATTTAAGAATTTAAGAATTTAAGAATTTAAGAATTTAAGAATTTAAGAATTTAAGAATTTAAGAATTTAAGAATTTAAAATTTAAAATTTAAGAATTTAAGAATTTAAGAATTTAAGAATTTAAGAATTTAAGAATTTAAGAATTTAAGAATTTAAAATTTAAGAATTTAAGAATTTAAGAATTTAAGAATTTAAGAATTTAAGAATTTAAGAATTTAAGAATTTAAGAATTTAAGAATTTAAGAATTTAAATTTAAGAATTTAAGAATTTAAGAATTTAAGAATTTAAGAATTTAAGAATTTAAGAATTTAAGAATTTAAGAATTTAGAATTTTAGAATTTTAGAATTTTAGAATTTTAGAATTTTAGAATTTTAGAATTTTAGAATTTTAGAATTTTAGAATTTTAGAATTTTAGAATTTTAGAATTTAAGAATTTAAGAATTTAAGAATTTAAGAATTTAAGAATTTAAGAATTTAAGAATTTAAGAATTTAAGAATTTAAGAATTTAAGAATTTAAGAATTTAAGAATTTAAGAAATTATGAATTTAAGAATTTTAGAATTTAAGAATTTAAGAATTTAAGAATTTTAGAATTTTAGAATTTTAGAATTTTAGAATTTTAGAATTTTAGAATTTTAGAATTTTAGAATTTTAGAATTTTAGAATTTTAGAATTTTAGAATTTTAGAATTTTAGAATTTTAGAATTTTAGAATTTTAGAATTTTAGAATTTTAGAATTTTAGAATTTTAGAATTTTAGAATTTTAGAATTTTAGAATTTTAGAATTTTAGAATTTTAGAATTTTAGAATTTTAGAATTTTAGAATTTTAGAATTTTAGAATCTTAGAATTTTAGAATTTTAGAATTTTAGAATTTTAGAATTTTAGAATTTTAGAATTTTAGAATTTTAGAATTTTAGAATTTTAGAATTTTAGAATTTTAGAATTTTAGAATTTTAGAATTTTAGAATTTTAGAATTTTAGAATTTTAGAATTTTAGAATTTTAGAATTTTAGAATTTTAGAATTTTAGAATTTTAGAATTTTAGAATTTTAGAATTTTAGAATTTTAGAATTTTAGAATTTTAGAATTTTAGAATTTTAGAATTTTAGAATTTTAGAATTTTAGAATTTTAGAATTTTAGAATTTTAGAATTTTAGAATTTTAGAATTTCAGAATTTTAAAATTTGTTTTTTTTTATTTTTAAAATTGTTTTAAATTTAATATTTTTTAGTTTTCAAATTTTGTCTTTAATTCTTAAATATTTGATTTTTTAATTTTGATTTTTTTAAATTTTGATTTTTTTTTTAATTTAGAATTTTTGATTTTTTAGTTTTTTTGAGTTTTGAATTTGAGATTTTCAAAATTCTGAATTTAGAAATTTGGATTAAAAAAATGGATTGTAGAAATTCGAAAAAATTTTAATCTGAATTTTTAAAAATTTTGATTAAAAAACTTTTAAGATATAAAAAAAAGTTTCGAATTTTTGAAATTTGAATTTTGAATGATGGAGCATCAATTTTTGAATGTTCTGACCTTTTTATTTTTCGCCAAGATTGTTTAAATTGTAATTGTAATTTATTTCTACGGGTAAATCCCATCTAAAATTTAAAGGCAAATTTAATGTATCCACAATAAAATTAAAAATAAATAAGGAATAAATAGGAGGATTTGTTTTTGATACTACTTCAGTTTTTTACACTAAAATTTTACTTTTGAAGAAAAAACAAAGGTACCCCAAGGAAATCTGCAATAAATCCGGAACAATCCGGTGTTCGGAACCAACTTAACGGTCAAACTAGACTGAAAAGTGTACCTGCCCTGAAGGTTTCATCAAAATTGGATGAAACCAACCGGAGATATAATTTTATAATATTTTAAAATTTTGTTTCTAAAGGGGGAATGGCCTTTTGGGTGTTTTCATATATTTTCATTTAATAATATCATCAACAATATTTTGATAAACACTGGTAAACAATTTGTTGGACGTCAAAAATAATCTTGAAAAAAAATCTTAATGCTACCATAAGATTTTGGCCGCTTCGAATTTCCGGAGATACGATTCAAAAAGCAGAGCTGTGGAGTGGGAATCAGAGTTGGAAAAGTTGAGACTTTTCATATCTTCCTGAAATTCGGATCAGCTCAAGGTTGAAACCGTTAAACCACCTTATCATCACCTTATCAAAGATCATTGGTAAATACCTTTGAAAACGCTCGCGATTTCGTTTCCCACAGCATCATAAACTCCATCCATGTTGACTTGAGTCTGTAATTTAAAAAAAAAAAAACAAACATGTTAAACATTTTTCCTCCATGTTTCCAAAGTGCTAACAAACCTGCGTTTTCCAAAAAAAAAAACTTCGGAAACCAGCAAAATGAATCACCTGCACAAATCACTAATCAGGATCACCTCAAACTTCTACCAACTCGCGAAAATTACGCGGAAAAACGCGGAAAATGCAGAGGAGCAAGAGAGGACGTGAAATTTTACGGCAAATTGCTTTGATCTGTCAAATCTATTTACAAATATAGTTCGCGAGTTGAGACGAAGTGGCGCCACTTTGTACGCAAAGGGAAATACCCTTTTAAAAGGGTAATACCAGCGAGGTGTATTCAAAGGATAGTTTTAACCCTTTTAAAAGGATAAAATGTACCCTTTTGCAAAGGGTAAACCTCGAGTACCGTTTAAAAGGATAGTTTCAACCCTTTGAACCGGTAACTTTTATTTTGAGTGAAGAGAAAAGCCAAGCGAGGACCAGAAAGTTCTCCACTCGCGAACGGAAAGGAAGCAGCGCTTAGCAGCAGCAGCACCAAGAGGAATAATTTAACCAGTGAAACGGAAAAGTTAAATAAAACCGAACCTTAAGTTAAAGTGTTTCCTCTGTGGTACCAAACCGAAAAACAGTCCACCACAATCAGAACAGTAAGCCAAGGCCGTGTGAAACATAAAAGTGGTCCATCCCGAACCGGATTGGAAGTGTTTCCTGCTGCTGCCTCGCGCTGCAAACGTGTTTAAACACGTTCGGAATCGCGTTCGAAAAGTGTAAAGCCAGTCGTGTGTGTGTGCGCCACTTCAAAAGTGAACCGGAACAATGTCCGATGGTGAATTCAGTGATGATGACCGCGAATCGATGCATTCGGCGGACGACACCGGATTCATCGGGTTTCCGGAAGAGAAACTCGCTGTCCCTGTACGGAGCGCCATTGTCCGGAACCCGAATCAGCAAGTGCAACAACAAGTTCCAAGGGAACTACAAGGCCTGTTCCGGCTTCGAGAGCAGATGAGGCAGAGGATCGTTGGTGTCCGTCGGAACCTGCAGAAGCAGAAGCAGCTTGCTGTGGGACCGCTCAAGGTCATGAAGGAGATGCTGGCGGCCGCCTTCAAGGAATATAACGGGTGCCACAATGAAGTCATGACGTGGATAACGGACGACGAACTTCCGGCTCAAGTGGCGATTTACCAAGAGTTCGAAGACATGTACTTCGAGGTCTCGACGACTGTGGAAGAGCTGTATCTGGAGGTCAAGAACCGAGATGCAACGCCGTCGAATACCAAGCCGCAAGTTGTTGTCCAGCAACGCCCCTTGAAAGTGCCAATCCCCTCTTTTGACGGCAGTTACGCAAACTGGCCGAAATTCAAAGCCATCTTTCTAGACCTGATGGCCAACTCCGGGGATTCAGACGTGGTGAAGTTGTACCATCTCGAAAAGGCGCTAGTCGGGGAAGCCGAAGGGAGCATTGACGCGAAGGTCTTGAACGAGGGTAACTACAAACAAGCCTGGGCCGACCTCGCTGAACGCTTCGATAACCTGCGTGTGATCGTCGAGTCTCATCTACGAGCCCTGCTGTCGCTGAAAAGGATGACGTCCGAGTCGCATAATGAGTTGCGATCTCTGATAAACGAAGTTACGCGCAACGTGGAGAGCCTGCGGTACCTGAAACAGGAGTTGACTGGCGTGTCCGAGCACATGCTTGTATTTCTGATCACTAACGCGCTCGACCAGTCCACACGTAAAGCCTGGGAGGCTACGCAGAAGAAGGGAGAGCTACCGAAATACGCTCCGACCATGGAGTTCTTGAAGTCCAGAGCCCACATTCTGGAAAACTGTGAGGTGGCGTTCGAGTACCAAAGCCCACCAGCAACCAAGCCGAAACCTACGTTCAAACCAGCCCAGAGAAGTCATGCCGTGGCGGCCATTCCAGCATCCGAGTCGACGTGTGACTTTTGCGGTGGTTCCCACGGTAACTACCAGTGCTCGACCTTGACCTCTCTGTCCATGCCCCAGAGGAGGGAAAAGGTGCGAGTAGCTGGACTCTGTTACAACTGTCTGCGAAAGGGACACTTCGTGAGCGGGTGTCCATCTACGAAAGCGTGCCGAAAATGTGAAGCTCGTCACAACACGCTGTTGCACGATGACGCAGCGTCAATCCCTGGACGTGCCGTCCAGCCCAAGCCATTAGTCGTTGCTGAAGCAACAGCACTACAGCCTGCCGTAGAGGAGGCGCCGAGTTCGGAAGTACGTCATGTGTCTGCATCCTGCTCAAGCCTGTTTCCCACCAGGTCGAAGACTGTTCTACTGCTGACCGCAGTGGTAGATGCCCTCGACAAACACGGCAAACCCCAACCTTGCCGTGTTCTTCTCGACAGCGGTTCCCAAGTCAATTTCGTGACCGAGGAACTGGCCAACCGTTTGGGAGTAAAGAAGCAGCCAGCAAATGTCCCTATCACCGGAATCAACGAGTTGCGAACCCACGCCCGCGACAAGGTTCTAGTGAAGTTCCGATCCAGAGTATCCTCTTTCGCCTGTGCGCTTGAGTGTCTGGTCACACCGAAAGTGACTGGAAAAATTCCATCAAGAAAGATCGACGTCAGTGGTTGGCGTCTTCCGGAAGGAGTTGTACTGGCCGACCAAGATTTCCATACTCCAGACAAGGTGGACATGCTGATCGGCGGCGAACTCTTCTTTGACATCCTGAAACCAAGGCACCTCCGACTGTCAGATAATCTGCCACAGTTGCGAGAAACCCATTTGGGATGGGTCGTTGCTGGGGTCCTCAAGGAACCGTACGTCGCGGACGTACCAATTCAGCACTCTAACATGGCCACCTTGGAGGAAGTCGAGACAATGATGAAGCAGTTCTGGCAAGTTGAGGATTTGCCGGACGTCCCGAAACTTTCGCGAGAAGAAGCTGCTTGCGAATCTCACTTCCTGTCCACCTATCGACGTGACCCAACAGGAAGATTCGTGGTCCAGCAACCCTTCAAGAAAAACGTGGTCAATCTGGATGATTGCAGAGATCTTGCCCTGAAGCGATTCCTGATGCTCGAGAAGCGATTGATGCGAAACCCGGAACTCCAAACCCAGTACATCCAGTTCATTCGAGAATACGAAGCTCTCGGCCATTGCCACGAAGTGATTGAAGCAGACGATCCACAAGGCCAGAAGAACTTCTACTTGCCGCACCACGCAGTACTGCGGCCCTCGAGCTCGAGCACGAAGTGCCGCGTTGTTTTTGATGCCAGTGCAAGGACGTCCCCGAACAACTTGGCACTGAACGACGTTCTCCTCGTCGGTCCGGTAGTGCAAAGCGAGCTGTACGCCATCATGTTGCGGTTTCGGATTCACAAGATTGCGTTTACGGCGGATATCTCCAAAATGTACCGTCAAATTCTGATGGCCCCCGAACATCGACACTACCAACGGATCTTTTGGCGAGAGCAGACAACACAGCCGCTGCGGGTGCTTGAACTCGACACCGTTACGTACGGTACCGCATCAGCCCCGTACCAAGCAACCCGATGCCTCGCCCAGCTGGCCGAAGAAGAGAAGGACGAGTTCCCGATTGCAGCAAGGATCGTTCAGCAGGAGGTTTACATGGACGACATGCTCTCAGGAGCCGAAACGGTGTCGGAAGCGATTGAGGCGCAGCAACAATTGAAACAGCTTCTCGGACACGGTGGCTTCCCAGTCCATAAATGGTGCTCCAACTCGGTAGAGTTCCTCAAGCACGTGCCTGTAGAAGAACGTGAAACGCAAGTGCCGCTGGAGGAGAGTGGCGCGAACAAGGTCATCAAGGTTCTAGGACTGCTCTGGGACCCTGAAGCAGATACCCTACTGATTGCCAACCAAACCCGGCCGTCGACGAGTGATGTTGTAACCAAAAGAAGGATCTACGCTGAGGTTGCTAAGTTCTACGACCCACTCGGGCTCTTCTCGCCTGCTATCGTCCTCGCCAAACTACAATCGCAGCATCTTTGGAAAATCAAGGCAGACTGGGACGATCCGCTCGAAGGAGAGGTGGCGCGCCATTGGCAGGATCTTCAAGTGTCACTGGCGAAGCTCAATCAGATCCAAGTTCCGAGACGTGTAACGGCGAACAACGCGGTAGCTTATGAGTTGCACGGGTTTGCAGATGCTTCCAACGTAGCGTACGGAGCCTGTGTGTATTTGCGAAGCATTTTTGCCGACGGCTCGGCAAAGATGTCGCTGCTGACCAGCAAGTCCAAGCTGGCCCCCCTGAAAGAGCTGTCCATCCCTCGGAAGGAGTGCTGCGGTGCTCTTTTGTTGACACGTCTTGTGAAAAAGGTGATCACCGAGCTGAACATGGAGTTCCAAGATGTCGTACTGTGGTGCGATAGCATGATCGTGCTGGCCTGGATTAAAAAACCGCTCAACCAACTCAAGCAGTTTGTGAGAAATCGCATCGCTGTCATTCAGGACGAGACCGAAGGCTTCCGATGGGAGTATATCAACACGGAGAACAACCCTGCGGACATAGTTTCCCGCGGTCAGGGGCCAGAACTTCTGCGCGACAACCGGCTCTGGTGGTACGGCCCGGATTTTCTCGCCTACGAAAATTACCAGACTGTCCCGCCTCAAGCAGTGCCAGACGATGACCTCCCTGAGATGAACGCAGTCTTCGCAGCACCTACTGTGAGTATCGAACCTTTCCCACTCTTCTCCCGATGCAGTAGCTTCCGTAAGATCCAACGAATCGTCGGCTACGCTTTGCGTTTTGCCGAAAACTGCCGGAAGAAACCCGCTGAACGTAGGAGCGGCCAGATCTTGACGATCATAGAGCTGCGCAAGTCGAGGGAAGCAATACTGAAGGTGATTCAACTCGTTCATCTGGGAGACGAGATTCGGCGCGTTCGCCTCAACGAGCCTTGCAAACGGATCGGAAACCTTCGACCGATCCTTCACGAGGGATTACTCCGAGTTGGCGGTCGTCTCGATCGCTCACAGCTTGCATTTGAATGTCGACACCCAATCATCCTCCCGGACAAGGACCCGCTGGTGAGGAAGATGATAGAGGAAATGCACATCGATTTTGTGCATGTCGGTCAGAACGGACTTGTCAACGCCCTGCGTCAACGATTCTGGTTGCTAAACGCAAGATCTACTATCCGTAAAATTACGCGGCGATGCGTTAAGTGCTTCCGGTGTGACCCCACTCGTACAACGCAGCTGATGGGAAATTTACCTCCAGCGAGAGTTGTTCCTTCACCACCTTTTGCCGCCACTGGAGTTGACTACGCCGGTCCATTTTGGGTCAAGCAAGGTTCTCGTCGACCCACTCTTGTGAAGGCATACTTGGCAGTTTTTGTCTGTATGGCCACCAAAGCGGTGCATTTGGAGCTCGTGTCCGATCTCAGCACCGACGCATTCGTGGCGGCACTTCGACGGATGATCAGTCGCAGAGGGTGCGTTCAAGAGTTGCATTCGAACAACGCAACTAACTTCAAGGGCGCTCACCACGAATTGCACGAGCTTCACAAGCAGTTCCGGGATCAGCTAGCGGTTCAGCGCATCGTACAATTTTGCCAAGAACGTGAGATCGAGTGGCATTTTATTCCACCGGACGCTCCCGAGTTCGGTGGGCTATGGGAGGCAGCTGTAAAATCCGCTAAAACTCACCTGAAGCGCATCGTAGGTAATGCGAAGTTGACTTACGAAGAGTTCTCAACTGTGCTGACTGAAATCGAAGCCGTACTGAACTCGCGCCCGATGTTCGCTGTGTCCAACGATCCTGCCGACCCGCTGGTGATCACACCGGCACATTACCTGATTGGCCGTCCTCTCACCGCCCCGGCTGAACCGTCTCTGGAGGATTTGAACGCCAACCGATTGGATCGGTGGCAACACCTGCAGCTCATGCGTGAGCACTTTTGGCGTGCCTGGAGTCGTGAATATTTAAACACACTGCAACCACGGAAGAAAAACTTGCGCGCAATGCCAAATGTTCGTGTCGGTATGATCGTCTTGCTTCACGACCGAGTTCTGCCACCCCTTAATTGGAAGCTAGGACGAATCACGGCGGTTTATCCAGGAGAAGACGGATTTGTACGAGCAGTTGACGTGACCGTGAACGGATCGACCTACCGGCGCCCCATCAACAAGATCTCCATCCTTCCGATCGAGGACAACCAACCAGATGAAGCTTCTAAGGTTGAGCAGACTCAACCGGGGGGAGGATGTTCGGTGTCGCCCCTCCCGCACGACGACGCCCATGCTGATTAACGGCGCGTTGCAGCCGACGTACGAAACAAAACACACAACGAAGAGAAAAGCCAAGCGAGGACCAGAAAGTTCTCCACTCGCGAACGGAAAGGAAGCAGCGCTTAGCAGCAGCAGCACCAAGAGGAATAATTTAACCAGTGAAACGGAAAAGTTAAATAAAACCGAACCTTAAGTTAAAGTGTTTCCTCTGTGGTACCAAACCGAAAAACAGTCCACCACAATCAGAACAGTAAGCCAAGGCCGTGTGAAACAGTTCCTTAAAAATCGGTATGATCGTGATAACCGTGTAGATTCACCCTCTTTTTGAGTCTTTTGAGTTCATTCCAAGCGTTCGTCAACAACCGGCCGCCGGTCTCGCGACGAACTGTCAAACTCGTTTGGCGCAAAAACATTCGCAGTTCAGTTCGGTTTAAAACTCAAAACCCCCCCTCAAAAACTCAAAACAGTGTGGCGTGAGAATTTCTCAAGTTAATTTTTGTGTTTTGCTCCGAGTTTTAACGGTAATAATCATGCTGAAGGACGCCAAATCGAACCTGCCCTGGGTGGAGAAGTACCGCCCGGCCACGCTCGACGATCTCATCTCGCACGAGGAAATTATCTCCACGAGTAAGTTTCGAAACATTCGTGTTCTTGTATAAAGGTATTAAAATTTTGTGGTATTTCTAGTCAACAAGTTCATCAACGAGAACCAGCTGCCCCACCTGCTGTTCTACGGCCCGCCCGGAACGGGCAAAACCAGCACGATTCTGGCCTGCGCCCGGCAGCTGTACAAACCGCAAACCTTCAACCAGATGGTGCTGGAGTTGAACGCGTCGGACGACCGAGGCATCAACATTGTCCGCGGCCAAATTCTGAACTTTGCCTCGACGCGGACGATCTTCAGCGGGGGCTACAAGCTGATCATCCTGGACGAGGCGGACGCCATGACGAACGACGCCCAGAACGCGCTCCGGCGGATCATCGAAAAGTACACGGACAACGTGCGGTTCTGCATCATCTGTAACTACCTGAGCAAGATCATTCCGGCGCTGCAGTCGCGTTGCACGCGGTTCCGCTTTGCGCCTCTGAACGCCGAGCAGATTCTGCCCCGGCTGGAGCACGTGGTGGAGGCGGAGGCCATCAAGGTGTCCGAGGACGGCAAGAAGGCGCTGATGACGCTGGCCGGCGGCGACATGCGCAAGGTGCTGAACGTGCTGCAGAGCACCTGGATGGCGTACAAGGACGTGACCGAGGACAACGTGTACACGTGCGTCGGGCACCCGCTCAAGAGCGACATCGCCAACATCGTCAAGTGGCTGCTCAACACCGAGAGCTTCAAGGAGATCTTTGAGAGTGAGTTCGTTGAAGCACTTGAAACAAATCTCACAATTCACAACACAACTTCCGATCCTCCACAGACATCCAGGAGCTCAAAACAAACAAAGGGCTCGCCCTGGAGGACATCCTCACGGAGATCCACCTGTACGTACACCGGATGGAGTTGCCGCCGCGGGTGATGTCGCTGCTGCTGATCAAGATGGCCGCCATCGAGGAACGGCTGGCCGCCGGGTGTGTGGAGAAGCCCCAGATGGCGGCGCTGATTGCGGCCTTTCAGATTGCCCGCGATCAGGTCATCGTGGAGGGTTGAACGGAGGAGGAGGAGTTTTTGTAAGTTGTTTGGTCTGATTTTTCCACATTGTTTGAATAAGTATTCTATTTCTATTTAAACGTTGGTTTTTCTAGCATTTTTTCTTGAAATGGGACGAAAGAAATGCATTGATCTGTAGGGCTCGTCCATAAACTACCTGTGGGAAAACTAAAAAAATACCAAAATTTAAAAATAAAATACTCAATCGATGCTAACATTCCAAATGTAAAATTTATACGAAATGAACAACTTTTGTTCAATAAGCAAAAAATACAAAATTTAACAAATAAAAAAAAATAAAAAATTGAGGATTAACAAAATGACCAAACTTTTCAAATTGACAAAAAAATCAAAATAATAAAAAAATTAAAATATTTATAATTTAAACAAAGATTACAAAATATGCGAAATCAACAACATCTTTAAAATAAAATTAATTTAAAAAATATGCCAAATTGGCGTGAATTCTAATAAAATCATTAAAAATATCAAAGTAAACCAAATTTAACTCAAACACAATATTTAAGAAAATTAACGAAAATAACAAAATTAACAAAATTGAAAATAATCACAAAATTAACAAAATTCACAAAATTGAAAAAAAATAACACAATTTATAAAATTAAAAAAAAAATGCAGAATTTATAATTTTTTCAAAGTTTACAAAATTGACAAAATTAACAAAATTGACAAAATTGACCAAATTGACAAAAGTGACAAAGTTGACAAAATTAACAAAATTGACAAAATTGAAAAAAAAAAATACAAGCTTGATAAAAATGACAAAAAGACAAATTTGACCAAATTTACAAAAATGACAAAATTGACCAAATTGAATAAAATTTCAAACTTGACCAAATTTACAGAAATGACAAAATTGACCAAATTGAAAAAAAAAACAAATACAAACAAAATTGACAAAATTAACAAAATTGACAAAATTGAAAAAAAAAAATACAAACTTGACAAAATTGACCAAATTGACAAATTTGATCAAATTGACAAAATTGACAAAATTGGCAAAATTGACAAAATTCACAAAAATGAAAAAAATAACACAATTTATAAAATTAAAAAAAAAATGCAAAATTTATTTTTACTAAATTGACAAAATTGACAAAATTTTCAAAATTTACAAAATTGACAAACTTGACAAAATTGACCAAATTGACGAATATGATCAAATTGACAAAATTGGCAAAATTGGCAAAATTGACAAAATGACAAAATTGACCAAATTGACCAAATTAACAAATTTGACAAAATTGACAAATTTGGCCAAATTGACAAAATTGACCAAATTGACCAAATAAACAAAATTGACGAAATTGACAAAATTGGCCAAATTGACCAAATTGACAAAATTGACGAAATTGACAAAATTGACCAAATTGACAAAATTGACAAAATTGACCAAATTGACAAAATTGACAAAATTGACAAAATTGACAAACTTGACTGATTCACAAATTTGATCAAATTGAAAAATTTGATCAAATTGAAAAATTTGACTAAATTCAAAAAATTTACCCAATTGACAAAATTGACAAAATTGATCAAATTGACTAAATTTACAAACTTAAAAAATAATATTTTTTTTAATTTACCTAAAACTTAACCTAAAAAATTAAGCAAATTAAAAAATTTGACCAAATTGACAAAATTGACCAAATTGACCAAATTGACCAAATTTGACAAAATTGACAAATTTGACCAAATTGACAAAATTGACAAAATTGACCAAATTGACAAAATTGACAAAATTTGCAAAATTGACAAAATTTACAAACTTGATAAAATTGACCAAATGACCAATTTAACCAAATCGACAAAATTGATAAAATTGACAAAATTACAAAAAATACAGGATTGACAAACTAAAACTAAATTGGCAATATGAAAATGAGCAGATACAAAAAAAATATCGATATTACCAAGATTTACAAAATCTGCCACCTCAGTAACATTCAAAAAAATCACTCAATTAATAAACTTATAACAGTTATAAAAACAAACAAAAAATTGTTGTAGCAGATTACAAAATTACCCTCATGCTTACAAAATCCTCCAAATTAAATAAAAATAATTAAAATTTAATTATAATTGGTTATAAACAAAAATCTCTACAAATAAAAACATTTGAGCGTTTTCCAAGAACATCGGAAATTGATTTCATTCGTATGCCTTTTTAGCATTGAAATTTAAGGCTATTCAAAAATTATGTCGCGAAATTTTGAAGATTATTTGTCCATATTTGAGTGACTCGAATAGCAGGCCAAGGATTGATACCTAAGAGCATGCAATGGCACTGATCTTGTTGCGTGCTCTTCGGTTGACGTCCACGTAAGGAACATCCTGGAAGGAGCGTAACTAACTACATCCGTAGTTCTGTTAGATCATCCGAACTATCTTGATCAGAACAGTATAGCTCTGGTTCCTTGCGAGTGTCCTATTTTCTTACCTCCACGTTGGCTTGGTTTTCATGATGACCTAGCTGGTGGCCTGTGGAAACGGATCGTAAACCTTTGACCACCGCGGGTCAGAGTCGAGACGGCTAAAAGAAAGGGGCGCAACAATGTGGGAAAGGGAAGTAATTTGTGATTGTAGACGGTATTGTTTTGATTCGCAGTATGTTGAGTCAACTGCTGTGGATGTACCTGAAGCATCGCACAACGGGGCTTCTCTTCTCTTCATTCTCAGCAACCACCTATCTCCTATTTTTATTTTGCTCTACTGGTTCTCAATTCTTCACTGATTCTTCTGTCTAATATCCATCATATCAAGCCTTTTATCATTTGCCTAATCTTTTTTTGATTTTATTGCGAATTTATTTATTTGAATAATTCTTTATCTGTCCTATAAATTATCATTACTATAATCTAAGCTTGTTTTTTATCTCTATTTATTAACTATTGTCTAATTTTACATGTAATACATCTAGCTTCTCATTTTTATTCTTTAAAACACGCTAATCATTCTCTTACAATTGATACTTGATTTTTAAAAATAAATTCTCTGTTACTGTCTATTGTTATCAATCTTCATCCTTTTTTCAAACAAGTGAGGTTTGAGCCTTACTCAATTTATGGAATGGTTAAAGGATTAACACAAATTACTATTGTATTTTTGGTAAATTTTTTAAACATGCTTAGGACCAAAAATTGTAACAAAACACCGCGACAAAAGAAATAGCAACATATAAACACGACTCAACACTAGGAAAGATTTCAGTAGAAAACAATACACAGTAAAATAACAACTAGTTTTTGAATTCAAACTAAAAATAAAACAGTTTTTGCTTTAATGAAAGTTGATAGGCACACTTTGAATGGTTAGGCGCTTATACTTACATCAAACCCTACGTATTGTACCACCCCCGGCCGAGTTAAAATGCGTAACCGGAAAAGAAGGTGTGCATGCCTGGCACGAACACTCAAAGCGTGTTCTAGCGTGCTGCTCGTACTGACTCAGAGCAAGGGTGAGATGTAGGTGTAAGGGCAGTGCGAGTTCGTCGGGAACCTGGTGCATAAGATCGGTCAAGGCCCGTTCTTACACTGAAAATTGCGAATTGCGAATTGCGAATTTGAGTGACTCGAATACGATTAGTCATCTGCTTTTATTGTTTTTTTTTCCAAAAAAAAAATTGTTTCAATTTTGTTGCAATAATTTTGTTAGAAAGATAAAAAAACAAAAAAAAATCACGCTTTGCCTTATAAAATTTGGCCCAAATATCAAGTTTAAAACATCAAAAAAATAAAGAAATAAAAATATATAAGGTCACCATACAATGGTCGCAACACTTGCTTAGAGCGTATCCTAGACGTTACAGCTTTCCAAAACCCGTTCAACTCCAAGCTTAACTTCTTTGTGGATACCGTGGAGATTTTCCCTTATCCTCTTAAAAAAGTGGAGCATCAACACTTTTAGACAATCATCACATCACATGGCGAAAACCAGTTAGTTCGTAATATTTTCATAAAAGTGAAAATTTTACCATTTACAGTGCAAATTTCACCGGATTTTTCTGTAGGGTTGTTTAGCATGCCAAACTGAACCGAACCGTTTAGTTGAATTTATATTTCTGACAAAAAATAATGTTGTTTTAAATGCGCTTTTTTTAGTTCAGTTTGACATGCTAAACAAACCTACATATAATAATCCAGTGAAATTTGCTTCGGAAAATGGTCAAATTTTCACTTTAAGAAAAAATCGATATAAAACTATATTTTGACAGCTGTAAAACTCACTTTACCTTATCTAATCTACATACCTTGGTAAAAAATTGATTTTTGACAGAAAGTTTTACGTTTGACAGCTCGTTTATACACTCAAAATCAAAAGTATCCTTTTTCTATTGCAATGTTACTCAGTTTTCGTCAAAACCTAACCAACTCAGAAATGAGTAAATGGGGAGTGAGTGAAATTCATCCCTCAAATCTGACAGTTGGTCCGGTTTTTACGGACTACACTCTAAAGGAAGTTCTACCCATTTAATAGGTAAAATCGTACTTTTTAAATGATCTTCGGATAGTTTTTCGACCCAAAATCAAAACAACCACACTTTTTGAAAAGTTTTTTTTTCGGGTATATTTATTATGCCGTCAAAATTGCGACGCCTTTCACTAGTTACTTCTTCTGCTTCGTCTTGCTCTACTACACAGGTTTCGTGTTTACGGTTTTATACAATTGATAAAAAATTGCTCAAAAAGGAAATCTGATTTCAGTTTCGGTGATTTTTTTGTTCTGCTTCGTCATCTTTACGACTCTGGTGTTTTCTCGTCACTTGCATATTAAACGTTAACATTTTTGTTTGCCTTTCATTTCATATTAATTAAGGGGAAGTTTTTTAATTTCTTCTTCTTCTTTATTTTGCATACGCGCACTTAACAACTAATCCAATTAATATGATAATATTGCAGTTTCGTTTCCTTTCAATGTTTGCGTTCCACGTTGCATATTCATTAATTAATTGTGTGATTGTGTGTGTTCCTACTACAGTTTAATCATTGAGATAGATACGTCCATATTTTGATCATGCTTGTCCTTGTGTTGTTATAACCTAAAAAAATCGTCGTCCAAATGTTTGATTCCGAATTTCACGTGCCAAGTGTTGTCGTTCAAAATCACAATTTCGAATAAATACTTTTGGGCTTTTGAGAAGGGAAATTAGAAGAAAGCGAAACTTGTTATAAATAGTTTTTGTTTGTTTTTTGTTAGTAAACACAGTAATGTGGGGGTGCCCCTTACTTAGTACATGAAAATGGGCAACCTTGATCATGCTTGTTTTGTTCTTCTCCTTCTTCCTGAACAGAAAAAAACCTACGACGCGTGCCTGCCTGCTTGGATGATGATCCTCTTCTAATCGTATATCCTATTAATTAGCGACATTGTTTTTTTTTAATCCTGGTGGAAGTATGTGGTGTGGGAGTGTGTGAGTGCTGGTTTTGTTGGGATGAATTGACAGGTTGTCGTCGTCAACCTACAGCTCGCGCACACCCGTGCCGTAGTTTGCGCCGCCGGCCTTGTTCAGGTGCTCCTTGAACATCTCTAGGTTGAGGTCGGCACTCGTTTCCACCTGCAGCTCGACGGCAAAGTTCTGGAAGGGGGAGAGGGAGAGAGAGAGGAGGGAAATGTTTGATTAGAAATATAGTAACACACTTTTTAAAATTTTATTGAATTTGTGAGGTTTTTTTTATAATTCTTTGAATTTCTTAACTTTTCAGAATTTCTTGAACTTTTTGTATTACATCAATTCAAATTCAAGATTAAAAAAAAAAAACAAAAAGAAGTGAAATAAATTTAAAAAAATCAAAGTTAAACAAATACAATGCAAGCAATAATACAGGTAATTCCGGAAATAAAAAAATCAAAATATTCAAGAAATCTAAAGACAAATTTTTTTTTAAAATTTAAATAAATTTAAAAAAAATATGAAAATTAAGAATTTTAAAAATTGAGCAGTTCTCTAGGATTTCGGTCATTCGATTTTTTTTGTATTTTTTAATCCGGCTGGAACTTTTTTGGTGCCTTCGGTATGCCCAAAGAAGCCATTTTGCATCATTAGTTTGTCCATATAATTTTCCATACAAATTTGGCAGCTGTTCATACAAAAATGATGTATGAAAATGCAAAAATCTGTATCTTTTGAAGGATTTTTTTGATCGATTTGGTGTCTTCGGCAAAGTTGTAGGTATGGATACGGACTACACTGGAAAAAAATGGTACACGGTAAAAAAAAATTTGGTGATTTTTTTATTTAACTTTTTATCACTAAAACTTGATTTGCAAAAAAACACTATTTTTAATTTTTTTTATTTTTTGATATGTTTTAGAGGACATAAAAAGCCAACTTTTCAGAAATTTCCAGGTTGTGCAAAAAATCATTGACCGAGTTATGAATTTTTAAATCAATACTATTTTTTTCAAAAAATCGAAATTTTGGTCGCAAATATTGAATGTTTGGCCTTTTTGAAATGTTAGTCTTGATTTGAAAATTTTGAAAATATTGTTTTCGAAAAGATCGGAAAATTTCACAAATGTTTCATATTTTAACATTAAAAATCGGACCATTAGTTGCTGAGATATCGACATTGAAAAATGGTGGGCTGTTTGTGTGAGACTTAGAAAACATCAATTTTCCTATTTTTAAACCTTTGCATTGCAATATCTCAGCAACTAAAGGTCGTATTAACAAAGTCCGAGGAAGCAAAATATAGAGAATTTTCTCAACTTTTCAAAAATATTTTTTTCAAAAGTGAGCAAACATGTGCACTAATTTAAAAAAATGAAAAACTGCGACTATTTTGAAAAAAATTACATAAAAATGGCTATAACTTGAAAACGGTACACTTTATCAAAATTTCACTAAAGTACTTTTTGATTGCAAATTCAATTTTACATCGAAAAATGAAGTTGAAAAATTTTTGCGACCAAATTTTCAATTTTTTGAAAAAATTAGTATTGATTAAAAAATTCATAACTCAGTCAGTGATTTTTTGCACAACTTGGAAATTTCTGAAAAGTTGGCTTTTTATGTCCTCTAAAACATATCAAAAAATAAAAAAAATTAAAAATAGTGTTTTTTTGCAAATCAAGTTTTAGTGATAAAAAGTTAAATAAAAAAATCACCAAATTTTTTTTACCGTGTATCATTTTTTTTCAGTGTAGTCCATATCCATACCTACAACTTTGCCGAAGACACCAAATCGGTCAAAAAATTCCTTCAAAAGATACAGATTTTTGAATTTTCATACATCATTTTTGTATGGACAGCTGCCAAATTTGTATGGAAAATTATATGGACAAACTAATGATGCAAAATGGCTTCTTTGGGCATACCGAAGGCACCAATAAAGTTTCAGCCGGATTAAAAAATACAAAAATTAAAATTGAAGAAAAAAGACCGATTTCGTAGAGAACTGCTCAATTATAGAAGTTTATCACATTTGAAAAAAAATAAGGAATTACTAAGAATATGAAATTTAAGAAAATTAAGTATTAAAAAAATAAGAGTTTTAAGAAAGTGATTTTTTTTAATTCCTTAAGTTCTAAAATTTATTAAAATTCTGGATTTTTTTGAATTTCCTAATTTATTGGAATTTCTGAAATTTCTTGATTTTTCTTAATTTTGTTTTTGAATTTCTGGATTTTTTTTTATCAGGAATATGATAAATATCTTGAATATCTAAATTCAAGAAATATTTAAATGTTTTTCAATGTATTTTTTTTTATAAATTTCTTAATTTCGTTCAGATTCCTGGTTTTGCTTTATTTTTAAATTTCTCGAATTTTCAATTTCTAAGAATTTGATAAAATTCATACAATACTAATAACTAATTCTTATTTTTATGTATCGCTCCAGTTTTTGAAGTTTAATTTTTAAATTTTTTTTTAAGTATTAATGTTTTTTGAATTTCTTGAAATTTTGAGTTTTTGGACTTTTTGATTTTTTTTTATTTCTTATTTTTCGATTTACTTGATTGAATAAAATATGATAAATTTCTTAAAACTCTTATTTTTTCAATTCTTAATTTTCTTAAAATTCATATTCTTAGTATTTCCTTATTTTTTTTAAATATGATAAATTTGTAAAATTCTTAATTTTCATATTTTTTTAAATTTATTGAAATTTTTAAAAATCTTTTGTTTTTAGATTTCTTGAATATTTTGATTTTTTATTTCCGGAATTACCTGTATTATTTTTGCATTGTTTTTGTTTAATTTTGATTTTTTAATTTATTTCACTTCTTTTTAATTTTTTTTTTAAATCTGGATTTTTTGGTTTTCTTGAATGTTTTGAATTTTATTTATTTCCAGTATTTCCTTGTTTATTTAATGATGTTTTTATTTTCTAGAATATGATAAATGTCCTGAATTTCCTAAAATTCTTGATATTTTTATCTTTATAAATATTTTTTTGACTTTTTTAAAATATTATAAATTTCTTCAAACACTTTGTTTTTAATTCTCGAGTTTTTTTTTTAAATTTAGTGTTTTTTTTATTTTGGCTTTATTTTTCAAATTTTTGAAATTTCTTCGTGTTTATTTTTTTTTTAATTTCTCAAGATTCTCGGATTTATTTAAACTTATTTATTTTTTTTTTAATTTCATAAAAATGCTAAATGAATTTATTTTTTTTACCTCTTTTTTAAATTATTTATTAATTTTTTAGAAATTTAGATTTTTCAAAACTTTCTAAATTTATTGTTTTTTTTTTTAATTTCTTAACCCTCTACAACCCAACCCCGCCTTTAGACGGGCTTCGATCTAAAAAATCGCCAAAAATCAATTTTTCAACCGATTTTTGATCTTTAAAAAGCATTGGAAAGAAGAACTCTTAAAATTTTAGAAAATTTCAGGGTTGGAAGTTTAACTTGTTTTATGTGACTTTGCCAATGATTTTAAAAATGTCATTTTTTAGGGGTCAACTTTGGTTGTGTTTTTTACTAACATTTCCTATATTTTCAGTAAAAAGAAGTATGCAGTAATTTTTGTAGTGTCCCAGACTATGCCTCTACGCATTTTTTTGCAATTTAAATGATGATGGTGCGATTCTATAGCAGAAAATGTGAAAAACATGCAAAAAATGAAAAAGTGACTGTAAAAACGTGAAAAATTAGATAGGTGAAATGTATTTATATTAGGTGGTAGAGTAGGCCAAATACTACCAAAAACAAACATAAACTAAACAAGATAAATGCAAATTAAAATACTAAAAATGAAACAAGAAAAACATAAAACAAGAGAAGTAAAGTTTTTCGTAGAACAAAAGTTGCTCAAAATGACCTCCTGAACACGGGAAAAATAAAAATTTTCGAAAAAAAAATTTGGGCAGTAGAGGGTTAATTCTTTGATTAGGAAAATCAAAATTGACTAAAATATGATGAAATTATTAAAATTCGTGTGTTTATATTCTTTTTTTGGATTTCTTGATTTTTTTTTGATTTTATAGAATGCAATACATTTTTCGAATTTTTTAATTTCTTTAATTTTAATTTTATATTCCTGGAATATCCTGAATTTTTTGAAACTTTGCATAATTTTTGAATTTCTTGAATATTTTGAATTTTATTAATTTCCTGAATTTCCTGTTTTTTAAATATTATTTTAATTTTCTAGAATATCATAAATTTGCTGAAGTCTTTTAAATTCTTGATATTCTTTTTTTAAGTTCTTTTTTTATCTCTTTTTTGAATTTCCTGAGTTTCTTAAATTAGTAAAATGTTTCAGGGAAACAAATTTCTTTAAATTTTTATAATTTTTAGATTTTATTTGAATAATTTTTAATTGTGCAGGCCAAGGATTGATACCTAAGAGCATGCAATGGCACTGACCTTGTTGCGTGCTCTTCGGTTGACGTCCACGTAAGGAACATCCTGGAAGGAGCGTAACTAACTACATCCGTAGTTCTGTTAGATCATCCGAACTATCTTGATCAGAACAGTATAGCTCTGGTTCCTTGCGAGTGTCCTATTTTCTTACCTCCACGTTGGCTTGGTTTTCATGATGACCTAGCTGGTGGCCTGTGGAAACGGATCGTAAACCTTTGACCACCGCGGGTCAGAGTTGAGACGGCTAAAAGAAAAGGGCGCGACAATGTGGGAAAGGGAAGTAATTTGTGATTGTAGACGGTATTGTTTTGATTCGCAGTATGTTGAGTCAACTGCTGTGGATGTACCTGAAACATCGCACAACGGGGTTTCTCTTCTCTTCATTCTCAGCTACCACCTATCTCCTATTTTTGTTTTGCTCTTCTGATTCCCAATTCTTCACTGATTCTTCTATTTAATATCCAACATTTGATTTTAATGTTACTAACTTTTGATTCTCTTATCTCTCAAAGCTTTTCCACTCTTTTCTATCAATTGATACTGCTGTAAAAACTTTGTGTTTTTCATTAAAAATATACTTTTCCTAAATGTACTAGTAATATCAAGTCTATTGTTCATTTGCCTAATCTTTTTTTGATTTTATTGCGAATTTATTTATTTGAATAATTCTTTATCTGTCCTATAAATTATCATTACTATAATCTAAGCTTGTTTTGCATCTCTATTTATTAACTATTGTCTAATTTTACATCTAATACATCTAGCTTCTCATTTTTATTCTTCAAAATACGCTCATCATTCTCTTACTATTGATACTTGATTTTTATAAAATAAATTCTCTTTTACTGTCTATTGTTTTCAATCTTCACCCTTTTTCAAACAAGTGAGGTTTGAGCCCTTACTCAATTTATGGAATGGTTAAAGGATTAACACAAATATTACTATTGTATTTTTGGTAAACTTTTATAACATGCTTAGGACCAAAAATTGTAACAAAACACCGCGACAAAAGAAATAGCAACAGATAAACACGACTCAACAATAGGGAAGATTTCAGGAGAAAACAATACACAGTAAATAACAACTAATTTTTGAATTCAAACTAAAAATAAAACAGTTTTTGCTTTACTGAAAATTGATAGGCACACTATAAATGGTTAGGCGCTTATACTTACATCAAACCCTACGTAATGTACCACCCCCGGCCGAGTTAAAATGCGTAACCGGAAAAGAAGGTGTGCATGCCTGGCACGAACACTCAAAGCGTGTTCTAGCGTGTTGCTCGTACTGACTCAGAGCAAGGGTGAGATGTAGGTGTAAGGGCAGTGCGAGTTCGTCGGGAACCTGGTGCATAAGATCGGTCAAGGCCCGTTCTTACACTGAAAATTGCGAATTGCGAATTGCGAATTGCGAATAATTTTTAATTGTGTAATTTTCTCAAAAGTAACTAATTTCGTTTTTTTTAATTTCTTGAAATTTTAAATTTTTTGGAATTTTTACAATTCTTTTTTTTACTGCTCAGACAACTTGAATTTTTGAATTTTACAAATTCATGAAATTCTTATATATTTTTTAGTGGTTTGAGTTTCTTAAGTTAAAATGTCTTAAATTACTAGATTTTTTTAATACATTTTCAAATAACTTTTTTTCTAATTCAAGAACTTATTTTTTTATTTCGTAAAATTTCCTGAATTATTAAATTTCTTAAATTTTGAATTTTCTTAAATTTTTTAAATATCTTGATATGCTATTCTTTTTTTAACATCCTGATTTTTTTTTTATAAAATTAAATTGCTGATTTTTTTAAATTTCTTAAATTTTTAATTCTAATATTTCTTCAATTTTCAGATAATCAGAATTCTTAGTATTCTGTGTGTGTGTTTTTTTTTTTCAATATTTTTGTTACTTGTTAGACTTTTGTTTTTTCGATTTTTAAAAAATGTGTTTAATTTTTTTGATTTCTTGGATTTCTAAATTTCTATTAATATTTTTAAATTTTAATATGAATAAAATTAAAATAAATAATCAAATGAATAAAATGAATCAAAATGAATCAAAATGGATCAAAATGAATCAAAATGAATCAAAATGAATCAAAATCAATCAAAATGAATCAAAATTAATCAAAATTAATCAAAATTAATCAAAATTAATCAAAATGAATCAAAATGAATCAAACTAATCAAAATGAATCAAAATTAATCAAAATGAATCAAAATCCAGAGTTTTTTTTTTAAAGGACTAATAAACTATTGTCTTTCATATGTTTATAGGACCTAACCAAAAAACTCTAGAAATGAATCAAAATAAATCAAAATGAATCGAAATAAATCAAAATGAATAAAATAAATAAAATTAGTAAAATGAATACAATTTAAATTATAACATTCTTGCTGAATTTTACAATTTTTTTTGTTGAATTCTGAGTGAATTTCCCTCAAATCTGACAGATGCCTCATTTACCCATTTCTGAGTAGATTCGGTTTTGACGAAAACTGAGAATTTCAAAAATTATAGAAATTTATCATATTTGAAAAAAATTAAGGAATTACTAAGAATATGAAATTTAAGAAAATTAAGAATTAAAAAAATAAGAGTTTTAACGGTGCACATCAACCAGAGCTTTTGCACCCAGATTTTTGTTACAGACATTTTAGTAACTTCAAAATTACGGGTACTATCGAAATATTTTTTTTATTCATCCCCTAAAGTACTGTCCACAAAATAATTTACAACAAAGTTTGATTGATTTTACATTCCCGTTATTGCAGAATTGGGTCCGTAAGTTTGACCATTTTGGAATAAGAAGACAACAACTTCCTTCGTTGCTGTGATTCCTAATTTATTGGAATTTCTGAAATTTCTTGATTTTTCTTAATTTTGTTTTTGAATTTCTGGATTTTTTTTATCAGGAATATGATAAATATCTTGAAAATCTAAATTCAAGAAATATTTAAAAAAATTTCAATGTATTTGACGAAAACTGAGTGATTTAAAATGATGGTGAAGTTTAGCTTAGGGCTGGAACGTGATCCACAACGTAATCCAAACTCTATAAGAAAACCCTATAAAAAAAGCTCAAAACTCACATTGATCACATCCTTGATGATTGACTTGTCGGTGCTCATCTTGGCGCGCTGCATCACGCCCACCTCGGGCCCGATCCAGGTCAGGAACAGGAACTTGCTGCGCTTGGACATCTCGTCGCCCATCTGTATCCGGATGTAGCCGAAGGCGCGCTCGTTGTCCGCAAACTCGGCGCAAAACTCGTCGAAACCGGTGCCCTTGGCCGCGCACACGATCTTGAGGCCGTCGAATTTGAACACCGCCCACTCGTTGTCCGTCAGGTTGGACCGGATGTCCTCGTACGCTTCCCGGATCGCTTCCTTGTCCAGGCTGGTGGGCAGGGCCATCTGTGGAAAGGAAAGCGGGCGATGAGTTAATTATGATTGGAATGTTGTTCGCAATTTATTAGCGTGCAAGCATTATGTAGGTTATGTTCGGTGTATGGAAACGGTAACGAAAGTGATAGTATTTCTTGCACAACTTTGTGTCGAAATCAGCCAAGTGTACCGTGCGGGCATGCAACGTTCGAGGAAAAATTCTTCCGCGCCGTGGGTTGCGAAAGTGAAAATTTCCCCGGCGCCTAACCTCAAAAACCACACTTAATTGACCACTAATCAGCCATTTTGCACGGCTCATTGGGCGGCGACGGCGCCGCGCCACGCCAACGATTTGTGGTCAATTTGACAGTTTGATTAAATATGGCGGATGCACGTGTGCGGTTTTCGCAAACAAAAAAAATCGGAGCAAAAATCTCCACTTGCTTCTTCCGTTACCGTTAGCAACGGGGTTGTTTTGCATGCGCCGCAGCAAGGTGGAGAAGATGAACAACAACAAACGTCAAAGAAGAGGAAGAGGAAGCGTCATCTGCGTTGTGGAGGTAATTTGGGCAGTGGCGTAGTAGGCTACTGTTTCGCAATCCGATCGCAATTAAACAAATGAGCGCCATCTTTGATTGGCGGGCGTAACACCAATCAAAATGATTGTTTTGCGTGTGTGGATTATGACCTAACTCTGAGAGGTCGGTAGAACTGCCAAAAGGTCGTTTTTCAGCATAAAAATTATCATTTTGGCTGAAAAAAAAATTAGGTAATTAATAAAAAAATAACTAATTCCAGAAATTCTAAAAATCTAAAAAAATCGAAAAAATTGAGAAGTTTAAAAATTTAGGAAATTTAAGTATTTCATGAAATTCAAAAAAATCAAGTCACTAAAAAAATCCAAAAAATCAAGTAAATTAACAAATTTAAGATACTCTGGAAATTTAAGAAACTCAAGAAATCAAAAACATTAAGAATATCAAGAATTTTATTAAATTCAAAAATTCAAATAATCTAAGAAATAAAAAAAGGATAACAAAAGTCTAAATTTTAAATCTTCAAAAAAAAATCTAGAAATTATAAATTTCTGGAAAATCAAAAATTTCAAAGAATTAAAAAAAACAACAGCAAAAAAACACTTTCATAATTCATGAAATTCTAAATATTCAAAAAAACAAGAATCATAAAAATTTGAAAAAATTTGAAAATTAAAGAAAAAATCAAGGAATTAAAAAATCTAGAATTTAATTTAATTCTAGGAAATAAAATAATTTTAATACCCAAAAATTCATTTAATTCAAGAAATTAAAAATTGAAGATCTACAAAAAAAATTTTGAGTTCTAGAAAATAAAATAAAAATTACGAAATTTAAAAAAATTAAGCGTTTAAAAATATTCCAGAAATTTAAATTTAACAAATTTAAGGTACTCTGGAAATTTAAGAAATCAAAAACATTAGGAATTTTAAGAATATTATGATATTCAAAAATTCAAATCTTCAGGATAAAAATCTTCAAAAAAATCTAGAAATTATAAATTTCTGGAAAATCAAAAAAAATCAATGAATTAAAAAAAACAACAGCAACAAAAAGCACTTCAAAAATTCATGAAATTCGAACTAAAAAATATCAAAATATCCCAAAATTCAAGATTTTTGAGAATTTCAAAACAATCAAGAAATTATGGGAATTTAAGTTAATTTAAGAAATTCAAAAATGACATAAAATTTAAGAAATTTTAAAAAAATCTAGAATTTCATCATATTTATTTTTTTTGAAATTCGGAATTGAAGAAATTTAAGAATTTGAAAAAATAAGAATCTTAAGTATTTTTTATATTTCAGTCATTCAAGAAAAAAAAAACTAGATTAAAATAGGAAGTTAAATAAGTTTAGGTAATTTAGAAATTTCATGAAAATAAAAATAAAAAAATAGAAAATTAGAAATTAAAAAATGATCTTCGAATACAAAAAACAAGAATTTCGAGAATTTTAGGTAATTTATCATATTCTAAGATTTCAAAAAGTCAAATTTTAATTTTTTTTATTCTATTTTTTTTTAATTGCTCAGATTACTTGAATTGTTAAATTTTATACCATTCCTGAAATTCTTCAGGAATTCTAAAATTTTGAGTAATTCCAGAATTTTGAGAAATTCTAGCAATTAAAAATTTCAAGAGAAACATAAAATTTCAAAAATTAGGAATAGAAAAAAAAATCCTTAAATACAAAAAAACAAGAATTTCTAAAATAGAAAATAAAAATATGTAATTCTATGATTACAAAAATTCAAACATTGAATTTAAAAAAATATATTTTCATTGCTCAGATTACCTGAATTTTTAAATTTCAAACAATTCTTGAGATTCTTATTTATTATGAAATTAAAAAACTAAATTTAAAATAAGAAGTTGTATAAATTTAATTCATTTAGCAAATTTCATGAAAATTAAAAAAATAAATAAGTTCCAGGAATTGTAGAAATTTGAAAAAATCCAGAATTTTGAGAAATTCCAGAATTTTGCAAAATTCTAGCAATTAAAAAAATCAAGAAAAACATTAAATTTTAAAAATTATTGAAAAAAAAGGAAAAATGATCTTCAAATACAAAAAGTCAAGAATTTCATATTTATATTCTAAGATTTTAAAAATTCAAATTTTGATTTTATTTAATTCTTATTTTTTTAATTGCTCAGATTACATGAATTTTTAAATTTCATACAATTCTTGAAATTCCTATTTATTCAAAATAAATAAAATCTAAATTAAATCCAAAATCAAACTTAAAAAGAACAAGTTGAATGAATTTAAGTCATTTAGCAATTTCAGGAAAATGAAAAAAAAATAATAAAAAAAGTTCCAATTTTGAGAAATTCCACAATTTTGAGAAATTTTAAAAATAATAGAAATAAAAAAAATGATCTTCAAATACAAAAAAAAAACTAGAATTTCAAGAATTTTAAGAAATTTATCATATACCAAGAATTCAAAAATTAAAATTTTGATTTTTATAATTCTTATTTTTCTATTTGCTTAGATTACTTGAATTTTTATATTCCAAACAATTCTAAAAATTCTCATTTATTTTTAAATTAAACATCTAAAATAAACAAAAGAAGTTGAATAATTTAAGTAAGTGGCAATTTCATGAAATTAAAAAAAAATAAGTAAGTTCCGGGAATTCTAGAATTTTTAGAAATTCTAGAATTTTGAGAAATTTCCGAATTTTGAAAAATTCTACCAATATCAAGAAAAACATTAAATTTGAAAAATTATAGGAATTAATAAAATAATCATCAAATATGAAAAAAAAAACCAAGAATTTCAAGAAATTTTAAGAAGTTCATATTCTAAGATTTCAAAAATTCAAGAAATTGAAGAATAAAAAAAATTTCAACATAAAAATGATTTTGTGGATCACGTTCCAACCCTGCGCGCGACGCGCAGAACTGTCAACAGCAGGGGTGGACACGATCTTCAAAACTTTATTTTTATTTTTTATTAAACCATTTTTTTTCTTCTTCCAAATCGTTGCGGAATGTGAACCGGTGAGATCGCGCGCCTGCCTAAGGGGCGGATCGTTGATTTCACCTGCGAAGTGTTTTGGTTGATTGTTTGTTCACGGGTTTTCGTGTTCGATCAGCGCGATTTTTTTTTGTTTCGTCGTGGTTTCGGTTCGGTTGATGATGCACGCAGAGAGTTGAGCGAAAATAATAGGCTGACTGACTGATGGTGGGCAGCTGCCTAAGCTTTTAGCTAAGCGTTGTGTAGCTACAAATTGTGCTTTTGCTGCTAATTGTGTATCATGAGATACAGTTTCTCTCTGCTGCTTTTCGGTGTGTGAACCTGCGGAGCTCGAATTTCGAATGCTTGTTCGGGGCTTTTTTTTCTTATTGCTACTCTGTGGTACTAATGATGACTTTTCTGTTTTTTTTTTCTTTACAGGTGCCAGCCACAGATGGTCCACGTTCAAGGTAAGTAGACCTTAATTGAGTAAAATTTTCAACCGTTGACAGAAAGAAATTGATAAACACTTTAAATCAGTTCCGTATGAGCTGATTGCTTTCAACTTTCAAAAATCTATACATTTGTCACGCTTTTCCCCAACCTCCAAATCAACATGATCCACAACGTCTCCGGAAGAACGTCACATGAAATCCATTCATCACCTCAATTTGCAATAAAAAAAAACAAAGTCACCCGTTTATAGAACGATCGCGCGAGGAATTCTTTGTCAAACCTACATATGGGCGACCCTGAACCGGACGCCACATCCAACGCACACGCCTTAAGGTCTGAGTCACTCTCACTCTCGAGCGCGCGCACGCTGCACATTCTCCAGTCGCAGTCGCGCACTAAAGCGTGAACAATGTAAAGAAGAAGAAGTTGAATACAAACAAAAAAATGAAGATGTGCATACATTTGGAAGATTTGCATATTTGTACGCGAGCAGAAGCGAAACAAAAAAAAGGCCGACAAAGACAGACAAAAAAGAGTGTTAAATGAGCCCTTGCAGCAAATTTGGGTTGTACTCAAAGAATGACTAGAATTATTTGGTCGTGTTACACTTTTTTGACAGTTAGATTTGCGACGATTTAATCGTCACCAGCCCGGGAGCATGTTGACAGCTCCCATACAAACTGAGCGTACCCCGTTTTGTGGGCCCAGTGGGCCTAAGATGGCGGCCTTCGATATTATCTAGCCAAACTTTTGAAAATGGCGAATAGTTTAAATAAATATAGTTTTTGCTTTGTTTTGGTTTAACATGACAAAATAAGCATTCTGGAATAATTTTCTTGAAAAACTTGTTTAGAGATACGCCACGTTCAAATATTAGTCTAGAACAGTTGAAGTGAGCGTGCCACAAAAGCCGTTACGAAAAAAAAGTTTCCTATGCAAATTTTGAGTTGCGTATTTGATGGACGGACTCCGACGAGGCCCACTTGCCATCTGTCGGTGAATACGCGCAACTCACGAAAACTGTCATCTTAGGGTCCGGTTGATCGTCACGCATGCTGAAGCATATGAAGCAAAAGTGCGTTGAACTCTTAATTGAGTTGCCTTCTTTTTAGCGTGTTCCTAGAACTGTCAAGTTAGGGGTGGACTTGATCCACAACATTGTTTTTTTTGTATTGCTTTTTTTCATTAATTTCTTCAGAAAACAAAAGTGCAATATTAATTTTAACGTGGCAGGAACATTTTACATAGATCGAATTTGTTGATGTTTTAGTAATTTTCTTGTAGATTGTGATTATTCTTGTAAATCCAACCTTACGTAACAAAAACTCTTTACTGAACCTAGCTGAATTTGCTGAAAAATGCATTTCTGAAATGTTCATTTAATGAAAACTTTCGAGTAATAGTGGAAAATTTTATTTTTGTCAACTTTTTTGCATTTTTTATTTTTTTTTTATCTTTTTTTAATACCTTATTTCTTGTAAATTTAGAATTTCTTGTATTTTTTCATAAGTTAGATAATAATATTTTTTTTAATAGTTTTGGTCTTTATATTTTATTTGTAGGGGAAAGTGGGGCAAGTGTAACAAGCTAAGGAAATGCTCGTTATAACCAGACATGCATCCGCTCTAACTCCTCTTCCATCTAGAACAAGCTGAGTGCCGTTAAAAAGAGCTCATAGTGCCGATGCATGTCTGGTTATAACCCATCAAAAACGTTAAAAATCTGTCGGATTTTTTTAAAATCATCTTATTCCAGGTCTTGACTAAGACTTTGATAGAAGTTTTTAAAAAATCCTGTTTTTTAATGTAAAAAATTGATTTAAAAAAAATGATTTTCCGTACGTTCTTCTCAACTAGTGGGGCAAGACGAACAACCCGTTGGGGCAAGAGGAACAATGCATGAAATAACATGTTAATTTGCTAACAATTGAACTGTTATCACTTAGGTACATCAGATTAGAATGTATTTGAAACGTTTCTTTAATTTTTAGATTAATTAATAATATTTTACTAAAAAATTGATCGTTTATACAAAAATAAATTATTACTTAGATGAAAAAAAGGAAATTTTCATAATATCACTATATTTTGTACGGATTTTTTTTTATCAATTGTTTATCAGTTTTTAAGTACTTTTATGTATTTATTTCCCAATAAAATATGATGTTGCAGCAATTCGTATTTTTTTCATAATAAAAATCCATATGGTACACTTGCCCCACCTGGACAAGGTTTTTTAAAAGCTCTCAACAAAAATAGCCAAAAGTTAAATCATACTTTATAATAGGTGCAAGTCATTGGTAGGGACACTACTGATCTAGGAAAAATAGCATTTTGATAAAATGAGCCTTAAATCGAACCCTAAGCCTTATTTTGTACTTTCCAAATATTATAAGAAAACAAAGGTTTTGAAAAAAACTTCATTAAATCTCATGCCCCGTGGCGTTTACGTCGTTTTGGCGGTTATGTGGTAGTAGAATCAGCTAATTGCATTGCTAGCAACAATTCCTCATACTGGAAATAATCAAAATTGTAAAAATTACGGCCGTACGAGTGATTGTTCCTCTTGCCCCATATGGTCGTCTTGCCCCACCTTCCCCTATATCTCTTTTTATTTTTTTAATTTATCTTGTTTTTCACTCTGCGACTTTTTGATTGAATTATTTTTTTTAAATTTCTTGAATTTTGAATAATTCCTACATTTTTTTAAATAAAAAAATGACTTTTTATTTATTATATTTCTAAAATTTATTGAAATTTTTGATTTACTGGAACCTCTGAATTTTTTTTAAATTCTCAAATTTCTCAAAATCAAAAATTTGTTAACATTTAAATTTCTTGAATTTTTTAAAATTCTTGAAAATTTTGAAATTCTTAAAATTCTAGCATTTTTTTAATTTATTTTTTTGCTTCATAAATTTCTTCAGTTTCTAATATTTCTAAAATTTAAAAAAAATCTAAAGCTTCTATTTTTTTTTAATTTATTGAAATTTTTGAAATACTGTAACTTTTAAAATCTCCATTTCTAAAAATTGTTCTAAAATTTTTTGAATTTCTAAAAAAAATAGACATTTTAGAATTGCTTCAATATTTTTTTATCTTCTAATATTTTAATTTTTTTTAATTTTCTTAAATTTCTAAACTTTCTAAAACTTTCAAAATTCCTGAAATTCCTGAAACTTAAAAAAAATATTTCTATAATTTCTCAAACTTTTAAAATTTTTAATTCTTTTTTTCAAATTTCTTGATATTCTTAAAAAAAGAAATTCTTGATTTTTTAGAATTCATTTTTTTTTGATTTTATGATTTCATTTTAATTTCATTTCTAATATTTTAAAAATTTCTAAAATGTCTAAAAAAATAAATTTAAAAAAAAATCCTAAAATTTCTGAAATTTTTAAGACCTTAACAAATTTAAATTTTTTAACATTTTTATAATTTCAATTTTTTTTTAAATTTCAAAATTTCTTGAAATTTTTGAATTACTGAAATTTTAGAAATTTCCATTTAGAAAAAAATAAAATTTCTCAATTTCTAAAAACTTCTTGATTTTTTTAAATTTTTTGAAATTCTTAAGAAATTTGAAATTCTAGAATTGCTTTAATTTTTTTTTGATTTCTTTAATTTCTAATACTTTTAAAATTTAATTTTTTTTATTTTCTTAAATTTCTAAATTTTCTAAAACTTTCAAAATTTGTGAAATTCCTCAAACTATTTTTTTTTAAATTTCTATAATTTCTCAAACTTCTAAAATGTGTTAAATTTCTTGAAGTTTTTAAATTTCTTGAAATTCTTAAAAAAAAAAATTCTTGATTGTTTAGAATTCATTTAATTTTTTTTGATTTTATGATTTTATTTCTAATGTTTTTAAAATTTCTAAAATGTCTCAAAACATTAAATTTAAAAACAAAATTCCTAAAATTTCTAAAATTTTTAAAATTTCTTAAACTTTAAAAATGTAAAACCAAAAAAGAATTAAAAAAAAAAAAATTTAATGTGTGTATTTATTAAATTTTTAAGTTTGTTGAATTCCTAATGTTTTTGAATTTGTTAAATTGCTTGAAATTCTTGAATTTCTTTAAACTTCTTATTTTCCTTCAAAAAAGTTATTTCGATATTTTGACTTCGAAATTTCTTTATGTATAAAAATTAATGACTATTTATGATGTGTTTGCGTATTTTGGTAAAAAATGAAATTTCAGATAAAAATTTAAATTTCGAATACAAATTAAAATTAAAATTTAGAATTATTACCTTTAAATGTGTTTTTTTTTAATTTTAGTTATATTGTAAATGCTACTTGGCTAAGTTTATAAATCAAAATCATGAGTGTTTAAGTTTTGTTATCATATATTATTGAAAATGAAGTTTATTGTAAAATTTTTATTGTTACTTAAATTGTTAATAGCCTGATATTTTTTTTTCAAATGTATTCGTTCATTATGGCATTGGATTTGAGTGGCTTACACATTGTATAATCCCAGTTAATTTGGCGCAAGATCGAGCCTGAATCGATCGACTCAAGGCTCGAGCTAAATTTCTCACTGGGATTATTCTTGCTCTGAACTGTCAAATTAGGGGTGGACATGATCCACAACTTTTTATTTATTATTTTAAATTAATCGTTACTTTAATAAAAAATGCTAGTGCTTTTAAATAACGGGTTGACTTGATACACAATGCCTGAAAAAAAATATTTCAAATGGTAAATAATGTGACTAACGATCTAATCCTCAATTGATATCACTCATTTTTTTTCCACACCGAACCTACTCAGGAATGAGTAAGTAGAGCAAATGTCAGATTCGGATAAATTTTACTCGAGTCTGGAAAAATTTTACCAGATTATCGTTGAATTGTTAGTAAAATTAACCCAAATTCGGCCATTGCCCCACTAACTCATTCCTGAGTAGATACGATTCATACGAATTGTGTGTGTGTTCAATGTGTTCGAAAGTCGTAGAACTGTCAAATCAGGGGTGGACACGATCCACAGTGTTTTGATTTCTTAGATTTTGTAACGAGCCCATGCAGCAAACGTGGATTGTATTCAAAATCGAGTTGTTTTGAAAAAAAAAAGTGTACTATTGTAAAATCAATTACTTTTTTGACAGCTCTTCAATTTTTTTTAATTATTGATGTTGAGTTTTTAAAAAATCTTTTAATTTTTGTTTTAACAAATCTAAAATTCTTTCCTCCAATTGCCTGTGCTCCCAACATGTGTACGCGGTGCTGATCAACGCAGGGTCGCGCAGAAGGGAAGAGACATGTTTATTATGTCTGCGAGGCGCGTCATTGACGCGCAGGTTTAACTTACTTGTGTTTGTTCTTTTGCGCGAACTCCTCTTCCTTTCCCTCAACGTTTTCAAGAATTGCATATTTGCCCGTCATTAACACGACTGTGTGACGCATTCCAGCCGCAATTCGTTTTTTTTGGTCGATTTGTGGGCTATTTTTAATTGGTAAGGAAACCCTGACAGGAAGAAACGTCAAACGTTCGATAGGCAGTGTTGCCAGAGAGTTTTTTGACGCGCGCGCGCGTGCGATAATTAAACTAATTACAAATCTTTATGACTGTATCGAAACAAAGAAATCAAAGCAAAAAAAAAAAAGCACCACTCTTCCAATTACTCCACATATTTGCGATTTGTATCGCGCGATAACGCGATGACGCAATGACGCGATACTTTCCGCGCATTCGTCGATAATTGCATTCGGCGCGATGATTGATTCGTGCCCGGAATGAAAGGGAAACGAACGGTGGGTGCAGTCTAACAATGCGCAGCCACACCTTGATTTTGACAGATAGCGTTTAACGGTGACCTTTACTTGGACAGCCTTGACAGCGCCTTCGGCGCGTCAAGGTTTTCAACTCCAAGGTGGGCGCCAAATGATTTTAACGACTTTTGAGGTTATGACTCTTTCCATTCGCCATTCAGGACAGGGCTTTCCGGTGCCGGGTAATTCCTGTCTTATCGACGGTTTTATTACTCACAGCACCCTCAAGCATGGTTTGAATTCATAAACAGTGTTGTCACCACCACCCTGCTTTTATGTTCTTGAACAACCGAGATTGAGCCTTATCGCAAAACATTTGTGTATTTTTTTTTGCAACTGATAAGCCATGCAACACAGTCGCGGCCTTAAAAATCACTTTTGACTTATCGACCTAGCAAATAATATCGCGAAACCAGTTCAGAGAGTTGCTGCGGAGTCATAATTCCATCTTTGGACGACGATGACAGCGCGAGCGACATTCGGCGACGCGGCCATAAAAGGGCAAACCGTGTGGTGGTGGCGGTGCCTTACGGTCGTCGTCCCTCGCAGGTCTTGGCCATCGGGCGGTCCTGTGTTGTGGGTAGTATTGCAGTGAGGGGAAGAGTGGAGTTGTGTTTATACTGTAAATTGCTATTTTTATTTCGCTGACCTCCAGCCGCTTGACGCGTTATTCTTAGCGCAACTGCATTATGCGTCATCCTTAAAAAAAACCGGCGTAATTTTGTCTAAACGTTTCTTGTCTTGTTTTAACGTGTACTTGGTCGTTTTTAAATATGTGAATTTTGACAACTGTCAAAATCGTTCGACAACTAATGACGTCAGTTTTTTTTTGTTTATTCATTAATTATCAACGTTTAGACTTCTAGCAAAACAATGTATTTAAATTGGTAAAATACGAAGTTTAGATAGACAATCTAGGACAATCTATACTGCTCACGTCAGTTAATATTTACATTTTCGACGAGCCCACGGAAAGCCGGTTATAAAGTTTGGCAAGATTTTATCAAAGTTTTCAGTAAGGTGAAAACGAAACAAAAGGGATTTTAGGGACACCCCTGGCTTGATTCATTAGACAAAATTAAGCATCTGTGCCAATTTTGAAAAAAATCTTTTCATGCAAAACCGTCTTTTTTTAAATCGCTAATAACTTTTTAAGATCAACTCAGATCGCTTTGCACTCTTCGAAAAAAAGCCGCTGCTAATTGTTTTTTGACAGATGAAAAGTCCGCCGTACCTATTCAAATTTATAATTCTTGTTTTAATTCCTATTTTGGGGGTAATTAAGGGAGCGTTCTTTTATTACGTAACGCAGTTAGGAAGAGAGGGGATGTCAAAACCCAAAAAATACGTTACGTAATTAAAAAACGCTCCCTTACAACTCATTAAAAACAAACCCTATTAGATGATGAACTGGTTGTTTACTTTATAAAGGTTACGCGTACCGTCAGTGGGGGTGACATTGGGTCTGGGGGGTGAGATTGGGTCAAAGTATTTTTTAACGAATTTTACCCTTTTCTCAGGTTCTTCTCAATGAAACTTAATTCTGTTAAAAGGGTTGTGCAAGGGACACCTTAAGATGACTTTGCTGAAAAAATCTCGTTCTTAGAACAAATTCTGCCATTTTAGTAGCTGTCTAAAGTTTAAGTATGTTTTTGGCCAAAAATGACATCTCGAAAAATCAACTTTTTAAAAATTTTGTTGGCATTGATCAAAAAGTACCCAAATGTTTGAAAATCTCTACTTCAAACATTTTAGCATGTCAAAACAATTCCCTCAAACAAGAAACACTGTTGAATGACTTGTTTTTACCATATCTCTGTATTTGAGCATCATTTTAGTTTTATTTGACCCAATGTCACCCCCTCTAAGGGGCGAGATTGGGTAAATTTTCAAACGATTGCCATTTAAGGTAGAGTCCATCAAATTACACCATATTTTGGAAAAATGTTAGTAAACTATCTAAGAACAATTCTACGATAAAAGATTTTAGATGTTATTTAAATTGTTTTTGTTACTACGAAATTACTAGAGGTGTACCATTTTTTGACCCATAGTCACCCCCACTGACGGTATTAGAAATTTGAATTTTTGACATTTGATTTTTTAAGTAAACTTTGTTTGCTATAATCTAAACAGATCGTTGGTTTGACAGCTGTCAGAATCACTTAACGAGTAACATGATGGAGATTTTTGTTCATATTTCGCAGATTATAAACTACTAAGTTTTGTCAACACCGAACTCACTCAAGAATGAGTTTTGTGACAAACGTCAGATTTAGGTGACTTTTACTCAAAATTAAACGAAAATCGAGTTAAATTCACCCAGATCTGATAAAAATTTCATCAGATTATACTAAGAACAAACCTGATAAAAAAATTATTTTGGAAGTTTCCCTCTGATTTTTTTTGTTAAGTTATCATAATGTTTTCAAACAATAAGATTTGGGTAGATTTTTCTCATAATTCAACGAACACTGAGTAAAATTATACTTAATTTCCATTTCAGTTCAATATTCGTTTATCTAGTTTTTGAGTTATTTTCATTCAGTGAGATTTTTTATGAGGTGTATTCTTGGGTGTATTGTTTTGAATATCGAATAAAATTTCAATTTGTGTTTCTAAGTTACCAATTCTTCATCGATAGACCAAATTACTGAGATTTCTTCAAAACTGAACTATCCTGAATTAATTTGAGTATGAGTTTGAGAAAATATTTTAATCTTACATTTACTCATAAACAAAATGAATAGTTAATTATTTTTGGTAGTTCAGTTTCAACTTTATTTGAATTAAAATTACTCTCTAACAATTTTCTAACAATGCCAATCAAATTGGTCAAAATAGCAAAAAATCACATAAATTTGTGTAGAATGCAATAAAAATGTTAGTGAGAAGCCATCTTTCAAAACTTATGTCTGAATAGTTTCAGTTTTGGGCTTATATTACTTTGCATATGCGTGTAGAGCGGTATTCTGAACACACCAAAAGTAAGTTTGAGTAAAATTTACTCAATCTTACGCCCTCATTACAAATCACTCAGTTTTCGGCAAAACCGAACCTGCTCAAAAATGAGTAAATTAGGCATCTGTCAAATTTCAGAAAATTCAACACAATGGAGCACCCGCAGTCGAGCAGTTTTTGACAGTTCGCTCCATAAGAAATACATTGTAGAAAAAAGCAAAAACTGCTCGAATGGAAATGCTCCATTCCGGTTTTCACTCAACTTTTCCCAGTCTCGGAATATTCTACCAGAGCTGGTTCTGTCAGAATCCTGCTAGAACGGTGGAATACTTCTGCTAGAATGCTGTAAGTATATCCAGCTCTGTAAGAACTCTGCTAGAATTCTGCTAGAACGTCGTGACTGGGTTGTTGAATTCATAGTGAAATTTACTCAAATCAATAAGATGTCCCATTTACTCATTGCTGAGTAGATTCGGTTTCGACGAAAAGTGATAAAATTTGAATGTGCAGAATTTTAGTTAAAACTAAGGGGTTGTTTTTACTCAATTTCCGTACATTTAAATTATCTCAATGAAGTTTAGTTAATATTAGTTTCGTTTGAATAAAGTTTTGTAAAACTCTTTACACTCTCAACAAATGTTTACCGATTTATACAAATTCGGTCCTAAACTATGACCTCCCAACTCCTAGCAAATTCTACCTTTTTGAGCTACCGAGTACATGACCCGATCACGTGTGCCATTAAAACGCCGGACAATACACGCTTAAAGTAGGCCATGGCAATTAAAGAAAATAAAACCGAAGAAGGCGCAAGCCCCCCCCTTCGTCGCCGGCGAAAACCAGTCAGAGTTGAAATATTGATGAGGTGTAATTCCAACTGCCTCTATAAGATGAAGGAAGTTGATTTATGACGGACCTCGTCTCGTATGGGTGCCGACGAAATGTAATTTTTAGATTTTGTTTTCTGTGGGGCACTTTTGGAGGGTTAAAAAATTCAAGCTTTTTTGTGGATTTAATTTTGTATTAGAGAGAAAAGTAATTAGAGAAATTTCTCCGAATAATTTCAAATTTGACAGCTTTCAGTCTGCTTTGATAGATAGGTCTAACTACACTCTAAAAAGAAACAACACAAAATAAGCTTCTAACTTTGCAACAATGTTGCCCAACGGATACGTTTTTTTTCCAATTCCTCCATAAATCAACCTGGCCCACATCGTGTGACCAGACCAACTAATCTGCAACCCGTCTGCGTCTGGTCGCAGCAGAAGAACCGGCTGCGCGAGAACTGGACCAACTCGGCAACGCATCCCAGTTTCCACAAGCTGCCGCCAAGGTTGTCCGGACCTGCAGGAACCGGTTTTTTGCCCAGGGGTGGGTTTCGCTCAATCTCTCTCTTATTGGAGCTTTACAAGTGGGGTGCACCCAGAAGATGCGAGAGTGGCAAAAATGCTTGCTTTGTAACCATATTTTTACCCAAAAATTGGTTGTTCCGTAGTAGCGTGTATGTTTTTTCGTTTGATAAACAAACAGCTGTCAAAATGCTTTGCATCGCGCCAAGTTTGGAACAGCTGTCAATTCTGCACGTTCACAAAAGTCTACCCAGTTTTGAGTTCAAGTCAAACATTTTGCTGCATGGATCGTCTTTGTTTGCGTTTTCTCGCTAGTAGTAAAATCAAACAATGTTGAAAAAATTAAAATGCATTAAAATAAATCAAATATTGGTCCACTTAGTCTTTTCAGAGAGCAAGCAGCTGGCAAACAACGCAAAGAACACACACAGCTGAGACTTTCAACCGTCATCTTCAACGCCATCAAAGATGATCATTGTGTGCGCTGGAAATGATCTCGGTGAAAGATGATACTCTTCATTTTTTTTCTGGAGAGCAGCGTGACGTGTCTTGACGAACATTTCAAAATGGCACATTTCGATAAATTTATCACGCAAAACAACAATTTTTTGGAGCAATTCTCAAAGACAAATGAAAATTGCTTCTTTTTCGGGGGAAAGCCAATTTAATTTATGAATATTGTTGTGTTGCATCCAAATCAAACTGCGTGAAGTGGAACTGCGCGCGCAATAAATTTCGGGAGGAACCGGCAATACAACCCGCTGTTATCTTGATGCACTCAATTTAAATTCACTCTTTTTGCTGCTGCCTCTTTGGTGAATGCTGAGTAGCATCATGTGTTGTTTCGAGGAAAAAACCATACGGGCTTTCTTTTATTCAAATTTGTTTGCGGATTCAAGCTGCAGGTTTTTTCCTTTTCATTTTCATGCATGGCGGCCTGTGTCGTGACATATGCTAATTGACTCGAATGGGAAGTTAAATAAATTGTTTGTAATTAGCTTGGATTTATTGGAGTTGGACTGAACAAATTTACGCAAATTCGTAAATTTAATGGCACGTTTGTTTTGTCAACTTGACTTGACGAAACTTCCCAATTTTCGTCAAACCCGTACGTACTCAAAATTGAGTATTGAGGCAAGTGTCAAATTTTACTCAAATTTGACTTTCGCCAGATTACTCATTTTTGAGATAGGTTGGTTTTGACAGAATCTGTGTGATTTGAAGCGATGAGTGAAATTCTTCCTTATAGAGCTAACCGTTCCATAACATATTCACCTAAAGTGCTAAAACCACGTCGATTCAGTGTTATTAAGGGTCCCATTGTACCCCCTATGAAAACGAAACCGAAACGCCACACTATCGAGCTAATAAATCAGCAGCGCTGCAACAAAGTGCATCATAAAAATTGAGTAATGCACTTTGGTTTGGGACTTCTTTTTTCTTTCTTTTTTTTCCTTCCCCCTTCAAACGTCATCGCCATAACATGGCAACAAAAATGCGCCCATTCGTGTCGATTTGTGTATTGTTTGGCCCGCAGCCGCCAGTTGGTTTAACGTGGCCTAACGAGTCGATTGCATGATTTTTCTATGTTATAATGGTTAAATTTTGTGGTTGGTTTAAAGTTTTAGTGACTTTACCCTCAAACGCTCATCAAACATAACTTATTTTTGAATAATTTTTGCTTAGATTTAGTCAAAACGAAGCTACATGAAATTGAGCAGAGAATGTTTAGGTACACTTTTCTTAAACTTTGATTCAAATTCACTTGGAGAAATTTTACTCAAATTTGGGGTCGACGTCCAAATCACATTTTAGAGGAGGTACGGAATCTGAGATGAAACAGCTCTGAAATGAGTAATTTTGTTTAGCAGTGTAAGGTCGATTTTAACAAACATCAAGGATAAAAGGTCGAAAGTCAAAATGGTGGCCAATTCAAACTCTTTTTCAACTATTGTTTTTTTTAAAGAAAATATGTACATAAGATTTTCTTGCATTTTTGAAAAGAACCGGGCACGTTCCACGAAGTTTTCATGATTATATGTGTGAACTACACACACGCCTTAAATAGAGGAAAAAAAAACAACTCGCAACAATTTTTTGAGGTTAGAAATTTTGACAGCTGGTAGTTGTAAACAAATCTGGCGTTCCGTTTGTTACTGTAATGGAAACATTTAGAGCTATTCTTTTCAATTCCTTTGACAGTGTTAACGCCGACCTGTCAATTCTAGTCACAGATTAGACAATTAGCTCGACATCGAGCCTTTTTCGGTTGATGTCGACCCTATAAATACAAATTAATGTTGATTTCTTACGGGGCACTTGGCATTAGCAGTAACTTATTATTGAATTTAGTTGTTTTTTGCTTGCATTGCTCTTTTTTTACCCAAAAAAATGCGTTAATTGGCGTGTACTTTCCACCAGAAAGAAGAAAAAACCATCATCATCAGCAAATACAACTGTGATTCACACCGTATCAAAGAGGCATGCGCACATAATTAGATTTGTCACGCTCGAGCGGTCCGGATTCGGATTCGGTTTCGATTCACGTGCACTTTCCCGCGTGGCTTCTGCCTCCTCCTCCACCTCCTAATCCACCTCAACCTTAATGGAGAGACAGATAAAATCAATTTTGACAGCCACATGACCGAACACTGACCCGTTGCACTCCACACACGGGAGAGACTTCTTCGTCGGAGATGTTCCGGTTGGACCGCTTTTGCGGTCAACTTTCCTCCCGCAAGGTTAGCGGCCATGAACATGAAAATTTAATTGTTGAACTTGACTGACCACGCCACTTGAGAGGCCACACATATGGTCAAGTCACACCCGAACGAACTTCTTGGCGGCGGATGCGTTTTCGGGGGGAGGGTTCCCCGCAGGAGAAAGAAGCGAGCGCGGGGTCATTACACATAACTGTTCGAATGCCAGAGGGAAAAATTTTCCCCGAAAATAAAAAAAGCCCGCATGGAGCGTGAACCCCCTGATCAGTGAGCTGGAGCAAGAAGCAACGGTTAAATCGCTGGGTTTTTTTCTGGCAGGTTGCTTGATGAAAACGTGGTCGGCTCGTGGGCAATTAATTGTAGGAATTAAGAAAACTTACCACATTACCGCAATTTTAAGATTTGGTTTCAATAAATATTGTTTAAAGCCTCAAATGCGCCTTTTCGTGTCAGCGTGTACGGTTTTCGCGTGGTAAACAAACAGCTGTCAGTTTAGAAAAAAGCCACGCTCTCCATCCGAATTTTTCTCTAATTGACCGATGCACAAAGTGATTTGTTTACCTTTTTTTGCTATCCTCCACAAACGTCAAACCATACAAAATTTCTGCCGCATCTTTTCCGGGAGAGATCCGGGATCCGGCAGCAATTTGTATCAATTTTACGTTTGCTGGGGGTGCCGAAAAGTTTGGTTATGTTCTGCTTGCAAAAGACAATATCTTTACACTTAAAGTCAAAAGTATCCTTTTTCAAAATTCACCTGTCGTCAGTCGTCAGGGAGCGGTCTTTTATTACGTAACGCAGAAAATCTTTCATAACAAAATTTCCATACAATTTTAAAATAAAATGTTTGGAGCGTAACGCGGCCTCCGACCCCTCCTCCCTCTCATCTGCGTTACGTAATAAAAGAAAAAAAACTGTTTTGACGTATCTTATTGAAAAGGGGTGAATATGATTAAAGGATGTAAAGTATACTTTTTTGGGAAAAAAGGGTAGAAAGTACCCTTTTGAAAGATACACCCAATTCTCGTTGGTTGGTAACTTTTTCATTTAACTTTTTTTTACACATTTTTTTCAAAAATCTGAAAATATTTTCACAATGTAGAGAGTTTTTGCACAAGATTACCTTTGAACATTAAAAATTAGATCAATGGTTTCCAAGATATAATTGAGGGTCAATTGGGTAGAACTTAGAAAAACTCGTTTTTGGCAATTTTCACTCCTTGCAAGACCAATCTCAGCAACCAAAGGTCGGATCAACAATGTCCAAAAAAGCAAATTGTAAAAAATTTCTTATTTCCTCAAATATATTTTTACGATGGTGGACAGGGATGGATACTAGAAATAAATAAATAAAATCATTGAATAATTTAGCCTAAAAATGGCAAAAACTAAAAAACTGTGCATTTTATCAAAATTTAACAAAACTTCTTTTCGATTTAGAATTAAATTTTTCATCTAAAAAATATGTTAAAAATATTTTAATGTGCATTTTCAGTACTTCCCAAATAAACTCTATTTTTTCAAAAAATCATGACTTGGCAAAAAAAAAACGTCTGTCAAACCCTATAGCTCAAAAGTTGGTATTTCCTCTCTACTAAAACCTAGTTATCAAAAAAAAAATAAAAATCGATTGGGTTAAACTTGTTAAAATCATGTTTTATAGAAAAAATATTAAAAAATGAGTATTTTTTTTAGAGTGTGACTTTTTTCTGAAAAGTTCTAATCATAACTGAGCAATTCTCTACGAAATCGGTCTTTTTTCTTCAATTTTAATTTTTGTATTTTTTAATCCGGCTGAAACTTTTTTGGTGCCTTCGGTATGCCCAAAGAAGCCATTTTGCATCATTAGTTTGTCCAATAATAATTTTCCATACAAATTTGGCAGCTGTCCATACAAAAATGATGCATGAAAATTCAAAAATCTGTATCGTTTGAAGGGACCATCCATAAACCACGTGGACACTTTTTAGAGAATCTGTTACCCCCCCCCCCCTCAATTGTCCATACAAAAAAAACTTTTTTGTATGGATCGTGGACAATTTCCATGCCCCCCCACCCCCTAAAGTGTCCACGTGGTTTATGGATGGTCCCGAAGGAATTTTTTGATCGATTTGGTGTCTTCGACAGTTGTAGGTATGGATACGGACTATTCTGGAAAAAAATGATACACGGTAAAAAAATTTTTGGTGATTTTTTATTTAACTTTTTATCACTAAAACTTGATTTGCAAAAAAAAACACTTTTTTTTTTTATTTTTATTTTTATATGTTTTAGTGAACCTAAAATACCATTTTTTGAGAAATTTCCAGGTTGTGCAAAAAATCTTTGAGCGAGATATGATTTTTTTAATCAATACTAATTTTTTCAAAAAATCGAAATATTGGTCGCAAAAAAACTTCATTTTTCGATGTAAAATCAAATTTGCAATCAAAAAGAACATTATTGAAATTTTGATAAAGTGCACCGTTTTCAAGTTAAATCCATATTTAGGTGACTTTGTTTGAAAATAGTCGTAGTTTTTCATTTTTTTAAATAAGTGCACATGTTTGCCCACTTTAAAAAAATATTTATGAAAAGCTGAGAAAATTCCTTATATTTTGCTTTTTTGAACTTTGTTGATACGACCCTTATGCTGAGATATTGCCATGCAAAGGTTTAAAAACAGGAAAATTTATGTTTTCTAAGTCTCACTCAAAAAAATCCATCATTTTCTAATGTCGATATCTCAGCAACTAATGGTCCGATTTTCAATATTAAAACATGAAATATTTGTGAAATTTTCCGATCTTTTCGACAACTATATTTTCAAAATTTTCAAATCAAGACTAAAATTTCAAAAGGGCCAAACATTCAATATACAACTTTGCCGAAGACACCAAATCGATCAAAAAATTCCTTCAAAAGATACAGATTTTTGAATTATCATACATCATTTTTGTATGGACAGCTGCCAAATTTGTATGGAAAATATGGACAAACTAATGGTGCAAAATGGCTCTTTTGGGTATACCGAAGGCACCAAAAAAGTTTCAGTCGGATTAAAAAATACAAAAAAAAATAGAATGACCGAAATCTGAGAGAACTGCTCAACTTACAAATTTGCCGAAGACACCAAATCGATAAATAAAAATCCCTTCTCGAATTACAGATTTTCCATTTTTTTATAGCAATTTTATAGGTCTTTTTAGCCGAATGAATTTACCTGAAAAACGAGTATGTTTATGGCACCGTGCTGGGTGGAAAACAAGCAGCTGTCACTTCTTTAAAAACGTTACTTAATCCACCATAAGGTGGTTGGTGCCTTCCTCGCATTCATGTTGTATTTTAGGTTGTATTCACAAATTAATTTAGGAGTTTTTTTAATTTTTTTTTTATTTATTTTTTTATAATATATTGATTTTACTTGAACAGCAATTTTCAATTCTTTTTTTACCAACTCTCCAAAATAAAGGAGAAAAGTCTCATGAGTTATATATTTCAGTAAAAAGTTCGTGTAAATCTTTGTCGAAACAAAATGACGAAGCAACATAATTTATACAGATTTTTTCCAGAAGAGACGTAGATACTGCTTAAGCAATGTGGCAACCGAGCGATACGCATGCAAGGGGGTGTGGCTGCCAATCAATCCCCCGCATGGTCGGACCAAAATCCCTACGCATGCTGCCCGACTCTCGCGCGTAAGCAAAAAGATCCGGCCTTTGAGGTTATGCAAAAATCACCCTTTTTTGTAGCTACAAAAAAACTTTTTCTTGGCATAACTTTCAAAGTACTTCACTAAACAGAATAAAATTTAATAGGGTCTTAGGGGACCTCAAAACGAACAGAATAAGACGGATCCGGCCAAAATCGTTTCAGCCAGTTCTGAGATAATCGTGTGGAAAAAAAATCATGTCTACACACATCCCCACAGACATTTGTTCAGAATTTGATTCTGAGTCGATAGGTATACGTGAAGGTATATCTAGGAGTCGTATTTAAGAAGTTCATTTTTCGAGTGATTTTATAGCCTTGCCTCAGTGAGGTGAGGAAGGCAAAAAAACCCAGTTCATTTTTAAACCTTCTGTCGACTCAATGTCAGGCTAAGTTTTACTAAATGTCGCCATGATGAATCTGTGTGATTTATCTATTATAGACTAGGGAAGGAGGTTTAAATCACTAACACAAACAAAAACGGTGTGCAAAACAAACCTTTGATAGTTTAAGCATTTTTTCGTTAGAAAGCCTTATGGACAGCACCCAAATTTGTATGGACACTTGTATGAAGAAATTAATGAAGCAAAATGGCTAATTTGGACAAATGGAATCATACACATAAAAAAAACAATGAAAAAAAAACAATTTTGTTTATTTAGCCATTCTTAAATATTAGACATTAGTTTAAAGTTTTTAACCTATTTTGTCATAGAAAGAACAAAAAATGTCACAAATGCTCATATTTTTATTTTGAAAATTTTATCGATGATTACCGATAACCGGAAAATGAGACCAACTAAGTAACAATAAAATAACACTTTGCTTTAAATTTATTCAGTAAGAGTTCTAACATAGTCTGATCAATAAAGCTGAAAAAAGAAAATTTATCAGTTTTTCGAAAATATGTTTTCGGTGCATTAGCAGGGGTTTTCAAAATTGCTTAGTTAAAAATAATGAGAATATTTACGGAAACTGATAAAAATTAAACAGTTTTGAATAGAATTACTTAAATCTGACGGTTGATTTTTTATTAGTTTCAGGTTTCGTCAAAACCGATCTACCCAAAAATGAGTAAATAGCTCTAAAGTCAGATATGAGTGAGTTTTACTGAGATCTGGAAGAATTTTGCTCAATTTTCGTTGAGTTCCTCAGTGAAACTCACCAAAAATTACATTTCTGTCTATTTTTGAGGAGATTAGTTTTTTTAAACGAAAACTGAGTGATTTCAAATATTCGTGTACAAGAAAACAAACAAGATCAACGATGTTAAAGGTGAGACAGCTGTCATACGCAAGGTTGGACTTGCAATGTCAAACGCAGCAAAGGTGCGCAATTCTAAAGAAATGTGTATTTTGACAGTTGTGTTCAATTTATTTCAACTAATTTAATTTTCATTTCCAACCGTTTTGTCTAACTTTTATCTAGCAAAGTGCGCAAACGCAGTGCAAACACGGATACTAAATTTTGCAGCAGCCTCCGGTAGATAACACAAATCAGCAGATAAACACAAAACCAACAAAATCACGCGGTGAAACTACCAACGCAGCCGACAATTACCGGGGCGAAGTGTTTTTAAGAAAGGCTCTCGTTTTTCACCACCACCTAAAGAGTTGCCTGCGGAAAATTGCCGCCACCACAGTTTGCGGTTTGCGGCCGTTAAGGTGAGAAAATGAGAGTTTAGAGTAGAGGAGGCAATTAAACGCGTACAAAATAACGCGAATTAAGCTATTCGAGCTGGCGCGAACACGCACACACGCTTAACGCAAACGAAACGGATGCGAATCCGGAATATCGACCAGCCCTGCACTTGACAGTTGCTTACCTTTAGCGTTAGCGACCTTGACGCGTCAAAAGCAGCAAGGTTGATTGCGCTAAAGGTGCGGCAGCTGTCAAACGCAGGGTTGGAATTGAGGTGTCTGACAAATCGAAGACAAAAATGCCAAAAAGACTCGCAAGATCGCGGTTGCTCAGCAACCGCACGTGATTGGCATTCACGAATTGTTCAGCTCGAGTTTGCGTTGAATTTAAGGCAAACTCGCGCGCAAAAAAACAACAACAACAACAACCCGCGAAGAAAATCCGGTGAAATTCCACCGTAAACTGCATACTACTGACTGGTCCAGTGGGCTCGTCGTCTTCGAACTTTCTTAAAACAAAACCTGCCGTGCGTGCGGCGAGCCTCTTCGTGCGAGTGAGAGCAAGAATCACGCCACGTGGTGAGTGAGTGAGGGAAAGAGAGATGGTTCGCGATGCTCATCATCATCAATCGCGATCATCTTCTTCGTCTTCTGCTTCGCATCGCAGAAAGTGTTGTGTGCGAAGAAAATAAAATTAAGGTAAAACGACTTGGTCTGACTCGGCAAATCTCACCTCTTTGAAACGGATTGACAGAAACGGTTTTGAAAACTAAGCAAAGTTGGTTGAAGAGAGACAAAGAAGCAGCAAAAACTGACCATCCAACGTGGCTGGATTGCTCACTCTCGTTTAATTGGTGGTGATATTTATGTGACAATTACCTCCGCGCCATATGTCAACCTCCGTGCGCCGCCACCTTGGATCGGGCTGACAGAAGACATCACCGGGCACGACACTCTTGTCGAACTGGGAACCGGGCCACCATCATCAATCGTTGAGAGCTTTCTCCTGTTTGGCTTGCTTTGTTGTTGTTTTGGCTTCAAGTTGTTATTGCTTACCAAGTGGTTGTATTTTGGGGCCGTTCAACTAGGTTAGGTTTCCACCTCTATTGACTTTTGACGAACGCTGACATAATCGATTTGCAGTAATTATAGCCTTTACATAACCTTGATCGGTCTTGAGTCCAATCCTTGCACTTAGACGATGACACAAATCATTTTAGTTTAAAAATATCATAAAACAAGTAAAAAATTGAAAAAAATCATTTTCAGTCTGATACTTGCATTCAGGCGATGGCACTAAATTATTGATATACTTTGCTAGATCCAAGACTAGAAAATCTTAGCTCTAAATAAACACTATTTTTTTTCCAAAATAGCCGCATGTGTAATCTGACTATTTTTAAGTTTTTTTTGAGAATTGGGTACTAAAGCCCTATGTCAATTTTTATGTACAACGGTAAAAAACACGCTTAAAAAACATTTCTGATCACTTTTTTTTCATTTTAATGCATTTTTTGACAAGACAACATTTTTTCGATGGATCAACTATGGTCCCCTTGGAACGAGCTGTCAAGTAGGAGCTTCTCTGTCAAGAAGGACCGCGAGGTAAATTTTTCAAAATTGATTTAAAAATCCATTTTAAACTCTTTGTGGTCGTACAAAGGGTCATTGTACTCAGAAAAATAAGCTTTATCGCTGTAAACAATAATATCAGCAATCTAAGCTTCATTTTAGGACCCAATTGTACGGAAAATATAAGGGCACTTAATCTGGGCATGAAAAATATAAGGGCACTAAATTTAAGTTATAGGGCACCAAATAGCACTAAAATAGCACTTAATTCTGACCAAATTATTGTGTAATCTGGCTTGTATTTAAAACTATGCATAGCGATTTGTATGGAAAATATAAGGGCACTTAATCTGAATTATATGTCACTAAAAAGCACTAAATCAGCACTGAATTTTGATTATTTTTTTTCAAAGTGGCCGCATGTGGGATCCGTTTTTTTAAATTTTGTATGGAAAACATAAAGGGCAATAAATCAGCACAAAATTTTAATTTACTGGTTTTTTAAAAGGCTGCTATTGTAATCTGGCTTGTATCTCAAACTGTGTATGTCGATTTGTATGGCAAATATAAGAGCACTAATTCTGAGTTAGGGCACAAATTAGCACTAAATGAGCACTAATTTTGAGTATAATCTAGCTTTCTTTATTCAAATTTAACAAATGTTAATAAATGGGAAAAGCATACAAATATCATTTACTTTTCTAGAAAAAGATAAAAAAAAACAAAAATTCAAAAGGTTTAAACACCAGAGATTATAAATTCTGAAATTCACAATTTAAAAGTTAAAACATTGAATAAAAACAAATATTTTCAAATTTAGAAATAAAAAAATCTAAACTTTCGAAATATACAACAAAATGAAATTTTAAATAATTACAAAAATCACTCGTTCAAAATTAAAAAGTAATCAAAATTAAATAAATCCAAAATTAAAAAAATCTAAAATTTTAATGTTCAACAATTCATTAATCTTAGATGAAAAATCAAAAATTCATTAAATTCATAAAATTAAAAATGGCAAAAATTAAAAATTTTGCGATATGAAAAAATCTTAAATTTTTAAAAAAATAAAAAGGGTAGTACATTGAAAAATTCTAAAATTTAGAATTTTAATAATTGAAAAAAGGTTCATATATTAATTAATGCTATAATAAAATGAAAAAAATAATTAATGCTATAAAAAATAGAAAAACATGAGATCTGAAAAAATTGAACAAATTTCCATTTCAACCATTTTTTTTTATTTTTTTCAAACTTTGGGTTTCTTACCAAAACAATAACTCCAAAAATGTTAGATTTTTTTTAATTTGAAATGGCGACAAAAACGGCAATTTAAAAAATTAAGCATTTAGGAATTTAAGTTTTTTAAAGTTCGAGAATTGAAATATCTAATATTTAGAAATTCAAGGATTTTTAAATTTAGAAATTCTGGATTTGAGGAATTAAGGAATTTAAGAATTTGAGAATTTCAGGTTTTAAATTTTCAGATTTTTTTTTATATAAAAAAAATCGTTTGTGAAATCTGTCATGAATTGTTTAAATTTTATATGGCGATTTGTATGGGAAGTAAACCAAAGGGAAAAGCATAACAAATTTCATTAAATTTTCAGGCCATTACAAATAAATAAAAATAAAGAACTCAAATAGTTTCAAGCACAACAGATAAGAAATTCAGAAATCAAAAAATATAAAAATTGAAAAAATCAAATATTTTTACATTTAGAAACAAACATTTTTTTCAAAATATTCAAAAATTAAAGAAATAAAAAAAACCATAAATTTAAAATTCTATAATTTATAAAGTCTAAAATTAAAAAAATAAGAGTTCTTAAAATCTAAAAATAAAAAAAAAAAACAAAAAAAATAAGAAATAATTTTTTTTTTTTATTTTTAATATTCTAAACATCAAATTTTCGGAAAGTAAAAATTCTAAAATATTAAATTTAAAAAATCAAAGGTACAAAAATATAAAAGTTCATATATCTATTAATGCGGTTAATGTCAAATTCAAAGAAAATCATAATTAAAAAAAAATTAAATCAAAAATATTAAAATTCTCAAAACATCAAAATCAAATATTGGGACTTGAAATAGAAAATTAAACAGTTCGGACTCTTTTAAACGAAGTCTTCGTCAAAATTTTCAATTCAATCAAGATTTTTTTTATTTTTCTCAAAATTTGGGTTATAAACTTTAATTAATTACACCAAAGAAGCTTGTTTTTTTTTATTTGCGATAGCGACAAAAAACGGCCTTTTTTAAAAAAAAAATGTATTCTAGAGTTTAAGAATTCAAGAATTGAAATATTTAAGTATTTTAGAATTTGGGAACTCGGGGATTTTTGAATTTAGAAATTTGAGAATTTAGGAGTTCACGTATTTGATGATTGCAGGATTTTGAAAATTTAAAATTTTTAGATATTTTAATTTTGTTTTTGAGAATTTTAAATTTCAGGATTTTAGCGTTATGGAATGCTATAGAAATATCAAATTTAAAATTTCTGTTTTCTATTTTTTTATTTTTTTTTCAATTTACGAAAAAATGCGCAACTTTCCTTGAACGTATTCCGATCTCCTTACTTAGCTTTATTGGGCACCAAATAGCACCAAATAGCACGAATTTTATTTTCAAAATTACGACTTGTGTTATCTGCTTGGTAATCTGTCTTGTATAGACCACTGTTGCACTGTTTGTTTACATTTCATCATTGGTCCTCTTTTTCTGTTTTGCTTGAATCGGGCCAACAAGTTTGACAGCTCTTATTTAGGATCCGGTACCCAGTAAGAAATTTAATTGTTTTTTTTTTACTTTTAGGGTCGACTTTAGTAAGAAACAGCTCAATATCGATCAAACCAAAAAAAAAGTGACAGCTATTTGTTTACAACGCAAAAAAAAGCACACGCTGACACAGGAGTAGTCATTTCCGCATGTAAAAGCCTTTTTTCAGGAATCGATTCACATGATTTATCACCTGTTATGTTATCCAAAACACCAAGTTCGATGTATTTAGAAAGTTTGCCAAAAAAATCAACCTCCAAAAAAAACGCCTCTTACATCACACCCGGACCACCGGCCGGTGGCCGCCACATATCTCACTCGCGCCATCTCGCGGAACCTGCAGGTCCGGGACCGATAGCTCGATTTTGCAAACGGGTTTTGCGCGAGTCGAGACTATTGTTGCCCTTTTTTGTGCGCGAATTTTCGCTTTCGCGGGGCCACATTTTCGACATTAACGTCGGGGAGCCCGCAGGGTTCCAACCCCCCAAGAACCGGTTTTGAGGCTTTTGAGAAAAAAACGCGAAGAAAACGGAGAAAGATGCAGCGAATCTTCGCAGCGGCACTGCTTTCACGTGGAATACCCGCGTTACACTTGGCTGTCAAAAGTGTACCACAGGGCGCGCGGCTTGCTGCGCGTTTTGAGTGAGTCATGGAAAAGTTCTGGCAGCTGTTCTGCAAGGTTTGCACGTGACTCAGACCTTGGTGCCACCAGAAGTGTGTGCGTCATGAAAATTTATGTTTTTATTTTCGGGGGAAAACATAGATGACGTGTCTTCCGTGACATTCCCGGTTGTAAAATTAATTTGTCCGAGCAGGCGTTGCACAGGAACTTCAAGTGGCCGGTTTATATTGCCGATTGCAATAAAACTGCAACTCTTATCGGCGGGCAATATTTGCACAAAGTGATAACTGCGCGGTTGAGGAGATTTTGTAACCAGATAACTTCGGCCGAGTGGCCATTATCGGGTGAAGGACTGGACCGGCGTCGGTAAACATGGGCGATAAATGGACTCGCTTCGCCTTCCAATTACATCTACAAGTGTTTGCGGCGAGCAACAGCTCGTTGGAATGCATTTGAAGCAACTTCTAGATCAATATGTTTAGTGGGAATACAATGTTTTTGACGATTTTGAACCATTTTTCTACTGGATAAATCGTCAAGCTGACCAAATCTGACAGCGCTTTGTTTACATCGTAACACTCTGAAAAGAAACAACTCAATTTGTGTTAAATTCGACTCCACCATACTTTTTTCAGTGGGTCCAACTAATCTTGATAGGATGGAAGTCGAAAAAGTCAAAAAAGCAGTAGCCACTGCTCTAGAGGAAGGTTTCTTCTACAGCAAACCGGTTCAAACCGTCGACCGGTACTGTACCGATTAGCGTGCGCGCACATGCGGCCCCACACACACAACCAGGTTCATCCCAAAGTTCAAATCAAAATAGTTCTAATCAAGCCGGAGATCGGAGCGCGGATCGCCCGCTCCATACTATTCCATTATCCAATCTTGTGGCTGCAGCAAGTTGGCCAGAATCAGAACAAGACTGGGAAGAGGTCGTACCGTAGAGAGTGGTTGCTTTGATGGGTGTCGGACCAAAGTGAGGGGGGGAAGTCGGACTAGGTTGACAGCTGTCAGATTTTGTCGGACTTTATCCGGACCATTTCCAGACAAGATCCGGGAGCAAGTTTGAACTGTTTTGACGTTTGTTGAGTTTGACAGTTTGACACTGCTAGTCCGACAGCTACCGAAGCAACATCAAGCAACGTCGTTCCAAACCAGCAAGACCCCACGGTTCGACGTTCCGTAACAGAACTCAATTTCTTATTTTTTCTTCTCCTTCCCTCGCTCTTCCATCCAGCTTTCGATTCTTAACTCCACGCCACACACACACATGTGCACTGACACGCGAAGGCAAGTGAGCGAGGGGTACATGACCTTCCGCTCGGGGGCTCCGGCTGCTGGAAGATTGTGCGCGCGCGAAAGAGAGCGAGCTTAGCTGCCTTCGGGATTGCCACTTCTTCTCCTCCTCCTCAAAGTTGGGTAAAAGTTCAGCAACACTCCGCCGGTCTGAAGATGTGAGAATGTTTGCTGCAATTTTCATTCACGGAAGATGGTCGTTATCAATTGAGAAAAGGGGTTAGTCCGACAACTGTCGGACTAACTTGACAGCTTCGTCAAACAACCTGCGTTCAACGGTACTTGGGCAATCCTGTTCAGCAACCAGCCAGCAGCGCTTCGTGGCTAACTGTTGCTGATATGATGAAGAGAGTCATACTCTTCTCTTCCCGAAAAAAAAACTTTATATCGATCTGTTTTCGTCGGTTCTCCACATCCTCCGTGCCCGTTTTACTGGTCTGGATGATGGTGTCTCTTTTGTCGTCGTCGTCGTCGCAGTCATCGTAGTTGGCGCTGCCGGCTGGCTAAAGTGCTGTACTATCGGTGCTGTGCATGAGAATGTGTGTGTGTGTGTTTAGTAGCTTGTTTTATGTAGTTCATGCAAATCCCTCTTTTTTCACTGTGCAGGCCTGTTTTACATGTCTGGGCGGGTTTTGCGTATGTGGGATCATGTTTTGAGGGGCCAGATATGTTTTTTTTCGTGAAAAATGTCTACAATTGATAAATATTTGCCAAAAGTAATAAAAAAATTGTGACCAAAAATTTACGATTGTTGATTTCCCCAAAATTTCAAATGAAAAATCTCGCGAAAGAGAGAAGAGTGGTTCGTTCTTTTTCGATATTTTCTCAATTCTATTTTTTTTTTAAAGGTCCAAAAAGCAATTGTGATTTTGTTTAGCTTTTTGTATGTTTTTGGAACCACCATGCGTCAGGGGGGTACTCAAAATCACTTTAAAAAACGTTACTTAATCCACCTTTAGGTGGTTGGTGCCTTCCTCATATTCATAAAGTCAATACATTCAGTAAAAATAGCAACATTCCCCCTTAACATGTTTAACAAATCAACTTTATTACTCATTTCTTTTGATATGGTTCGCAGACCATCAATATTTCTGGCTCATCGGCAAGGTCTGATAAAAAAAAACTTATCCAACGATAGTTCGCATGGAAGATTCAGACAATATTTTTATCACAATATCTGAAATCAAACCTCTAAAAAGTGTATAAATAACACTTAAGTGCCAATAACTTTTAATAGGGTTGTCAGATCCTTGATGTTTTAGGCTCATTTGAAAGGTCTTTCGATTATCTAACTAACGATGGGTCGCATGATGGACCCGGACATCATTTTCATTGAAATATCTGAGATCCGGCCTCTTTTTAATACCTTTCTAAAAATGTATAACATGACAGGGTTTCTTACAAAAAACACCCTTTTTACAATCTTCCGGACATACGCCAAAATCGTTTTTTTAGCATAACTTTTGAAGTACTTTACTAAACTTCATAATTTTCAATAGGGACTTATGGGACCCCAAGACGAATCGAATGAGCCAAAACGGTCCAAATCGGTTAAGCCAGTGCTGAGATAATCGAGTGCATATTTTTTGGTGCACAGACCCACATCCATACACACACACACACACACACACACACACCCGTGAACCGTGGGGACAGGTGAGGGTCCCTGCGGAGCTTAGCTGCCAGCTACCGGGCGGGTTGCAGTAGGCGGATAGCTGTCGGCGATTGCATACATTCATTGCATCGCCCCCGGACCAGCAGCGGGAGGATGTCTAGGACGTGGCGGAATTGAACAAGGGCTCTGTTTAATTTCTTCGAAAAACCACATGAGTCCGTAAACACCTCTGTCAAGCGATCGAACGCCGCTATAAGTGTTTTAGCCCAAAACCTCACCAAACCCCGAATCCAAGATGTGACGCGACCCGTGTCGAGGATGCATGGCTGGGGGTTCAACAAATTCCCAGTCGATAACGGAGCCTGTGGGGCACAGGGGCGCACCCCACACGTAATTTGTCCTTACTGCGTCACGGCAGGGCACTGGCGCAGCGGACCGTATTTCCCTAGCGACTCGTGGGATTCAAAATGAAGACAAGTGAAACAAACCAACAAAAGGGTCCCGATGCGCCCCAAGCATCGGAAAACACGGAGGTAGAGGAGGACGTAAACGTCGAAATGGCAGGAGGCGAGTCAAACGGCGGCGACACAGCAAGCGGAGGGGCGAGCGCGTTCCGTGGAAGCGGGAAGGTGATGAGATCCCCAGTGTTGAACCAGGCGGCTGCTTCGAGTCAGCAGATAGGAGTTATTGGAGGGGAAACTCCCAAGTCTTCCGTATTGAACTTCGCCGGCGGTACCCCTCAGGATGGAGTCCTGCTCGGAAGGACCGCGTTGCAGGAGGTCAGGAGGAGGGTCAACGAACTCTTTGATTTCATCAAAGACAAAAACAACGTCCACACCAGAATCAAGCAGATGGTGAATGGAGTCAAGGCAGCCATGATTGCCGCAGAGCGCGAAAACAGCTCACTGGTGGTGACGAGAACTTCACTGAAGCTGAGAGCTGAAAAAGCCGAAAAAGCGCTGGAGGCTAAACTGGAGGAGGAAGCGCTACGGGAGAAAGCACCTAAAACGCCGCCCGGCCCAAGCACAAAAAGGGACAGGGAAACGCCTGGAGAGGAGGAGGATGCAAAGAAGCAGAAGCAGGGGAATGGAGACAGTCCGGACCCAGCGAAGGAGCCAGAACCAGACCCAGGGAAGGAGGAGGAATGGGAGAAGGTCAAGAAAAAGAAGCGGAAGAAAAAAGGGAAGCAGAACGAGGACGCCCAAAAACCCAAGTTTCGCAGGGAGCGTAACAAAGGCGAGGCTTTGGTGGTCGAGGTGAAAGAAGGTGTTTCGTACGCAGACCTCCTCCGGAAAGTACGAACAGATCCGGAACTCAAGGAGCTTGGCGAGAAAGTGGTTAAAACCAGGCGCACCCAGACCGGCGCGATGCTTTTTGAGCTGAAGAATGATCCCGCGGTCAAGAGCTCAGCTTTTAAGTCCCTCGTCGAGAAAGCCGTAATATACGAGTCGAAGGTAAGGGCGCTATCGCCGGAGACAACGATCGAGTGCAGGAACCTGGACGAGATCACGACGGAGGAAGAGCTAGAAGATGCGCTGATCGTTCTTCTGGATGACCGTACGACACCGATGGCAATCCGGTTGAGGAAAGCCTACGGCGGCACGCAAATTGCGTCGATCCGACTATCGACGCCTTCGGCGTCTAAGCTGCTGGAAGCCGGCAAGGTCAAAGTAGGGTGGTCGGTGTGCCCACTGAGGCCTGTTCCTCGAGTGACCCAGCAGATGACGAGGTGTTTCCGCTGTATGGGTTTCGGCCACCAGGCGAGAAATTGCGACGGTCCCGATCGAACCAACAGTTGCAGAAGATGTGGTAGAGAAGGCCACATGGCAAGAGACTGCAAAAATAAGCCGAAGTGCATGCTCTGTAAAGAAGGAGATGGCAATAGTCACACGACGGGTGGCTTTAATTGCCCGGTATATCAGAAGCTGGCCTCGGGCAAAAAGTAATGGAGGTGTTCCAGGTGAACCTCAATCACTGCGACACTGCACAGCAACTGCTGTGGCAGTCGACCGCGGAGACGGGTTGCGACGTGGCAATTATTGCAGAACCGTACCGAGTTCCCCACGACAATGGAAACTGGGTAGAGGATACAGCAAGAATGGCGGCGATACACGTAATGGGGCGGTACCCCATACAGGAAGTGGTCTCGAGAGCATTTGAAGGGTTCGTGATCGCCAAAGTAAGCGGAACCTTCTTCTGTAGCTGCTATGCTCCCCCAAGATGGACCTTGGAGCAGTTTCAGCAGATGCTGGATAGTCTGACCGACGAACTGATCGGACGAAGCCCGATCGTCATCGGAGGTGACTTCAACGCGTGGGCAGTCGAGTGGGGTAGCAGATGCACAAATGCTAGGGGCATAGCCTAATGGAAGCTCTGGCAAAGCTGGACGTTAGGCTGGCGAATCGCGGAACCAGCAGTACCTTCCGCAAAGACGGTCGTGAGTCCATTATCGACGTTACGTTCTGTAGCCCGTGGCTGGCGGCCGACATGAACTGGAGGGTAAGTGAAGACTATACCCATAGCGATCACCAAGCGATCCGGTACAGCATCGGGAGACGAGCCCTGTACCAGAAAGGAGCAGCCGGTCCTACGGGAGGAAATGGAAGCTGCAGTACTTCGACGAGGGCCTCTTCGTGGAAGCGCTCCATTGGTGTGATGGTCCCCAAAACTTGAGTGCCGACGTGCTAACAGCACAACTAGTGACAGCATGCGACACAACCATGCCGCGGAGACTGGAACCAAGGAACTGTCGTCGTCCAGCCTACTGGTGGAATGAAGAACTCGGTACCCTTCGGGCAAGTTGCCTTAGCGCCAGAAGAAGAGTCCAGAGAGCAAGATCCGAAGCAACTAGAGAGGAGTGCAGAGAGGAGTACCGGTCTGCAAAAGCCGCGCTCAAGAAAGCGATCAAATGCAGCAAGACAAACTGCTTCAAGGAGTTATGCCAAGACGCTGATGCAAACCCTTGGGGGAGCGCATATCGTGTCGCGATGGCGAAGATCAGAGGCCCATCGATGGTGGCTGAAACGTGTCCCGACAAGCTGAAGGTCATTGTGGAAGGGCTCTTCCCAAGACATGACCCAACGACATGGCCTCCTACACCGTACAACGACGAAGGGGTAGCAACGCCGAAGGTCATCTGATCACCAACGAAGAACTTGTGGCAGTAGCGAAGAGATTGAAGGTGAAGAAAGCTCCCGGCCCGGATGGAATCCCGAATTTCGCCCTGAAATCGGCGGTTCAAGCATTCCCGGACAGGTTTCGAACAGTCCTGCAGAAATGCCTGGACGAAGGACACTTCCCCGACCCGTGGAAGGTTCAAAAGCTCGTGTTGCTGCCAAAGCCAGGCAAACCACCGGGGGACCCATCATCGTATAGGCCTATATGTTTGCTGGACACCCTCGGAAAGCTTCTGGAACGGATCATCCTTAACCGGCTGACCAAGTACACGGAGAGCGCGCATGGCTTAGCAGCGAGGCAGTTCGGCTTCCGTAAAGGGAGATCCACGGTGGACGCCATCCGGAAAGTGGTCGAGAAAGCCGACGAAGCGCGGAAGAAAAAACGCAGAGGGGACCGTTGCTGCGCAATAGTCACGATTGACGTCAAGAACGCGTTCAACAGTGCGAGCTGGGCGGCCATAGCAGCAGCGCTGCACAAAATGAAGGTGCCTGACTATTTGTGCATGATCTTGAAGAGCTACTTCGAGAACCGCGTGCTGGTCTACGATACTGCCGATGGACAAAAAACCGTTGTTGTTACCGCGGAAGTTCCGCAGGGATCCATTCTGGGTTCAGCACTGTGGAACGGAATGTATGACGGAGTGTTGACACTGGGGCTACCCAACGGCGTAAAGATTGTTGGCTTTGCAGACGACATAGTGCTGACGGTAACCGGCGAAAATGTCGAGGAGGTCGAAGTACTGGCTATGGAGGCAATCGCCATGATCGAGAACTGGATGCTCGAGGTGAAGCTGCGGATCGCTCACCACAAGACGGAGATGATACTGGTTAGTAACCACAAAAGGTGCAGCAGGCCCAGATACACGTTGGGAACACGTAGTGCACTCGAAGAGAGCGCTCAAGTACCTCGGGGTGATGGTGGATGACCGGCTGAACTTCAACAGCCACGTCGATTACGCCTGCGAGAAGGCGGCGAAGGCAATCATGGCACTGTCGAGGATGATGCCGAACAACGCTGGACCCAGGAGCAGTAGGCGCCGCCTCTTGGCAAGTGTCGCGACGTCCATACTTAGGTACGGCGGACCGGTATGGTGGACGGCGCTGGGGACGAAGCGAAATCGGGCGCTGCTCGACAGAACGCAGAGACTAATGGCCATGCGGGTTGCAAGCGCGTACAGGACCATCTCGTCGGAAGCAGTTGGTGTCATAGCCGGAATGATCCCCATCGGAATCACACTAGAAGAGGACACCGTGTGCTACACCCGAAGAGGCACGAGAGGTATCCGGGAAGCCGCGAGAGCCGAATCGCTGACAAGGTGGCAACGCGAGTGGGACACTACGGAGAAAGGCAGATGGACGCATCGGCTGATCCCGTCTGTATCCGCGTGGGTGAACAGAAGGCACGGAGAGGTCACCTTCCACCTCACACAGTTCCTGTCGGGCCATGGCTGCTTCAGGAAGTACCTGCACAGGTTCGGACATGCAGAGTCTCCGCTCTGTCCGGACTGCGTCGATTGCGAGGAAACACCGGAGCACGTGGTGTTCGGCTGCCCTCGCTTCGAGGCAGCGCGAAGCGAAATGCTGGCCATTATCGGAGCAGACACCAGCCCGGATAACGTGGTGCGAAGAATGTGCAGCGACATCGCCAAGTGGAATGCGGTCGTCGGAGCGGTGACACAGATCACGTCGGCTCTCCAGCGGAAATGGAGAGACGATCAGAGGAGGAACGACTAGGAGCCTAGTCGAAAAACCACGAGTGTGGCTGTGAAGGAGAGCACGTTATGATGGTCGGCTCTACCAAATCGGTACACGTCTCGATGGTCACAGGAGTCGAGAACCCACGAGTGTGGCTGTGAAGGAGAGCACGTTATGACGGTTGGCTCTACCAAATCGGTACACGTCTCGATGGTCCAAGGAGAGGGCTGCATATGACTAGCCGATCAAAAGCAACGCGATTCTTGGGCGCGGTTAAACCCTCGCATGGACTCATATGTATGTGGAACAGGAAATGGTTCTAGTACCCGGCATGGATCCTGTAAGTAGACTAGTGCAGAAAATGCAACGCCTCCCCCCGAAGTTATACCGAAAGGTGGTCCCGGGGGGAAAAGGGCACGGCGTTCAAGGACTGGTTTAGTGGGTCGGGAAATCTCTTTTTTTGATTTCCCAACCCCACACTACCTGAGAAATTGTCTGGTAGCAGATTCCGACCTTGTAAAAAAAAAAAAAAAAAAACACACACACACACACACACACACACACACACACACACACACACACACACACACACACACACACACACACAGAGAGAGAGAGAGAGAGAGACATTTGCTCAGAATTTGATTCTGAGTCGATAGGTATGCGTGAAGGTGGGTCTACGAGGTCAAATTAAGAAGTTCATTTTTCGAGTGATTTTATAGCCTTTCCTCAGTAAGGTGAGGAAGGCAAAAACTCTTAAAGCATTAAAAATACCTGGAGATTTCTTTTCATTGAGTACTCAGTTAAATGATTTGATTTTTCAATTTAACATGAAATTAGAAATGTTGTTTGAAGTTTCAACTTTTTTTTTGCATCATCAGGGGAAGAGAATATTGTTTTTCAAAACATAAATATTTCAAACCATAAAAAAACCATTATTAACTGATCCAAATGCACATTCGAAAAAACGAAACTATTGGCACTACGCCCCCCGGGGCATGGCCTTCCTCTAACGTGGGATTTCTGCTCCAGCGCCTCTGACGAGACAGGAGAAACCGGGACCGACGTTTTACTTCACCATCCGATAGAAGCTCAGTGGATAAGGCGGGAATCGAACCCGCGTCTCATAGCATCATCGGGATCGGCAGCCGAAGCCGCTACCCCTGCGCCACGAGACCCGCGATGCACATTCACTATAGATTTTCTTTTAAATTCGGCCATTTTTTAAATCATTTTGTTTTAAAAGCAGACAAGAAAATATTTAAAATAATTCGTAAAAAAAACAAATTAAAAAAATTAAGAAAAAAATCAGGGGAAGAGAATTTTTTTTCGAAACATAAATATTTCAATGAAAAATAAAACATGAAAAACCCATTGTTAACTGATCCCAATATTATTCACTTTCGATTTTGTGTCAATTTGTGCTTTTGAAAGTAGGTTAGTATAACTTTTGAAAGCAGACAAGAAAATTATTAAAAATTATAAGTTCAAAAACTTTTGGAAACTTTTGACATCACCATTACTGTTACAAATTTTTAATAACTTATTCGGTGAAATTGAATTTTCTCTTTTTGAAAAAACTTTTTTGAGTTTCTATAAAAAATCCAGAATTGTTGAAATAGAAACATATTTTGTTATTTACTTCAAAGAATAACTTTTCAGCAAAAGACTTTTCTTAAACTGATAAATTTTAAGTCCTTCATAAGGATAAGTAAATCTTGAATTTTGGTTTTAATTAGCCAAAGAATTTTTTTTTTGATTTTTAAATTCCACATTACTCACGATAATTCAAGACAGTGTTGCCAGAAAGTAAGGGTGTGTGAAAAAGGTGTTTTGAATGTTTAGTCATTCTGCTTTGAAAAGTAATATTAAAAACTTAAAAAGTATTAAATAAAAGTGGTCAAATCTTCAAATTTGGATCTTCATGTTTGATTTTTAGCCAAATCAAAAGAAAATAAAGTTTCTTAAGATGACTAACAATGTGGTTTGGTTTTAAATGTAATTTTATCTCGAATTTTATAGTTATCCTGTAAACAATTAGAAAAAAAAATTAAAAATGGTAAATAAGAAAAGTTAAATAAAGTGCTCATGTATTGATGAAAGTTTAGTTTATAGGAAAATTTGTGCTCTAATTCTGGGAAAATATTTTACCCATTCTCGAAGACTAAAGAAAGCAGCATTTTTTATCATAAGACAATTTAAAATGCTAAAAATAAGATTATTTTATTTCACCAACAGAAAATCTATTTCTGAAAAAAAAAACCGTTCTTTGTCAGACTTCTTTAGATGTTATTATCACCAACACTTACTTACTTAACTTGCTCATCTATTGCATTGCAACTCATAAAATTTCATCAAAAAATGTTACGAATTTTGGCCTCAATTTATATAAATTAAATTCAAGTGCTCATAACATTAGACAGAGTTGCCAGATCATCAAATTTAAGGACTAATTTAAATCATCCAAATTCAACAATGTTCAAATTTTAATTAAATATTAATACGAAATAAAATTGGTCTTAAATTGGGCAGGGTTGCCAGATTGTTGAACTTTTGACTCATAATAAAAAAATGGTTTGAAAAATATGCTAAATTTTAATAAAAATTGTAGCAAATTAATAGAAAAAGTATCATTATATAGGGTTTCCAGTTCGTCAAACTTAATAATGTTCTTAAATCATAAAATTTGAGTACAGGATTAGAGTGGTAGAAATGACAGTTCTCACAAATTTTAACCAGCTTTTTCTTTTAAAAAATAACTTTCTTCTAGGTACTCATAACGTGAGACAGGGTTTCCCGATCGTCTAGCTCAATGACTGAAATCATTCAAATTTAACAATGTCCAAATTTTAATTGAATATTTATACGAATTATGGTCTTCAAGAAACTTTTTTTTTTCATTTAAGTTCTGATAAAATTGGACAGGATTGCCAGATCGTCGAACATTTTGACTCATCTGTAGAAATTGGTTTGAAAAAAAAAAATCAAAATTTTAATATAAATTGTAACAAAATAATTTTAGTATCATAAATTTCAATCAGGTGATTCTAAAAATAAATAGGGTTTCCAGCTCATCAAACCTAATGATATTCTGAAATCATTTAAATGGAGAACTTAATTCAAGTTGTAGAAATGTCAGTTTTCCCATATGAAACACATTGTAGAAAAAGCAAAAACTTCTCTATTGGATCTCCATTGCAGGATTCAACATAATACTTAAAAGTTTTTACAAACTGTGCCTTTTAACCCTTTCTGGCCTAAAAATTTCCAAAATTAGCCTATAATTTTCGTATAGTCAGACGAATCATTTTCCCATCATAACTATTTTTTTTAATTCGAGCCTGAAAGGGTTAAAATAAGATAACTTTCATCTAGGTGCTCATAACTTGAGGCAGGGTTGCCAGATTGTCAAGCTTAATAAATTTGAACTTTGAAATTGTGAAAAATATTTGCAACAGCCTAAATTGAACTGAGTAATGGTCCAAAAAGGCTTCCGTCAATTAGGACAAATTGCAGTTTGAACAGAATCATTTGTTTCAGAGCACTTGAACGCTAAAATACTGTAAATCGATGTACTGATTTTGATGTTCTGTTTCGGTTCTAACTGAAATTAATATGAAAATCTCAAAATATTGTGCGTTTTTTTGTTTTGGATTTCACCCTCAAAAAGCTGCATGAAATTTATTATAGTGCTCGTGAAGTTAGATAGGGTTACCAGATCGTTTAATTAAATGAAACATCTAAAATAATTAAATTTGTATCTAATCTAATCTAAAATAATTAAATTTGTATAAAAAAAAATCTAATTTTCATAAAATTTGACACGAATTGTAACCCTTAAAAGTTTTGTATTATTGATTAAATTGCTCATAACAAGGTTGCCAGATGTTATAACTTAAGGCCGAAGCAAATATTTTTAAAAATACTTGTACCATCCTAATCAAAATTGCAATAAACTAATTTTCATAAAATTTGATGCGAACTATGGCCCAGATAGTTTTGTTCAATTTTATTTAAGTACTCATAACAATCGGAAGGGTTGCCAGATGGTAAAACTTAATGACTCATTAAAAATCTTTAAAATTGCAGAAATTTTAATTAATACCAGTTTTCTAATGTCTGTCCTGAAAAGTAGAACAAATTTCATATTAAGCAAGGATAATGATACTTAAATCCATGATCATTTCTTGGTTTCCTATGTATACACAAGTTATAACAGCACGAATCTACAAAAATACTTTTTTTTCTAAAGTATTACGTCTTTTATCAATCTTTAACTCAAAATTTGTAAAATGCATAACAGTATTTTTTTAAGGGTGCACAGCAACCAAGGAAGTTGTTGTCTTCTTATTCCAAATTTGTAGAATTTACGGACAGGGTTACCAGGTCAAAATTTAAAAAATCTGGAGAAATCTGGCAGACGAAATTCAACAGTTCTGAATAGTGAAGGGGAAGGAATATATGGATTAATTAAAAAGTTTGTAGAATTTAGAAGGTTTGACTGATTTTATGGTCACAAAATTGGTGAATTGCCGTTTTCTTTTAGAAAAAGGCATTCTAAATTTTTCGATTTTCAATTAAATTTGTTCATTTTAATCAAAAAGTTGTTCAAAATGGCAATCAAGTAAAAAATCTGCCAAAATCTGTCAATATCTGGCACAGAGAAGGATGAATCTTTATTCTGGCTGACACTTGATAAAGCTGGCATACCCAGATTTATCTGGCAACCCTGCTTACGGACCTAATCCTGAAATAATTTGATTATAAAAATTTACAAATTTGTTGTAAATCTTTATGGAAATAGTAGCTTACAAATTACATCGATAGTTCCCATAGATTAGAAGATAATAAAATGTCTGTAACAAAAATCTGGGTGCAAAAGTTCTGGTTGATGTGCACCGTTAACCACATTATTTTTGTAAAAAAAATGAATAGGGGTGGTTGGGGGAGAAGGAAACGAATTTCAATTAAAATTTTCATTGGTTTAAATACCTTCCTCTGAATTTAGGTGTTTTCAATATTCGACAGGGTTGCCAGATCGTTAAATTTGTATTCGTTCAACATTCAAATGTCAAAAACTACAATTTTCTTAAAAGTTGTTACGAATTTTGGCCTTGATAAAAATAAATTCATATTTAAGTGTCCATAGCATTGTACAGTGTTTCCAGATTTTTTGTTTTTGTAATTGTAAGTGTAAATCGAAATGGGAAATAGCTCTGTAAATCATGTTCTGATGAATGTTTGATGAGTCATTTCCCCAACCAAAAACTGAACTCTAAAAATCACATCGCGATAAAACGTCGTCATTCTAGCTTTGCCAGAACCAGCCCAATTTCTCCGAATGATTCGTCACAATCCGTAAGCAGTGTGACACAATCCTTGCTGGAACGCGATATAAAAAAAACTTCCAACTCCAGCGCACAAACTTTGCTGGCTGCACTCAGTAGGCAGTGGGCAGACGACGACAATCCGACAGGTCCCTCCTCGCGCCCCTCAACTCTCTTCACCAGTCCGGGCGCGTGACGATAAGCAAATTTTCGTTTCGGATATTTTTTTCGGAGTCTTACTGAAAAAAACTGGACTGCCTCAAGTGTGTGTTGCGTGGCAACTACTCTCCAGAAGAGAGACCCCATAAATTAAGCCTACGCGCTCCAAGAAGCTGAATCGCGGCGGTGGATGCTGAGTTTGCTTATTATTTTACCTTTCGTGGCTTGGTTTCGATGATCTGCTCGACTTCGACTGCCTCGGACATTTTGTGTTGGGGTTTGGTTTTTTGGCTTTCGGGGGGTTCGGTTCTTTCACGAATTGCTTGCTTCCTGCCTTATTACCGGGTGTTCCTCCTCTTTTTGCTCTTTTCTTTTTTTTCTCGGTAAGGAACCTCCGAATTTAATCCGACTTCTGGAACCTTGCACTTTACGTCCCGACGACGACACACCTTCGACACTTAAAAATTTCTCCTTCCACTCCTTTCACTTCCGGTGATTCACGCACACAGGACCTTAGACCTTAACAGCGAACTCTTCACAAACACACAAAAAAAACCAGACCAAGAGCAGCTCCTCACTCGTGGCAGACAAAGAAATAACTGAAGAAGCTGAACTGTTTCCAATTGCTGCGAACCGGTCTCTGCCTGATGGTGGTGATCCCCGTTCGTTCAGCAGTGCTGGCCGCTGGGCTGGGTTTGTGCATTAGCCGAAGAGCTCCGTGCATGTACTCCAGCGAAGTAGGCGCACCAGCTCTCTCGCGCTTTGATGCTCCCTCTCTCATTCGTGCCGGGGTATGTACCGGCGGCGGGGCCGACCGACCGACCGACGAACTTTCCTTGATGGGCGAAGGCGGTTTTAAGGGTTTTGGGCAGGGAGGGGAATATAGTTAGAAATTGGTGATTTAATAAGTTTCACAAAATGTTTTTGAGACATTAAAACACACAGCAGAGAAATGATAAATGCTCTTGTGTGATAATTTTCAAAACTCAAGCTCCCATCCATTCCGGGATTCGAACTGCCGACCTTTGGATTGCTAGTCCAACTGCCGACAAGCGACTCAATTTTGGCTGATTTTAGCGTGACGTACTTTATGGATGAAGCTATAGAGATTGTTTGGGGAAATTTGGACCCTATTTAAACATTGTAGAAATAAAATTTTCCTGCGTCAAAAGTATCAAATTTTGAAAGAGATACGGAGTTTTACCACAGAGTAAGACAGAGTTCGCACTGCTCTGGTTACTCTGTGGTTTTACTGGGAATGGCGACTTTGATTTAAATTGTAATTGGATGAAACGATTTTCTGCAGAAATAAAAACTGAAAAAGGAATAATGTTTCGTAAAGTAAAACTTTTTTGCAATAATTTGTTTTATGTTTTTTTCAGTATTCAAAATTTCTAGAATGAAAAAAATATGAAAAATAACCCAAAAGAATTAAAAATAATAACATTAATAATAACATTGCAGGAAAATTTATCTCGAATATTTATCAGTTTTTTTGTTTGAAAAAACCATTTTTAGATCAAATTGAAGTTTTTTTTGACTGTCACATAAATTATTAAAATGAAAGTCTTTCCATTTCCAAATCCGAGATATCGTTGTTTGCTTTTTATGTGATACTTATGAAACTTCTTTATTTTTATTTTTTTTATTTTGGGGTTGTATCTCTGGAACGAAAAGACCAATCAATTTTCATAGATGATTTTAAAAGAAATTTTCTCAGATTTTTGAAACAAATAATGATAATAATAATCTGAGATGGGCACTCATAATCACATTTTTCAAAAATTGAAAAATAGAAAAAACTATAAATCACACTTTAAAAAAATAAAATAGCCTGAATTTTTTTTTGCGAGAAAAACTATATTTCTTCAAGAAATCATAACTCTTTGTGGCTCAAAAGATGATTTTTTGAATGAAATAACTGAAAAAATCGAATAAAAACTATAATTACGGATCTTAGATGGTCTACTTTCCGTGATAACAAGTTTATTGAACGAATAGTTTTTTTTAGATTGTGACATTTTTTTCTGAATTGTCCCAACCTACCTACAACTTTGTCGAAGCTACCACATTGAACAAATAATATGCGCTCCTGGAAAGAACCAAAATTTGTTTACATTTCAACGTGATTTTGTTCTATCTTGTTGCTCGTCGCTTTTTGGCGTTCCGAGAAAAACGCGTTTTAATGTTTTACCTTGAATAAACACGAATTAGAGAACGCAATGTAAACAATAAAAGACTCGTTTTGTTAGGCTGAGCATTTTGTGCATCGTCAACGAAGTTTGGTTGAATTTGGTTTGCTGGAGTTATATCTAAAAATGTTCCCAGTAGTCGGGCAAGTACGTGTGTCAAACGCGTTCTGACTAAAATTCCTTTGTCCAGTTGTCGCACTTACAGGATTTGTCAAGATAGTACGTTCAGATCAAACTTCTTTCATATGAAGAGTGCCAACAATGCAAGGATTTTTTTCATAAAAAATGTGAAGTTAAAAGTATGGAAATATCCTTTTTCATTAAGAACGTTCTTAAAACCATATTTTTGTTTTTTTTTTTATTGAAAATTTAATGCTCTACATTTTTTGACTTTACTAACGAGTCTTTCAAGTTTCAACTATTTGCACTGGTTCGCTCTACACCTTTGCACAAGGCTGAAAAGTACCAAAGTAGACTCAATCCTGACAAGTTATAAGCCACAATTCAATTTTTGATTATTTTTTTTATTTCCTGTCATCCTATGTTGACGAAATGGCCTACTTATCTTTTCAGCACTTGTATTGAAAAGTAATACTTTTGATTTTGATAAGATATGAACAAATTTGGAGTTTTTTTAAAAGGTCCAATAAACCAAATTTCTCTTGAAATTTTTAGTTTTTGCATTTTGGGTGTTTTTTAATACCCCTGACTCAAGGCGGTTTCAAAAACACCCAAAAGCAAAAAAACTGGAAATTCGGTTTATTGGACCTTAAAAAAAACTCCAGAAATACACGGACACTAAGAGGGAATATGCCCATTTTAAGCCTAATAAGCGGTCTTGTTTGAATGATGCTGGATAATCTGAAGTGTTCCTTGAAATTCAGTAAAGCCAAGTACACCAACGAGTAGAGCAACTTTTTGTGAACATTTCTGTTTATTTTCACTTTTATTAAAAGTTATGCTTTTCCTTTTACAAGCATTTAAAAAAAATATTTCAAAAATGCATTCTAATCAGTCGAGTGCATTGGGCCACGCCCATTTTTCTATTTTCAGCTTTAGTTCTTTTTTTCTCCCAGCGCTCTTTTGGGTCTGCTTAGTGCTGCCAAAATTGATGAAATCTTAAGCGAACACTCACGAAAAGTAGCATTATAGCGAATGTTTCCTGGCAGCACTTGCTCACTCCAACAGGCGCTGCACCAGCATGTTGGTGGTGTTGGTGGCCACCCTTTGTTTTTTTTTATTTGCCTTCGCTCCTCGCTCGGTTTTCTTCAGCCTTCGATTGGAATGGGTCGTCAAAATTCAAACGTCAAAAGACTTGGCGCGTTTGTTTTTTTGATAGCGCTTGCTAATTATTTAAATGTTTCGGGATTATTTTTCAAGTGAGTGACTAACTAATGTGCCAAAGAACATGTTGCCGGTAGTTGGAAGCAATTTTATATCTTAAGCGCCTTGAAATCGTTAGCGCAAGTGAAATGATATTGATGGCGACTTTCGTTAAGCTCATCTTGCGTGTGGATGTGTGAGCCACCAAAATGATGAGAAATGGTCTAGCAAAATAGAAATTATGATCAAAAGTGCATTAAATTTGATCTTTTTGGCCAGTAAATGGCATAAATTTGCGTGCTTACTCGAGGCGGTGCTGTTGCTGGTAAGTTTATAGCACGGGTATGAATCTTCAAGCAATTTCAATATGGCGACTTGTATCAGAAGAAAGTTAGGCATTTTCGCTAGTTCTCACTGTTCTGTGTTCTGCGTGCACGTCCGCAAACATCGACCACACACATACTAGTACAAAGCGCCACCAAGAGGCAAAAGGTAATTACAAATATTTTTGGCACAAAACAAGCGGTTTTGCAAAAAAAATAAAAAATAACAAAACCAACTTTTAAGTGTAGTTTGACTATGAAACGTGTAAATTGTTGATGATTTGTTCGAAAATTTGATGAAAAATAATAATTTTATTGCAGCACCCCTTTTGGACGGACATTTCTGTTGCCACCTTTTGGTTCCTTGGATTAGCCATGGATAATTTCACAGTGTAATAAACAGGGCGGCTACGTGGTCGCCACCGTTTTGAAGGAAAAAATGATACAGGTTTTTCAGACGTGTTTCAATCCCCTGTTTATAGCCTAAATAGCATTTTTGGAGCTTTGATCGAGCATCAAACTCTCCATATGACGAAGATAGGTGTTTGATTAGAAAGGGTATATTTCCCCTAACTGAAGCGAAGGAACAAACACTTCGATGAAACATTCTATTCAATTATGGTTTTCGGAATTGGAAAAAATGTATTTAGTATGCAACTCCTTTTTTCAGCACTTTTCGTATTTATAAAACATGACAGAGCATGGTTTTTTTGTATGTTACATTTTAAGAGATATCTCACTTATCAACCTTCCTACCTTAAATTTCAAAGTATTCGTGTATGCATACCGCAGTTCAGTGTGAACTTATCTTCCTAGTTTTGGTCGCCTTTACCTGCCGGCTTTGCCTGCTCAGTTTCTTTCAGTTGTCAATCTGGAGAGAGTTGTTTTCATTCACTCAACAACACTTCACTTCTGTCATTAACTTCTGTTTTGCAAATCAACTCAAAGTTTTGCAAGCTAGCTCTTCCGTTATCAGACCGTAGGTTGATAGTCGTAGTCGATTCCTTTGTTTTTTTGCTTAGCTCTTCCTAACGCTTTTATCTTGTGTGTTTGTACTTTGTATCTTCCCCCCGGTGACCATCAATGTCTGGACTGTTGAACATTTTACCCCACCGAATCTCACAGGGACTGACCGCGGCCTATTTCACCGGTAAGTTTCGCCATTCAGGTTGGTGAACTTTGACCTTTAAGTAAGTCTTGCTCTTGTTGTAGTAACCAGCTGGAGCATTCGCGGCCGATCTACGCTAGTGCAGACGACCGAAATGGCACGCATGACGGTGCAGAAGATTCCGGCGCTGAAGGACAACTTCATGTACCTGGTGGTGTGCAACGAGACCAAGAGCGCCGCCATCGTCGATCCGGTCGAGCCGGACCGGGTGCTGCAGGTGGCCAAGGAGGCGGGGGTCTCGCTGACCAAGGTCCTGACGACGCACCACCACTGGGACCACGCCGGAGGCAACGCCGACCTGTGGAAGCGCTACCAGGCGGATCCCTCGCTAGGCAAGCTGTCCATCTACGGTGGCAACGACGAACGCATCGACAACCTGACCAACCCGGTCGGCCAAGACGACACGCTGGAGATCGGAAACCTTAAAGTGCGTTGCATCTCCACGCCGTGCCACACGACGTCCCACATCTGCTACTACATCGAGACGCCGGAAGACAAGGTCGTCTTCACGGGGGACACGCTCTTCCTGGCCGGTTGTGGCCGCTTCTTCGAGGGAACTGCGCAGCAAATGTACGACGCGTTGATTACGAAGCTTTCGGCCCTGCCGGACGACACCAAGGTGTACTGTGGCCACGAGTACGCGCTGAACAACCTGCGCTTCGCGAGTACCGTCGAGCCGGACAACGTGGACATTACGCAGCTGCTGGGCATTGCGAAGGAGGCGGATTTGGAGGGAAGGCGAGCGATGGTGCCGTCCACGATTGGGCAGGAGAAGCGTACGAACGTTTTCATGAGGGTTGGCGAGGCAGTTGTGCAGAAGTTTGTGGGGAAAAGTACTCCGTTGGAGACGATGCAGGCGCTGCGAGCGGCGAAGGATAAGTTTTAAGGAGGGTGATTGAAGGGTTGTTAGAGTTTGGCTTTTGGTTACGAAGCAAAGCTTCAGTTGGTTGTACTTTTTGGATAAAAATATTATTTCAGGAACAATAAAATCATTAAAAATCTTCTCGAAGTTGTGTTTTATCTTACTGCAGTCAATACAGCGATTTTGCCAAAGACAACAATTCGAAAAAAAACTACTAACTAAAATACTAAGATACTAAGATACTAAGTTACTAAAATACTAAAATACTAAAATACTAAAATACTAAAATACTAAAATACTAAAACACTTTAATACTAAAATACTAAAATACTAAAATACTAAAATACTAAAATACTAAAATACTAAAATACTAAAATACTAAAATGCTAAAATACTAAAATAAAAAAAAATAAAATATTAAAATACTAGAAACTAAAAACTCTTGACAAAATTGAAACAAAATTAACACAAAACTAAGACAAAATTTGAGACAAAAATTAAGACAAAATTGAGTCATAATTGAGACAAAATTGAGAAAAATTTGAGACAAAATTGAAACAAAATTGAGACGAAATTGAGACAAAATTGAAACAAAATTGAGACAAAATTGAGACAAAATTAAGACAAAATTGAGACAAAATTGAGACAAAATTGAGAAAAAATTGAGACAACATTAAGACATAATTGAGACAAATTGAGACAACATTGAGACAAAATTGAGACAAAATTGTCAAAATTGTCGAAATTGACAAAATTGTAAAAATTCACAAAATTGTAAAAATTCACAAAATTGACAAAATTGTCGAAATTGTCAAAATTGACAAAATTTACAAAATTGACAAAATTACAAAATTGAGACAAAATTGAGACAAAATTGAGACAAAATTGAGACAAAATTAAGACATAATTGAGACAAAATTGAGACAACATTGAAACAAAATTGTCAAAATTGTCGAAATTGACAAAATTGTAAAAATTGACAAAATTGTAAAAATTGACAAAATTGTAAAAATTCACAAAATTGACAAAATTGTCAAAATTGACAAAATTTACAAAATTGAGACAAAATTGAGACAAAATTGACAAAATTGACAAAATTGACAAAATTGACAAAATTGACAAAATTGACAAAATTGACAAAATTGACAAAATTGACAAAATTGACAAAATTGACAAAATTGACAAAATTGACAAAATTGACAAAATTGACAAAATTGACAAAATTGACAAAATTGACAAAATTGACAAAATTGACAAAATTGACAAAATTGTTAAAATTGACAAAATTGACAAAATTGACAAAATTGACAAAATTGACAAAATTGACAAAATTGACAAAATTGACAAAATTGACAAAATTGACAAAATTGACAAAATTGACAAAATTGACAAAATTGACAAAATTGACAAAATTGACAAAATTGACAAAATTGACAAAATTGACAAAATTGACAAAATTGACAAAATTGACAAAATTGACAAAATTGACAAAATTGACAAAATTGACAAAATTTACTAAATTTACAAAATTTACAAAATTGACAAAATTTACAAAATTGACAAAATTGACAAAATTGACAAAATTGACAAAATTGACAAAATTGACAAAATTGACAAAATTGACAAAATTGACAAAATTGACAAAATTGACAAAATTGACAAAATTGACAAAATTGACAAAATTGACAAAATTGACAAAATTGACAAAATTGACAAAATTGACAAAATTGACAAAATTGACAAAATTGACAAAATTGACAAAATTGACAAAATTGACAAAATTGACAAAATTGACAAAATTGACAAAATTGTAAAAAATTTAAAAATTTTAAAAATTTACAAAATTGACCAAACTAGAGTTGTCATCTGTGAATAAAAAACTGCCGTATTTTTTAAATTCTTTTTAATTTTTTTTATTGGTTTCTCCTCTTCTAAACTCACGTCTCATCATTTTCAGATATAATACATACAAATGGCACGGCACCTCGTGAAAACACAAAATATTACTATTTTCATCGTTTTCGGCGTTTAGGCTCCTCTTGTATTTTAACCTGTGTTTTGGGTGCTTTCAATACACTCTCATTTTGGTTTCGGGTTTCTTCCTTGTGCTTACACGGTTTCACTAATATTTTTCTTAGTATAGTATACTATATCCTGCCAGCGGCCAATACAAAATTTTGGGAATTACAACATACAAATTTTTACGAATCAATCGCTTTGATGAAATTTGTTCGCTACACTCTCCCTCAAAACAAACCACATTTCGACTTTATCAAAAAGGTGGGTTACTTTAAATGATCGTGTACTTTTGACGTTAGCGAATCAATATCTAACATCTGCTTAAAAAGAAGGGGCGGGGTTCAATTTCGTTACACATTTGTTGATTGTTTTGAGAATTTCTAACGGGGTGGGCGGGGGCGGACAAAAACCAAAAGCTGCGCTCAAGCTCGTGCCCTTTCAAAATGTGCGTTCCTTTTTGCAAAAAGAGTTTCGTTTCATTTTAGGATCACCAGCTCATTGCGCTGTCGTTGCAAGCGGGCGGTTAGGGGGTGGTCTTGTATTTCCGGTCGAAAGTACCTGCAAAAGGGGTACAGAGAGAGGGGGTAGAGTTGGGGCGGTGTCAGTGTTGCCAGTTTTGTGCAGGGTTTTTCATTTCTCACATTTAGTTTGTTAGTTTTGGTGTTGTCTTCGACTTTTGTTCTTATTTTTTGCTAGTAGAAGAATCTTCTTCTGTAATTGTTCAAACAAGGATTTGTTACTGGTCGGTACTTGTATTCCGGAAATCTTTCCCTGTTTTTTGGAGTAAAAAGTAAGCATCGAAGACAGCGTTGGTCAGGGTTGGTGTGAAATCTTTGTTTGGGTTTTGAGTACACGTGACACAAGTGAGGGAAGGGTACCAGTTTGTGGCCTGCTTGGACTGATTTGACTAACATTCTACACGCACGTTCTAAATCACTCAGTTTTCGTCAAAACGGAACCTACTCAGAAATGAGTAATGCCCATCTGTCAGATTTGGATGAATTTCACTCAGATTTCCACGAAAACTGAAGGATTTTCACCCAGATCTGAGTGAAATTCACTCAAATTTGACAGATGCCCCTTCACTCATTTCTGTATAGCTTCGGTTTTGACGAAAACTGAGTGATTTTAATCGTGCGTGTAGGTTTCATACAGTGTAACACCGTTGGTTTGACAACGAGCAATGAAATCTAACGAGCTGTCACTTTTCCATCACTGTTTCAATACTTTTGAAAGAGTCAACAAAATCACTAAAACTTCATCAAAACTAAAATTAATCAAATTTAAATTTGAGTAAATTCATTGATTTTTTTTTTATTTCAGATCACGTAATCGCAAAACCGAACCTTCTTAGAAATGAGTAAAATTCATTCTGAATCCAATAAAAACGAGGAAAATTCACCCAAATCTGACATTTTTCTTCTTTTACTCAATTCTGGGTAGGATTTGTAAAACAACTGAATAATTTTAAACGAGAGTGTATTTATTTTCTACACTCAAAATCGGAAGTACCCCTCAAAAATGGATCTGTCTACCCTTTATCTGTCAACATAAGGTAGACAAACCCTTTTTGAGGGGTACATCCACCCTTTTTTCAAGTTTACCTTTTGAAAAGGGTTGACACCGGTAAACTTGAAAAAAGGGTCAGAATGTCTTGTTTACAAACAATCAATGAAAGTCGATGTGAAATTTTCTTCGAAAATCGTTCAATGTAGGATTCACTGCAGAGTGGTACTTGTATTCCGGGAAGGTGTTCCTGTTTGAAAAAGAGTAAAACATATTGCTGTCAATGTGTCAAAGTGTTTTGTTGTGTGGTGTTGTTTTTGTTATAAAATCTACATTCAAAATAACTCAGATTTGCAAGTGGAAAATGTCAGATTCGAGTGCATGTTGTAATTTTTATTGAATGTTGAGCAAAATTGATCCAAATCTGATGTTTTTTTTCCAAAATAAAGGACGTATTAGACTATGACAAACAAACAAACAAACTCGCAAAAAAAATTGGTTTGGCAGTTTGCCTGAATTTATTTGCAGAAACGTCAGTCTGCATACATTTGGGTTTGTTCGCAAGTTTGACAAACTGTCAAACACAAAAGAGTGCGCGTTTGTTTGTTTGTTTGTTTATAGTCTGATACCTCCTTAACAATATATTTCAAGTAAGTTCGTTTTCGACGAAATCTGAGTGTTATTGTAAGTGAGTGTAAGTTAATTTGCACGATCATCGAATATAACTCATTACTGAGTTGTTTTCACTCAGATTTCATTCGAACCGAACTCACTCAGGATTGACATTTCTTAGCGTTTTCCACTCATTTTTGGTTGAATTTTACCCTCATTGGGGCAAGTTTTGCTCTAAATTTACCGGGTGGTGAATTTTACCTAAATTTATCCAGAAATAAGTCGTTTTGAATGAGCGTGGTGCAGTTTTTGACAGACGAACGGTTTACCTATTTTCGAGTAAACTATACTCAATTTTGAGATTGCGGTGAATAGTGACAGCTCATGAATTCTGAATGTTTTTTTTTGTCAAACAATCGTGATTTCTGTTAGAAATGTCAAACTTGACATTTATTAGTGAAAAAATGTAAAGTAGGTGACCGATACTTGTCAAAGTCAATGCTTGCTTTGTTTGCAAGCCGTCAAATCTGGTACACTTTCCCGCACATCAACAACAGTCATTTTTAGAAGGTAGGGGGTTGCTTTAGTCAAAATAGAGACGGGGGTCAGTCACAAAAAAACGTTCAACGTGTAGCTGTCAAAAATGTGGTGTCAAAAAAGTCAACGCGTTTCGTTTCCCAATTAGTCCGAATGTTCTCAGAAGGAAAAAAAGGTAGCTTGCTACGATTTCGACAGAAGAAAATCTTTATTGTTTTTTTTTCTCTTTTTTAAGCTACGCTTCAAGCACAATCTCTGCAACGAACAAATTTTTCGTTTGTTTTTGTTTTTTGTTTACGAATAACAACAATTGTTCCTTATCTAATTCTGGAGGCAAGGGGAAGGAAGGGGGTAGAAAGGCTCGTCACTGGGACCTCAAAATACCTCGCAAAATTTGTTTACGTTTTTTGCCTGGCTCTCTTGCTTTTTTTTTGGTTTTCAGTTTTTAAAATATATTATACGTTACTTTAATATCACCACATTGAGGACAAAAATACATTTTCTTTTGTTTCTTCCGTTCCTTTTCCCGCAATTTCCTGCATTGCGGTCGTAGTGTTTGACGTTTGACACATCACAATGTGTATGAAGTTTGTTTTTGTTTACGTTTGTGTTGGTAAAAATGAGTGTGTATGTGTGTGTGTGTGATTTGTGGAACGAATTTCCAACAATGCAAACCAATGCAAAAATGTTTGTTAAATTTGGAAAAAATGCAATTGTTTGTGTGAATTATTTTTTTATCGTGTTTTTTTTTTCGTTTGTGCGTGTATTGTTGTCGGGGTCATGGAAGAGATAAAGAATGAAGAAGAAAAAAGAAAGTATTATTATTCCTTATAATATTGGTAGAGAACAAAATATTACAGCGGTTACTAACAAACACCGTTAGTGGGAACGAAATTGATGACAAAATTGAATGGAAGAGGGTGACAGGCGTACCAGTGTTGCCAGCGTTGGGACCAATTTTGTTTATTAATTGTGAAAATTTCAAAACATTCAAAACTTTAAAAGGCATTCAAAACAGACAAATCAGTGCTAAACAAAAAAGATTTACAAAAATTTGACGGCTGTCACTTTGACAGCAGTGTTGCCAAAGTTATCATTTTAGCTGTTTTCACAGTAAACCGTTGTGACGGAAGTCTCCTTTAACAACAAGCCTATTTTCAGTCTCAAATTTCAATCAAATTTTATGTTTTTTAAACAAATTTCTTTTTTTTTCGCCAAAATTGGACCCAATAGGGCGAAAAACTGGTACACCTCGACCCAAAAAGGGCGAATAAAAACGCGCGATTTGCGAAACTGTGCGTACTTCAAAATGTATGTGTGTGACAGCGTGGTGCAGCATAGCTTTACATGTGTGTGTGCGTGTGGGCGCGCGTTGGTACTTCTCTCACACATACACTGACACATTTAGACACAGAGAGGAACACTCACTCACACGCAGGAACGAAACACGGAAACAAAACAAAGAAAGAAAAAAAACTCATTCAGCGCGGACCAACACTACAAAACAATCACAAATGTACACGGAAAAAAGAGGTTTGCTTCGATTGTTCTCAAAAAACAAAACAAAAAAAAAGTCAGTTAAACTCAATCGAAAAGAGAGAGTGTTGTTTGTTGTTGTTTTTTTTTTCGTTTGCATTTTATGGTCGCGCTAGCACTATTATTACAAATGATGCGATTTTTTCGAGGCTTTGCCTCTCTTTTTAGTTTGCTCTGGGATGCCTTCGTTTTCAGAGCAATTATTTTGGTTGTTTAAAAACTAAGGTAAGGTAAAAACTAACTGATGTGGTTGTGTAAGTGTTTATGTGTTTTTTATTTATAGTTAAAAAATGTAACTTGCTGTTAATGGTTTTTTTTTTGTAGTAACGACAATCGCTAATAAAAAAACATGTGTATGTATGTATGTGTGGGTTTGTTGAATAAAATGTAAATATGTTTTGTTCTGGTATTTTTTTTTGTTGTTGTTCAAATTTTCGTTTAAACTTGTGGAAGTGAGCGAAAAAAGTTATTTAAAAACTAAATGATAAATTATCAATAATAGTAAAATCGTAAATGTATAGGAGTAATAATAATAGCAATATTCACGTTAGCGTATTGTTTGGATTGGTGTAGGTGAAGCCCTCGAACTGGGCCTGGTTCATCGAGGCCAGGATGTTGCGTTCGATCGGCGTCAGGCGCGCCCGCTCGCGGGTGAACTGCTTGTCGAAATACTGCGTGTCCAGTGGATGTCGCTAGGTTGAGAGAGGAGAAAATTAAAAAAATGATATATTTTTTTAATTAATTTTGAGTGATCAAAAATGATTTTCTGATATCTTATAACAATTTTGACAATTTTCTCAATTTTGTCAATTTTGTCTCAATTTTGTCTCAATTTTTTCCCAATTTTGTCCCAATTTTGTCCCAATTTTGTCTCAAATTTGTCTCAAATTTGTCTCAATTTTATCTCAATTTTGTCTCAATTTTGTCTCAATTTTGTCTCAATTTTGTCTCAATTTTGTCTCAATTTTGTCTCAATTTTATCTCAATTTTGTCTCAATTTTGTCTCAATTTTGTCTCAATTTTGTTTCAATTTTGTCTCAATTTTGTCTCAATTTTGTCTCAATTTTGTCTAAATTTTGTCTAAATTTTGTCTAAATTTTGTCTAAATTTTGTCAATTTTGACAATTTTGACAATTTTGACAATTTTGACAATTTTGACAATTTTGACAATTTTGACAATTTTGACAATTTTGACAATTTTGACAATTCTGACAATTTTGACAATTTTGACAATTTTGACAATTTTGACAATTTTGACAATTTTGACAATTTTGACAATTTTGACAATTTGACAATGTTGACAATTTTGACAATTTTGACAATTTGACAATGTTGACAATTTTGACAATTTTGACAATTTTGACAATTTTGACAATTTTGACAATTTTGACAATTTTGACAATTTTGACAATTTTGACAATTTTGACAATTTTGACAATTTTGACAATTTTGACAATTTTGACAATTTTGACAATTTTGACAATTTTGACAATTTTGACAATTTTGACAATTTTGACAATTTTGACAATTTTGACAATTTTGACAATTTTGACAATTTTGACAATTTTGACAATTTTGACAATTTTGACAATTTTGACAATTTTGACAATTTTGACAATTTTGACAATTTTGACAATTTTGACAATTTTGACAATTTTGACAATTTTGACAATTTTGACAATTTTGACAATTTTGACAATTTTGACAATTTTGACAATTTTGACAATTTTGACAATTTTGACAATTTTGACAATTTTGACAATTTTGACAATTTTGACAATTTTGACAATTTTGACAATTTTGACAATTTTGACAATTTTGACAATTTTGACAATTTTGACAATTTTGACAATTTTGACAATTTTGACAATTTTGACAATTTTGACAATTTTGACAATTTTGACAATTTTGACAATTTTGACAATTTTGACAATTTTGAAAATTTTGACAATTTTGACAATTTTGAAAATTTTGACAATTTTGACAATTTTGACAATTTTGACAATTTTGACAATTTTGATAATTTTGACAATTTTGACAATTTTGACAATTTTGACAATTTTGCCAATTTTGTCAATTTTGTCGATTTGTCAATTTTGTCAATTTTGCCAATTTTGCCAATTTTGTCAATTTAAGTAATTTAAGTAATTCAAGTAATTTAAGTAATTTAAGTAATTTAAGTAATTTAAGTAATTTAAGTAATTTAAGTAATTTAAGTAATTTAAGTAATTTAAGTAATTTAAGTAATTTAAGTAATTTAAGTAATTTAAGTAATTTAAGTAATTTAAGTAATTTAAGTAATTTAAGTAATTTAAGTAATTTAAGTAATTTAAGTAATTTAAGTAATTTAAGTAATTGTAAAAAATTGATTTTATGTATTTTTGATATATTTTATAAATTTTGGGGAGTTTTGTCATTTTTGTTATTTCTGTGGATTTATTATTTTTAATTTTTAATTAATTTTGGTACAGTCCAGACTCGATTATCCGAAGGCCTCGGAAAAATTTCACTTCAGATAATCGAAACTTCGGATAATCGAATCACGAAAAAAATATTTTTTTGGTTGTTACATTATTGATTGTTGAGCTTCAGCATGACCACTAAACTACGCTAAAGTGATTTTAAAATTTTTAAATCCAAGATGGCGGCCAATATGGCGGTGATGCAATATAAAAAACATACATTTTATTATTTAATAGGCAATACACCATTAAAATTTTACTCAAATAGGGTATTTTATTTTAGTTATTTTATGTTCTTTTTTATATTTTTTGTAATTTTGTTCAATTGTTGTAATTTATAATAATTATTGACTTTTTAAGTTTGCATTTTAGTATTTTAATATTCCAGTATTTCAAAATTTCTGTTTTTTTGGTTTTTCTTTTTTATATTATTGCACATCAATATGTTAGTATTTTGGTATTTTTGCATTATTATGTTTCTGTTTTTGGAAATTTTGATATTTTGGTATTTTAATATTTTGGAATTTTGGTATTTAAGTATTATGGAATTTTGGAATATTGGAATTTTGGTATTTACATATTTTGGAATTTTGATATTTTGGTATTTTCGTATTTTGGTATTTTGTTATTTTGTTTTTTAACTTGTGCCGAAATTCAGGATTTACTTCATTTGTCAAAGTGGTCAGGTGACCTTAAACTCGTTTTTTGATATCTTCTTGCATTTTAGAACACCAATTGCAAGTGTTTTGACATGTCGCTTTATATATTGGACCACTTTTTCACTCAAGGTGACCGGAACTCCGGATTGCCCGGAAATTAGGTATTTTTCTCTTGACTTACCACTTGCGGCTTGAACGGTGGCTCCAGCTGCCGTCTCTCCAGCGCCTTCCAGTCGATCCGGTCGAAGAAGGGATGGTACTTGATGTCGTTCTCCTCCTCGCCGGTGTTGAGACAGCCCAACCGGATGCCGGCGTCCTTCTCGAGGAGCTGCGGCGAAATTTTGAAAGATTTTTTAGAGTAAAATTGACTAGAAATTTTTGTTGGGGTCAAGCTACCGATTGCAGCAGCTTCAGCGACTCCTTGGACAAAAAGTGCGGGAACCACGGGATCTCGTTGCAGATGGACCAGAACAGCTCGTCCTCGTCACAACCACTGAAGGGTGACTGGCCGACGAGCATCTCGTACACCAGCACACCGAACGACCACCAGTCCACGGCTTGGTTGTACTTTTGACCCTGGCGAGAGAGTTGAAAAAGTTAGGTTAGGGTAAATGTCAAAAGAGTGACAGCCGCTTTGTTTACTTTAATGATTTCAGGCGCCATGTAATCCGGTGTGCCACAGAAGCTGTCCGCCAACCGGTCCAGGTAGATCTCCAGCTTGCACATGCCAAAGTCCGCTATCCTGACGTGGCCGTCGTAGTCCAGCAGCACGTTGTCCAACTTTAGGTCTCTGGAAGGTTGGAAATTGAGGTTAGGTTTTTTTTCTATTGGGGTAAGCCGTGTAGCTGGTCTTACCGGTACACGATGCCCTTTCGGTGCAGGAACTTGAGCCCGGACACGATCTCGGCCGCGTAGAACCGCGCTCGGTCCTCGGTGAAGCGGCCGCTCGCTTGTATGTGGAACATTAGGTCACCCCCGTTCAGGTACTCCATGACGAAAAATAAATGGCTCTGCGGGAAAGAATTTGAGAAAAACGGAATCGTTAAACTGTCAGTTCGCCCAACATCGGACTGATTTTCATGTTTATGTCGGTCTGTCAAGCGAAAATTTCGCTCATTTCTTACAGGCTGTAATCATCAGCGTAGTCTACTACGATCTTTGATTGTGTTTGTAAATTTTCACAACACAAACAATCCCGTTCGAAGTGAACCCGACTTTGTTTTGATCGACCAGTTTAGATACGTTGGATCGAATTCCCAAAAAAGACCATGATCACGCGGGATCGCTATGGCCCATTTCAGCGCACTAGTAGTGGTACGAGGAATGTGGCCGATCCCTGTGGGAACGCATCGTCTTCATCGTCGTCGTTGCAGGTCTATATTTAGCCCACCAGGTTGTTCGAAAGTCGTCTTGGTCGTTTCACCACACGTCTACCCAGTGACCGACATCTATCAATCTTTTGGTTGGGCCCAGAATTGGAACAATCCGTACTGGGTTACGCGAAAAAAAGGACAAAAAAATGTCACAAATATTCGCACAAGTCGGTTCAGATTAGCGGTAACGCTCTACGAAACCTCCCCGTCAACGACCTTGTCCTTGCGAAGCTCATCAGGCGGACAACAAACTCCCCACGTTACGACTTCCTTCTTCGAGAAAGATAAACACGATACTATCGTCGGGCGTGTTTTAGACGATAATCACAACAAAAGACGACAATTTCCCGGTCGACCTTCTTCATTTTGCGGCGGAGAATGGCCGACCATAACTTGCGCGATAGTAAAGCTGTCGGTTCTAATTTCACTTTTAATGACCCCCCCATCCTCTAGTGACGGTGGTTAACCCTCACGTTCGCAGAGTGTCATCGACTCCAATTTAAAAAAAAGCTTGATTTTTTATTTTGGTCCGACAAAACTCCAAAAATTGGCTCGACGTTGAGCAGCTTGCAATTTTCCATACTGGGATTAATTCCAAAAGTGACAGCTGTTTGTTTACCTTGCGAAAAGCGTGCACGCTGACGCGGAAATATCCATTTTGGGTTAAAAAGTAACACTTTATCATTTCCAACCCGAAACCAAGCAGTCAGCTGATTCATTCGCAAGCTGAAACGCACGCCAACGAATGGTGCGTCCAAAATTAGCTCGAACTCTACCAACACCACCACCGTTAGCTTCAACAGCTGACTGATCAAGTGACGACGACTACGAGTTGGATTGGAATGTCGGGTGTGTCGACCAGAGAAATGCAGCCGCAGTGAGCGACTACTTCCTCTTGCGGGTTTTGTAACGGGGTAACCCCCCCTCCACGGGGAAGGTAGTGGAATTTGAGGTTAGAATGAAAGTCTTTGAAGTTTAACAGCTACGTTTTTCGGACCTTTTAAAAACGTAACGCCCATCTGTCACCTATGACAGGCTTGTTAAAAAAAAATGATACTTACATCTGTTTGAAACGTACAAAACAGGTGGCACAGGAAGGGATGCTTCGTGCCCAGTGCCAGCACCTTGCGCTCGATCAGCGTGCAGTCCACGTCGTCGTCCTCCAGCACGACGTCCTTCTTCAGGCACTTCACCGCGTAATAGTACTCTGTGTTCCTTAGCTCTGCTAAAAATACCTGGGATTTTTTTTTGTTGGGAAAGTAAAATGACACGATTGAGTCAGTACAAGTCCTAGAAAAATACTTTTTCAAGTTTTTTATCAATTTCTCTTGAACCGTGCCAAAACCTCTTTTTATGCGGAGGCGTTACGTTTTGTAATTCGTAGATTTCACGGATACAGCGTTATTTTTTGCAAACTTTTTCAAGCATTTGGTCGACTTGCGATGATCAAAAAATCGCCTTCAAACGATTTCAAAAATGTGATTTGGTTTTAAAGGAACCGATGAATTACAAAACGTAACGCCTTCTCCCAAAAGTTGTTTTAAAATAGTTTTTGACATTTTTTTCAAATTTTGCAATAGATCCAAACATTTTTGATATTATTTGAAAGCAAATTGTAGATGGACACAAAATAGAAGAAAAAAAAAACTTTAAAAACGCAAAAATATTGTAAAATTCAAAGAAGGGAGATCTACCTTATTTTTATCATTTTAATACATGAAAGATATTAAATCTAACCTTATTTAATTTAACAAATTAAGGAGTTACGCTTTTATTCCCAATGGTTTTGTATCATTGGAATGATCATAATAACGAATGTTTTGTTTTTAGCTGATTTCGCTTGAAGCAAACAATAAATTTTTATTTGTTTCAAGTAAATGGTCTTGATACGAGCCACAATATTACAGAGAAACCTCTTTTTACTTTTTAATATCGACAAATTTGAAAAACGTAACGCACCGCGTAAAAAGAGGTCTCACTGTATTTTTAAAATATAACAAAAAAAAACTAGTGAACAGAACGATGAGGCGTTACGTTTTTTTTTATTTTGTCGATTTTTCTTAAACGAAAAATAATTTTTGCAATTTTTTAAAAGAATGCAAAAATGTGGCATCGTTCCATAGAAATCGGCAAATAACAACACGTAACGCCTCCGCGTGAAAAAAAAGTTTCTTCGGGATTTTAAAATTAAACTAAAAATAAAACGTAATGCCTCAGGTAAAAAGAGATTTACTTAGAAGGCAGTTAATGTTAAGGCGTAACAATTTCATTTTTAAAATTTTGTGTTTCAATAATTTTAATGTCATTTTAACCTCTCCTCCTTTTCGAGAAGGCGTTACACTTTCTATTTTTATGTCGATTTCATTCAAACCAAGACACAATTTTGCAAGCTTCAAAAAGTGATTTGTAGATTTGAACAAGTCGTACAAATTGCTTTAAAAACAAAGCAAATATGTTGCATCGTTCCAGAGAAATTGGAAAATTTCGAAACGTAACGCCTCCGCATGAAAAGATATTTCTCTGACCTGTTTTTAAGAATGTCATTGAGTGTATTAATGTAACGCATAAAAAGAGGTTTAATTTTAAGGAAAATGTTATTTTGAGAGAAGGCGTTACGCTTTATTTATGCGTACACTAAAACACCCGATTACGCTCAGGAGTTACGCTTTGTATTCCGTCGATTTTTCTAGAACGACGCATCATTTTTGCAATCTTTTCAATTCAATTTATACGTCTTGTGCAGATCTACAAATTGCTCTGAACAGAATGCAAAAACATTACACTGTTTTAGAGAAATCAATCCAATAAAAAGCGTAACGCCTGCGCGCAAACGGGGGTTTTAATGTAGATTACTAAAAGTTTTGCTAGTTTTATCTTTCAAAACTTTTAAAACTGGTTTGATTGCATGAATATTATAAAATCTCTTTAAAACATGTTTACTAAAACCCCGATTTACGCGCAGGCGTTACGCCTTTCATTTGGTTTATTTCTTCAAACCAGTATATTATTTTGACATTCTTTTGAATGCAATTTGTAGGTCTGCACAAGACGTATACATTGCTTTAAAGAGATTGCAAAAATTGTGACGTCGTTCCAGAGAAATCGACGAAATACAAAGCGTAACGCCTGAGCGTAATCGAGGCTTTAAGTGTAAGTTTCTTTATTTTTCAAATTATCACAATTAAAATTAAACGAATTAGAAAAAATAATTTTATTCAGTAGGCTATATAAGCGGAGGCGTTACGCTTCTAATTTTGTTGATTTCTCTTAAACTGGATTCTGTTTTCGCAAGCATCAAAAGGCGAATTGTAGATCCATACAAGTCGTACAAATTGTTTCAAAAAGTTTACAAAAATGTTGTGTCGTTCCAGAGATATCGACAAATTGAAAAAAGCGTAACTCCTCTGTGTAAAAGAAGATTTATTTGTAATGTGAGTTCACTTCAAGAATGGAGGACGTTAAAAAGGGAAAAGTATGGTAACTGCGTTATGCTTTTCTCAAATGTCAAAATCGCGTTTACATTTCAGTTGGGCAAAGCGCCGTTTCCACACATTCCCATTTGAAACGTCATTCATGCTTAAAAACTTAGATATAACCATCCAATACAGAGAAACTTCTTTTTATGCGTAGGCGTTACGCTTTTTATTTCGTCGATTTCTCATACACCATACAATATTTTTGCAAACTTCAAAATGCGTTTTTAGATTTGAACAAAATTTACAAATTTCTTTAAAAAGGTTGCAAAACTGTTGCGTCATTCCAGAGAAACCGACAAATTAGTAAAACGTAACGCACCGCGTAATTTTTGCAATCTTAGCAAACCAACGATTGCTTGATAGTAGTTTATGCAACAAGTTGCAAAAAGAGGATTTTTTCAGCACGAGTCGTACATTTATCCAACGAGGTTCACTGAGTTGGATAAATACGACGAGTGCTGAAAAAATCAAGTTTTGCAACGAGTTCCATACAACATTTTTTGCAATTCCGAAAAACACCCATTGAGTGAAATTATAAGTAAATTTTTCATGTATTTGTCAATAAATCGTTTAAATCAAAAAAATGTTGAAAATTGTTACTTTTCGAAACAAGTGCTGAAAAGTTCAACTTTTCAGCACCCGTTTCAGTGCTGAAAAGTAGAACTTTTCAGCATTTATTTTGAAAAGTGTTGCTATTCGATTCTATTATTTTTGGTACAGAAAAGTAGGCTATTTCGTCGTTCAAGAATGACAGGAAAAGTAAGTAGTTTCACGACGGAATTGCAAAAAAAATATTTCATATTTTTTCAAGAATTTGACGAAATATCAGGCGTAACGCCTCAAACAGATTTTAAGAAAAAAGTATTTTTGGTTTCACACAAACGCCACCGGGAATTAAAAAAAAATAGAAAAAGTGATTTTTAATGTCGTCACTTGGTCGTCACTTAGTATTTTGTTGAATTCTATAAAGCAGTACAGGCAGGTGTACGCTTTGTGTTTTAAACATCTTGTAAAAGCAATTTGCATAACTGGCGCACGCTTTAAAAAGATTAAGACATGTTGTACTCTTTTAGAGTACAGAGAAACCACTTTTTACGCGATGCGTTACGTTTTACTAATTTGTCGATTTCTCTGGAACGACGCAATATTTTTGCAATCTTGTAGAAGCAATTTGTAGGTTTTGTTCAGATCTACAAAACACTGTTTGAAGCTTGCAAAAATATTGTATGGTTTAGGAGAAATCTACGAAACAAAAAGCGTAACGCCACCGCGTAAAAAGAGGTTTCTTTGTATCGGAAAAATACAAAGCGTAACGTCTGCGAGAATAATCGGCGTTTAGTGTACAATATTTTTGCTAGCTTTTCAAACCAATTTAAGGGGCAAAATACGAAACAATCGCAAAAAAGTTAGCAAAAATGTATTTTTTTATTGTTTTTGTACGCGCAAGCGTTACGTTTTGTAATTTGCCGTTTTCTAAGGATTGAAGCAATTTTATATATTTTTAAGGCTATTTATACTTCATGTGCAGATCTACATGTTGCTTTTTAAAAACTTGCATATTTTTTTTAGTTTCAGAGAAAGAAGTCGAAAAAATAAAAATCGTAACGCCTCCACGTGAAATTTTTTCACCTTTTCTCTGGACGAAAATAATTTATATAATTTAAAAAATAATTTGAAAAAACTAGCAAAAAAATCTTGTTCCAAAAAATCGGCAAACTACGAAACGTAACGCCTCCTTGTTTCTAGAGAAATAGGCGAAATGGAGAACATAACGCATCTACAAAAAAATCTAGCGGAACCGGTTCTGCCAGAATCCTGCTAGAACGCCGTGACTGGGTTAAATGATCAATTTGATTTTTTATGAGAAGCTGACGTATCGCTACACAGAGAAAAAGAGTTCTCAAAATCGTGAACAAGCGTTCACGAAAATGGGAACCACGAACAATGTGTTCAAATGCCGTGGTACGTTTTACAAAATCACTTTGTTCGTGGTTCCCATTTTCATAAACGCTTGTTCACGATTTTGGGAACTCTTTTTTCTCCATGTAGACGAAACACCTTAGAACACATGAATAGCGTAATTTACTTACCTTTCCAAAACTACCTTTCCCTAACACAGTCAAAAAATGGAAATCATCAACGTTGTATTTCCTGAAACGGGGTATTACCGTAGCCGGAGCTGTGAGTTTACCCGTTTTCTGAAATTGTGCGTACGTGTAGGATGTTTCTGGAAAAAGAAAGAAAGAAAAAGTCATGTCAGTTGATTCACCATAAATGAAATCGTTGACGTTTTCAAATTCGTTAACAAGCGTTACCGCGTAACGCCCTGGAGGTTGGAAAATCGATTCTCACAAAACAAAAACAAATCAAGACGTTAAACGTCAAACCGCCGCTTCCTAACGATCTTCTTGTTGATCGTCTTGAGCTCAACCAGCCGAATTGACTGCAAAATCCGCCCAACCGGAAGCAGCAAGCATCCGATCGCCCGCCCAATCGGTTCCACCATCCCACCGAGCGCCGTCAGCACGTTCTGCACGAACATCACCGGCGGCTGGACCAACCCGTTGAACACGACGGCCAGCACCGGCTTCAGCAGGTAGTCCGCCGTAATCTGCAGCAGCCCGACGATGATCGAGCGCGCGATTCCGTACAGCAGGAAGCGGTACAGCTGCAGCCAGAAGCTGATCACGAACGTGGTCCCGATGTTGACCGTGCCGAACATTTCCGCCCAGAACTTGGTCGCGTGGTGGTGCGTCGACTGGGCCAGCGCTTCCGTGACCAGGTGGGGCGGGCAGTCCGTCGTGCGGTAGAACTCGGGGCAACCGTGGTCGAAGTAGTAAACCTCCATGTTTTCGAATTGTTGCTCGGGAAGTTCCGGCGGAACTTCCTGCTTCGACTTCCGGTTGAAGTTGAAAAACACCCGCTTGACGCTCCGACGAACCTTGGTCGGTTTGGGAGGAGGTTCCTTTGATCGGCAACCTCCATTGCATTGGGTGGCCTGGGTGAACAGGTTCCGACGGGGTGGAAGGGCCGCCCGTTTGGGTCTTGAGTTTACCAGCTGGAACTCGATCTTCGAGGGGGACTTGTTCTGGAGCAGATTGCGCGGCAGACGCAGCTCGTAGTACGGCGGAACCGCCGTGGAGTCGGAGGTCGTTGAACGGGCATCGGTCGTTGTGGAATTGACCAAGCTTTGGTCGACGCTGGATTCGAGCGGGGGTTCCGTCATGTTTTGTTTTGTTGCGTTTGACAGTTCAGTGGGCTACTGCGATCATTAAAATTTCTTTTTGACAGTTTGTTGGTTTTCGACGACAGATGGCTTCTTCATCAGGTTGAATGGCCTACTTTGTTCCAAATTCGTGGAAGTCGTTTCAAAAAAGTAATAAAATTGAAGAAAAATATTTGCTCATGGCATAATAAATCTACCCAAACCGGATCTGCTTAGTAGCAACCGAAGCCGCAACTTCGTTCGCCAAAAAATCTGGAACGCATGATGATCACGACTGATTTACGACTTCGTAAATATTGACGGAATATCAGATTTGAGCTATCAAACGAAAAGTTTATGTACTCGCTCGACTCTTCAGTGTTGGATGGTTTTTCGCCAACCTATCAAATTCCTCGCCCTAGTAGTAGTGAGGTGATGAAAAAGTGCACCCCTTTTCGTTGGTATTTGTGGCAGTCACGTGGCACGTGGCGTTTTATTTAGGTTGCCGTTGTCGTCGCCGTAAACTATTCAAGCGGAGAGGAAAATCCCTTTCTCGCTGTCAGACGGGGGACAATTTTTCAAATCCGAGCTACTAAATCTCCTGTTGCATCTTTCGGGATAGTGGCGCCCACACTTGTTTTTGTGCTAGACTGATTTAATAGTTGGATATTTGTCTTATGTTGTTGAAATTAATTGGGTGCCATTTTTGAGTTTTTTGTGGTTTCTTTATTTGTATGAAAGCATACCGACAAATCAATGGCTTTCAAAAGATTATTTTAGTGTTTCATAAGTTGAAAGTTACACCAAAATCAAAGACGTCTGGCAATAGAATGCCAAATTGACAGCTAATAAAACTAACACGCAGAGAAAAAAAAGTTCCATAAATATCGAATTTCGATTAATGAATAGGTTAATTATTTCATTAATGATTATCAAAGCGTTTTAAACCGAAATCGAGTGATAAATAGTTTAATAGGAAGTGAGCAATCAAGTTTCTATTAACAGTTTTGCAAGATAAGTTGTTTAAATACTGAAAATTAGCTAATTCGATGGAGTAAGGAGCGAGTGCTTAACCTGCCAAACATATGAGAATTTCCCCTACTCTTTATTCTTAAATTTTATTTATTTTTTTTTTTGCATTTCGTTTTTTTTTGTATTTTAAAATTTTAAAGTTTTAGAATTTAAAAATTTGAGTTTAAAAAATTTTATAATATAAAAATTTTAGTTTTTTTTAAATTCTGTATTTAAAAAAAATCATATTTTCAAAATTTTCAAAATAAAAATTATTATAAATTTTTGTTTTTTGTTGTATTTCATCAATTCAGAATTTCAGAAATTATTTTTTTGAAATTTTAGCATTTTAAAATAATTTAAAAATCTTAAATTTAAAAAATTCTGTAATTTTAAAATTTCAGAATTAAAAAAAAAATAGAATCTTAAAATTAACAAAAAACTACGATTTGAAAATTTCAGATTTTTTTTTAAATTTTAGTGTTTTATTTCAAAAACGAAGTGTTTTCAAAATCTTATTTGTTTTATAAATTTTAGTTTTTTTTATTCCAATGTCTTCAAAAATAAGTATTCTTTAATTTTTTTATTGTTTTTTATGTGTTTTTTTATCTTGGTTTTTTTGTTTCGTTATTTTAGCAATTTTTAGTTTTTTGCATTTTTTTGCATTTTTTTCAACTACAAAATTGAGGAATTTTAATTTTTTGGAATTTCAACATTTTATGAACTTAAAATTTTAGAATTAGGATTTTAGAAATTCAGTTTTTTTCAATTTCGGTTATTTTTAGTATTTTCCATTTTTTGATTTTTATTTCTATTTTTCCAATTATATAATTTCAGTATTTTAAAATTTTAGAATTTCAACATTTTAGATTTTGTTAACTTCAAAATTTGAAAAATCCACGATTTTTGAGCTTCAATTTTTTTTGAATTTTTGTTGTAGTATTTTCAAAATTGTAGTAATTAAAAAAAAATGTAAAATTAATTTTTTTGTTCAATATTTCGGTTTTTCTATCTTGGTTTATTTATTTCGGTATTTTGGTAATTTTTAGTTCTTTGCATTTTTAATTTTTGTGTTTTTAATTTGTATTTTAGAATTTTAAAATTTTTGAATTTCAACATGTTATGAATTTAAAATGTTTGAAATCAAAATTAGAAGTCCAGGATTTTAAAAATTCTGTTTTTTAAAAAAAAATTCAAGTTTTTTGTGCTTTTTAGATTTTGTTTTTTTTTGTATTTTTCAATTTTGTATTTTATGTATTTAAAAATTTTAGAATTTCACTATTTTAGATTTTTTTAATTTCTGAATTCGAAAAATCTAGGATTTTGAAGCTTCAGATTTTTTTTTGTTGATTTTCAAAGCGCAGTTTTTCTTGCAGTTTTAGCAAAATAATAAATTTAATTTTTTTTCAAGATTTCGTTTTTTTACCTGTTTTTTTATTTAGGTATTTTGATTTTTTTAGTTTATGCATTTTTTATTTTTTTTATTTTTCTACTTTTTTGCATTTTTATTTTTGTTGTTTTTCAAATATAAAACTTCAGATTTTTAAAATTATGGAATTTTAACATTTTATGAATTTAAAATTTTAGAATTAAGAATCCAGGATTTTAGAAATCTATTATTTTTTTAATTTCGGTTATTCTTAGTTTTTTTGTTTTTTTTTTAATTTGTTCAATTTTAAAATTTTAGTATTTTAAAATTTCAGAATTTCAACATTTTAGATTTTTAAATTCTAGATTTTAATTTCAAAAATCGAAGAGTTTGGAGTTTCAGATTTTTTTTAAATTATTTATAGCAGTATTTTAAACATTTTAGTACTAAAAAATATTTTTAAAATTTAAGTTTGTGTTTTCAATATTCCAGTAGAGCAATTCTCTACAAAACCGGCCGATTTCGACCATTTTTAATTTTTGTATTTTTTGATTTGGCTCAAACTTTGTGGGGGCCTTCCCTATGACCAAAGAAGCCATTTTGCATCATTAGTTTGTCCATACAAATTTCCATACAAATTTGGCAGCTGTTCATACAAAAATGGTACGTAAATATTCGAAAATCTGTAACTTTTGAAGGAATTTTTTGATCAATTTGGTGTCTTCGGCAAAGTTGTAGGTATTGTTAAGGACTATTTAGAAAAAATAGGTACACGGAAAAAAATTTCCCGATTTTTATATTAACTTTTTTCACAAAACTCAAATTCCCAAAATACGTATTTTTGATTTTCGAGATTTTTGATATGTTTTAGGGGACAAAAATCCGCAACTTTTGAGCTATAGAGAAACATGGTCAAAAAATCTGCCGCCGAGTTATGATTTTTTGAAAAACTGGTGATTTTTGGAAAAAATCGAAATTTCATACATAGAATTTTTTTTACCTCATTTTTTTATGCAAAATTAAATTTGCAATCGAAAATTACTTTACAATTTTTTTGATAAAGGGCCCAGTTTTCAAGATATAGCCACCGAAAGTTTGATTTCAGCGAAATATTTGTAGTTTTTCGATTTTTAAAAATAGTGACCATGAGTGACCATTTCTGAAAATATTTTTTTTTTGAAAAGTTCAGAAAATTTGCTATAAAATTGTCTAAGAGACATCGAAGATTGGACCACTGGTTGCTGACATACAGCGGCTTAAAGAAAAAGAAACAAGAAAATTTAAATTTTCTAATTCTCACCCAAACAACCCTCAATTTTCTAATGTCAATATCTCAGCAACTAATGGTCCGATTTTCAATGTTAATGCATGAAACATTCGTGAAATTTTCCGATCTTTTCGAAAAAAATATTTTGAAAATTTTTAAATCAAGACTTACATTTTAAAAGGACCAAACATTGAATATTACGCACATTTAAAATGCTAGTCTTGATTTAAAAAATTTCAAAATATTTTTTTCGAAAAGATCGGAAAATTTCACAAATGTTTCATCTATTAACATTGAAAATTGAACCATTAATTGCTGAGATAATGTCATTAGAAAATGGTGGGCTATTTGGGTGAGACTTAGAAAACTTCAATTTTCGTGTTTCTTTTTGTATCTCAACAAGCAGAGGTCCAATCTTCAATGTCTCTTAGACAATTTTATAGCGAATTTTCTGAACTTTTCAAAAAAAAATATTTTCAGAAATGGTCACTCATGGTCACTATTTTTAAAAATCGAAAAACTGCAAATATTTCACTGAAATTAAAATTTCGGTGGCTATATCTTGAAAACGGAGCCCTTTATCAAAAAATTTGTAAAGTAATTTTCGATTGCAAATTTAATTTTGCATAAAAAAGTGAGGTCAAAAAAATTTTATGTATGAAATTTCGATTTTTTCCAAAAATCACCAGTTTTTCAAAAAATCATAACTCGGCGGCAGATTTTTTGACCATGTTTCTCTATAGCTCAAAAGTTGCGGATTTTTGTCCCCTAAAACATATCAAAAATCTCGAAAATCAAAAATACGTATTTTGGGAATTTGAGTTTTGTGAAAAAGATAATAAAAAATCGGGAAATTTTTTTCCGTGTACCTATTTTTTCTAAATAGTCCTTAACAATACCTACAACTTTGCCGAAGACACCAAATTGATCAAAAATTCCTTCAAAAGTTACAGATTTTCGAATATTTACGTACCATTTTTGTATGAACAGCTGCCAAATTTGTATGGAAATTTATATGGACAAACTAATGATGCAAAATGGCTTCTTTGGTCATAGGGAAGGCCCCCACAAAGTTTGAGCCAAATCAAAAAATAAAAATAAAATCCATTTCCGGTTTTGGTAGAGAATTGCTCAGTATTTAAAAAAATAACTATTATTTAATTTTTTGTGAAAGCGCAAATTTGAGCTTTTTTATTTCGATGTTTTGACATTTGGTATTTTGGTAATTTTCATTTTGTTGCATTTTTAATTATTGTTTTTTTTCCAATTTTAAAATTTTTAAATTTAAAATTTTTAACATTTTATGATTTTAATATTTTTGAATTTTTGAATTAAGAATAAGAAATCTAGGATTTTAAACTTCAAAGTTTTTTTTTCAATTTATTTTTTTTTAGTTTTTTACACTTTTGATTTTGTAAATTTTAGAATTTAAAGAATCCTGGATTTTGGAGTTTCAGATTTTTTAAATTTTTGTTGTTTTTCAAAGCTTAGTATTTTCAAAATCCAGTATTAAAAAAATATTTCTAAGCCTCATCTGGAGTTTTTTTTTTGAAAAGGTCCAATAAACCAAATTTCCAGTTTTTGCTTTTTGGGTGTTTTATGAAACCGCTCTGAGTAAGGGGTATTAAAAAACACCCAAAATGCAAAAACTGAAAATTTGGTCCCTTTAAATGTCATGTAAAAAGTGCAACCAACGAGTTAAAAAACCAAACGACGAGACAACGAGTTATAAACTTGAAAAAGTGTCAAACGAAGAAGTGTTGAATCATTGAGCGTTAGATATTTAATGAAATTAAATTTAAGTAACAAATTTGAATCTTCTGATAAGTATTCTTCAGACTTTTATGCAGAAACCAAACTTTTTTGCAACTAGACTTGATCCCACATTTTTGCCCAAATTCGTCGCCACAGCAGACGCTCGTCACTTCTACTTGATTTATATTTTCCCACCCTCGAAAAAACAAAAATCTCACCTTACGACACACATGCGACGACTTGGCACGTTACGGGCTGTGCCCGTCAGTGTCCATCACAGTCCGTCAACCGACGAGTGAGAGAGAGAGAGAGATGATGATTTTTTTTTTTTTTTTTTTTTTTTTTTATTTTTTTTTTTATGTTGAGATAAATATTTCGGGAACCATCACAAACCAGCGAGATTTTTCACCGCTACAGTAAAACCCCGGTTGCTTTGACAACCAAAAGTGACAGTTCAGCAAAGTGAGGTTATGTCAAACCACCGAGGTTTTGCTGTACCGGGGTAGTGCGGTGGCGGTGCAGAAACCAATAAATATTTCGCCAAGATTCGTAAATTTTGGGTTACACTGCCAGGGTTGAGGAGTGCGCGGTGGTAGGTACTTCGTTGGTGCAATTTTAAACGCGGAATTGTGTCGGAAGGTGTGCAGAAGCAGACGGCCTCTGGGTTGAAATCAAATTTTACTTTCATTTCACACAAATGTCTTAGGTAAATTCGGTTGCCAGCTGTATTTGTGTACTGTTTAAATTGATGGTGGGTGGAGAAATGAATCTCAATTTCTGCAATTTATTTTCGAATTATGTAATTTCGAGTCGACTAAATTTAAATGTGCCACTTTGTATGATTTTAACGCTCTCACAGGTGTCAAAATTCTCATATAAATTTATTGACGCAATTAATTCAACTTTTTTCAACATTCTTCTTCGTAATTCAACCTTAAAATTAATCATCGCCACCTTAAACATATTTTCGTACAAGCGTAAGATTTGCTAATTACTTTTTGGAACCAAAATAGATCCGACCGCCCAAAAATAATCAGTCTATTTACAAAAGTCGTTCATCATCCGTAAGTCGCACCACCACCACCACCACAGTGTGAGAGGTGTTACAAGAAACAATTTCCTCATAATCACACTACCCCCACAAATCTCCTGTAACTTGTTTGTGCAGGTATCTCGCGAAAGCAAATTTTTCGTACAACGTGAACCGAAAAAAAAGAAGAAAAACACAAACTCCCAGCTAAAAATAGGTCATTTGTTTCTTGTTTATAAATAAAATCACCTGTGAGTGCAGTGCAGTGTGTGTTGGTGAGACTCCCCACTCTAGAGGCAAGAACATCGATCTTCCGGCTGAACATCGATTTAGGGACTTGAGGAGGGAAACCCGTTTTTGGCAGAAGGTAAACTTAAAATTTGGCCGAGATTCGACCAGACAGCGGCAAATTCCCGGTAAAAATAGAGGTATAATGGGGCACCAAATTTTGGTGCGTCGAAAAACATCACCCCGTGATTAATTGATTTCCTAATTAATGATAATTGCGCTCCAAATGGGTGTAGCTTTTGAAAATCTGCGCTCTCACAAATACTACTGGACGTTTGTTTTCATAGTGTATGTGAGAGTAGCACAAAAATGATAATTGAATCGTTTTTAAGAACTTCGAAATTTCAAAACAATTCAATTTACAAAATAATAATCGATAGCTGCAATTCTGGATTTGGGAAATATGGCGCTGCTTTCCCGTTTCACCTTAAGTCAAATGAAAAAAAAAATACAAAAAATAATCGATGGCTGAAATTCGTTTTTTATCATTTATGTTTTACAAGAATAAAAAATTTAGCTTTTGAGCTAACCCAGCAATGTCAAAAAACATTTGAGAGTGCATTTTTTTCTTAAATCTGTTTTTTTTATTGTGAAGTCAGACACAAATCAAAATACGAGCACAACCTGTCAAAGCCTATTGCGCCACAGGATCATGTACACGCTTACGACAAACCACTCAATTTTTGTACGGCGCAACAGAAGAGATGCGCACTTCGGTTTGGTGGTGCGCGCACACAAAAAAATATTCCCGAATGTTACATCATTTATGATGTAACACTTTTGCACATCATCAAATATTTAAATTTGAATGCAGTTTGATGTAAATTTGCAACAAATTATACTTCAATTTTTCAATTCAATTAGTTTTTATTAGTAAATAATCAATTCACAATTTCGTAATTCTTATAACCTAATAGAGTTTTGGAGTACCTTTCAACTATGATTTGTACTATAGTTCATTTTGATGTAATTGGATATTCTAACAATGGATTTTGCAAGAGAAGGAAAAATTAAAAAAAAAACCTTCTAGATTTACTAAGGAAAAGGATAGAAATAGAAAAGCTTAAATGTAGATCACAGTTTGTTTTGTCTGTTGACGTCGAAAAACTTCGCTGCACAAGGCAGCTTATCCGTTGTAGATATACTTCATCATCAGCTCACTAAGAGCTTGGAATTGTTCTGCCTTGTTCCGGCAGGCACGAAAGCGCGTGAGCATCTCTCCAGCAAGAGCGAAAAACTCGGGAAGCGTGAAGAGGTCATCTCCAGTGACGTCTGCTTGTCCCGGTGAAGTACAAATTATACTTAAAATCATGATTTTACGTGTGATTCAACCGTTTACGATGAATCTCAAGTTTACATCAACTGAGTTTACATGTGATTCATTTTTTCCGTGTCGAGTAAATTCACATATTTTTTTCTGTGCGGATAATATAACATTCAAAACGAAGTCGTTTTTTTTAATTATTTGTTTGATGTATAATCGGATTTGATATCAATAAATATTTCACAGAAATTTGAAAAAGTACACTATTGACAGTCACAGCCTGTTGTCGAACAAAATCAATCTAAATTTTGTTTTTTGTTACTTTTTTGCGATCTTCCGTTTTTTTACAATGTTGCCCAAGTCTATTCATAATAAATTTCCTATATTTTTTTCTAAGAAACTTTGAAAATGTTTAACCATAGTTGCTAAGATTCAGCCTAACAAAAGAAGGATTTTTTTAGTTGTCACTTAAATACCACGCAATCTTCAAATTTCAAAATATGTAAAATTTTCTGATATTTCAGATAAAAACATTATTCAAATTTTATATTCAAAATAAAAATTTTAAAAAGGGATTAAGATGTGAAATTCAATGGAAAAACCTCTGAAATATTCCAACTATTATTTTATAAAATAAAAACATACAACATATTTTGGAAGAATTTGGGGAAATATAACCATTTTAAGCCTAATAAGCGGTCGTGTTTGAATGATGCTGGATAATCTGGAGTGTTCCTTGAAATTTACTAAAACCAAGTACACCAACGAGTAGAGCAACTCTTTGTGAACATTTCTGTTTATTTTCACTTTTATTAAAAGTTATGCTATCCCTTTTACAAGCATTTAAAACAAATATTTTCCAAATGCATTCTACTCAGTCGATTTTTCTATTTTCAGCTTAGTTCTTGTTTTCTTCCAGTGCTCTTTTGAGTCTGCTTAGTGCTGCCAAAATTGATGAAATTGAGGCGAACACTCACGAAAAGTAGCATTTATAGAGAAAGTTTCCTGGCATCACTGGCTCACACCAACAGGCGCTACGGGTGGTGTTGGTGGCCACTTTATTTGCCTTCGCTTCTCGCTCGGGTTTCTTCAGCCTTCGATTGGAATGAGTAGTCAAAATCTAAACGTCAAAAGACTTGGCGCGTTGTTTTTTTGATGGCGCTTGCTAATTATTTACATGTTTTGGGATTATTTTTCAAGCGAATGACTAACTAATGTTCCAAAGAACATGTTGCCGGTAGTTGGAAGAAATTTTATATCTAAAGCGCTTTGAAATCGTTAGCGCAAGTGAAAAGATATTGATGGCGACTATCGTTAAGCAGTTAACCTTTGATCTTGCGTGTGGATGTGTGTGCCACCAAAATGATGAGAAATTGTCCCGCAAATAAAAATTATGATCAAAAGTGCATTAAATTTGATCTTTTTGGCCAGTAAATGGAATAAATTTGCGTGTAAGGCGGTGCTGTTGCTGGTAAGTTTATGTAGTATTTTTGGAGCTTTAATCCAGCATCAAACTCTTCATATGACGAAGATAGGTGTTTGATTAGAAAGGGTAGATTTCCCCTATTTTATAAATGAATGGCTAATATTTGAAAAAAAAAATTAAAAATTAATAAAAACATTACGACAAACAAGAATAAATTGTTTTTAAAAAATAACATAAAAACTTAAAAAATATTTTAGAAGACAATCAAGAAAAGGTTATTTTTTAAAATAAAAATAATCTTCCAAAATATTTGAGAAGACGAACATTTTTTTTCAAAGAATTGCTCAAGTTTGAAAGAATGGAAAAACTCATAAAAATTATACGACAAACAAGAATAATTTGTTTTTAAAACGGGAATTAAAAAAAATCAGAAGTGATTTTTTTTAAAGAACCGCTCATAATTTAAAGAATGAAAAAATCAACAAAAACATTACATTCATAAAAAGATTCTTTAAAAAAACTTTTAAAAATTAGAGGCAAATTAAAAAAAAATGCTCACAAAATCTTACAACAATCAATTTTTTTTGAGTAATCGCTTATTTTAAAGGAACTGCTCATGTTTTAATATGAATGTTTGAAAAGGATAACTGACAATATTATTACAAAATATTATTACAAGAACTAGTATTTTTTTAGGGAATGGAAAACTTATCAAAAAATGGTTCGGAATTTATTCTGTTTATTTAAAAAACAATATCATTACTAAATGGAACACGAAAAAAAACGGATTTTTTTGTAAGAAAATATTTTTTTCAACATATTTGAGAAATTTATAATTATTAATATTAGTTTTTTTTTCACATTCGACCTTTTGTCCACTTTCGACCTTTTTTTCCATTTGACCTCATGTCTTTCGACCTTTTGTCCATTCGACCGGGGAATCGCTCCGTATTTAACTCTGAACGAATTGAATAAAAAACTGTGAAAAAAAACTATGCGAATGTATTGAGAATTCCGTTTTTGTTAAAACAAGCAAACTTTATCTCTTTTGATTATTTTGTCATATTTTATGTAATTGAAAAACTATGCAAACTATAATTTTCATCTCATTAAAAATTAAAAAAAAAACTGCAATGTTTTCAATTTCATTTCACACTGTGTCAGATTCTGTGTCAAAAATGTGTAATTTTAAATCAGGAACTGGTGGAATTTCCAGCAGGTAAAATTACTCAAAAGAGAGGCAATTTGCAACCATACCAATTTTCAACCCTTCAAAATTCATCTTTTATTTACTGTGTTGTATATTCCACATGAATGTTAAAATATTTATTTTATGAAATTAATCAATGTTTCAAGTATCTTTTTTGACAGCTTGATCTAAGAGGATGACAGTTGATTTATCGTAAAATGTTGTCTTGTCAATTTAAAATAAATCAAATACCTCTATTTTCATTGAACTTTATTTTTTTTTGAAAGAATATTTTCTTTGTACTTACATCCTGATTTAAATCAAGTATTTTTAATCAACCAAAATTTACCTGAATCATCATCCTTGCCACTGGCAGTTGAAAGTCCTCCTCTACCTGCTCCACCTCCACAACCGCCACTCTCGGAATCGGGCGGCGACGGAGCTTCGATCCGGTACGCCGGATTGGCACTCGGTGGCATGATGCCGGCCGGCGACTCCCGGGCTTCGTGCGCTCCTGTTTGGTGGACGCGAGAGTCTGCATTTTAATTGGGCGTGTTTGACTCTTTGGTATTTTTTTTTTATCTTGACGTTTGGCTTAGCTGGGGGACAGTCCGGAAATGCTACGTGTTTGAGATTTGGGTTTTCGGCTCATTTTTGGACAACTTCTGCTTGCAAATGTCGATTTTACCCTCAATTTTTGCGATTAATTCAGTAAATAAAAACATTTTCCTTCTGTTATACCTTTCACACTTCCAAGTGCAAAGTCCACATCAAAAGGCAAGGCAAACAAAAGTAAAAAACTTAATTTTAGTACACCAACCAACCCCCGGTCGGCCAAAGAGCCAATAGTATTCAGAGAATCACGCGAGACAGCACTACGCCACACGCGCCAAGTGTCCGATCGTCGTCGTTGGTCGGGTCACATCGTCTCGTTCGTGTTGTGTCTTGAAAAAATTGCTTTGTTGTCACACACACACACGCGGTGTGTTTGTTTGTTTGTCTTTCTCTTTTGTTTAGGTTCTTTTGTGTGTTAACGCGTTCTCAATTATAAGAAAAATGGCAGCGGATTCCGATTTTGAAAGCAACAGGTCGCGGTTTTTTTTCGTTTTGGTGCTCAGTGGCACAAGGTTTTTGCTGATATTTATTTTATTTTGAAATAATTGTTTGAAAACATGTTTGTAGAAAAAACTTTCTTATTTTTTTAAATTCTCACTTTTTTTTTGTGAAAACATACATTTTTGGCAGTTACGCCAATTGTAAAAATGAGGCTATAAAGCGAATTAAATCGGATATTGCACACATCTGACTGAGACTACAATCGCAAAAGAGATTTTAATCCGGCGTAAATGCGGATACTGACGAGGATGATGTCAGTCTGCTGAGAAAATAAAAATCTTAGAGGATCGTTCAAAGGGGTCATTGCACCGGATTTTTAGGAGTTTTCATATAAGAAATTTTCTAGAAATTTAAGAAAGTTAATTTATTTAGCTGTTTTAAAGTGTTTGAGATATGCAAAGCTATGATAAACGATAAAGAAAATAAACACAAAAAAATGTTTATATGACAAATTGGACAATTAATCTTGTAATATTTCTGTTTTTTGTTTCTGTTTTGATTGATTTATAAATAAATTTCACGCTTCCAACGCCTTTTTTTCGGTTTTGACTAACATTATGTCCTAACAGGTATTTTTCAAAGATTTTTGTCTCTTGTCTAACCTTAAAATACTTAAAAATAAATCTGGTGGCAAAAAATAAAAGATTACTAGATTTTGTTTATTTCTCGAATTAAAAAAAATCCTATAAATCAAGGGGCAAAAAATGTTTTTCCATAAAACTTCTAAATTTCAATGGATATTTAAGTCCATTGAAATCAATTTAACATGCATTCCTCTGCGTTTAGAATCATTTTTAGCATGTTTGGGTTGATTTAGAAATATGTGGATTTTTTTTTTGAAATTTTTTGATGTTTATTATCGCAAAAAGTTTTTTTTTCGCATTTTTTTTTGTTTTCGTCAAATATTACATTTTTTGAAAACTAATGATTGCAAAACAACTGAGCTAGTGTAAAATGCATTTTAAAACAACTTTTCCATGCAAATGTTGAAAGCACTAGCGTGCCCAGGGTGGGGCAACATGGGGCAGTTGCCCCACCATCCTCGGAAATTTGTTCTAAAATTGGGCAGGGGGTGTCCATAAACGACGAAATTTTCAAAACTCTAATATTTTTGCCCCACCTTCCTTGAGGACCTGGACACGCTAGTGGTTGAAAGTATGGCTTGTTATTTCAATATTTATGTGTGTTCCTTTCAATTTGGGCTGTTTCCAATAATTTTGGATTTTCAATAAATCAGGGTAAAAAAACATATTTTTCAAGAAAAAACTTCAAAATTTCAATTGAAAAAGAAGTGCAATCAACTAAAAACAATTTTAAAAGCATTTTCCTTTCAGTATATTTGGACACTTTTTTTAAATTTTCATCAAAAAAGATAAACTTTAGAAAATTTTAAAATTTAAAAAGAATTTACTATTTTGTATCCTCTGACCCCTTGATTATTTGAATTTGTTTTTGTTTTTCGACATTTGTCGTTATGACGGGCTCCGATTAAATTCAACAAATTTCAATTTTCCATTTTAATTCAATTTTAATTCTTAAAATGGGTACAATGCCTGAACATTCACAGTAACAAAAAAAGTCATGGAAATATTACATCTGTGAATGAGTACATCTTCTAGGTAAGAAAAAAGTGTATTTTTACCTCTAAAAATGTATGAATTTACCACGTTTTCGTTGTAATGCCACTTTTCAGTATAAATTGAGGTAATATTACATCATCAAGGAGGTTATAATAAACCTTCCAATTTTACACCTTCCAAATTTAAACAATTTTTTGATGTGTTTTTTTTAGCGAATCCTTAGTTTTGACAAAAAAAAATTTTTGCACCGTCGAAATTTCACAAAACTTTAAAGCATTTTAAAACTGTTCAAATCATGCTGAAAAAGATTATCAACGCAGGAAACTGCATTTTAAATGGTTTTCAGTTGGTTATACGTCTAATTTCATTGAAATTTTGAAGTTTTTTGAAAAAGTTTTTGCTCCTTGATTTTTCGAGCCAATATTAAAAAATAAGCTTTGAAAAATATTTGCAACGCCCTAAGGATTTTTTTTGAAAAATCTGTTTTTTTTTTGTAAAAAAATAGAAATTTTACTTTGGCCAGAGTCGAGGGACATAGTCTTAAAAAAATGTGTCAAATCGAAGTTGCAATCGAAGGGATTCTATAGGAATTAAAGTTTTATTTTAGCTCAAAAATGTGCATTTTCATTTTTTTTTTAATTATTTTGATGAGCAATCATTTCTGAAAATATTTGTTTGTGAAAGGTTCAGAAAATTTCCCAAAATTGTGTCTAAGAACATTGAATATTGAACCTCTGATTGCTAAAATATAGCGAATATTGAAACATTAACAGAAATATTGAAGTTTTCGAAGTCTCCCCTATTTTGTTTTGCCAATATCTTAGCAACTTATTTTAAATTTTCGTTGTTAAAATTAAAGATTTGTGAAATTTTCTGATCCCATCGAAAACAAATTTAAAAAATTATAATCAAGATTAATATTTCAAAAGTGTGTAATATTGCTTGTCTTGATACAAAATTTCGAAAATATCTTTTTAAAATATTTTTTTTTTACAAATTTCATAATATTTTGATTTTTGTCAATTTTGGTTAGCCTACATTTTTTCGCGTTTTTTTTTGTTTTTTTTTCGTGTTCAGGATGTAATTCTACGCAACTTTGTTCTACGTCAAAATTAACTTTACCTATTTTACGTTTTTCATAATTATTTTTTTCTATTTTTTTATTCATTTGTCTTGTTTATTTTTTTGTTTTTTTTTATTAGTAGTTTTAGGCCTATTCTATTAACTCAAATCATTATCTTTTGACTTTTTGCCGTTTTCCATATTTTCCAGTCACTTTTTCGCATTTTAACATAAAAAGTTGAAAATGTTAGTTAAAAATATGGTCAAAATTGACCCCAAAAAAGATTGGTTTTTTAATAGGCAAATTCAAATGAAACAAGTAAAATCGTCAAACCCAAAAATTTCTTGATTCAAAATTGGATTAAAAATGGATTTTTGACGAGTTTTTAGATCGGATTTCTTATAAGGGACATGTTCATGAATTTGGGAACCACGAAGAATCTCATTCATGAGTATGGTGCATTAGGGTGTAACAACAAAATCGATTTTCTAGCACAGCAATTTTTCAGTTCCTTTTAGGGTCTTAAACAACTCCCCAAAGTTTGAGAAAGATTGGTTAAGTCCTCACATTGCGCAAAGCGATTCAATTTTCCATATAAATTTGTATGGGAAAAAACATTTTTTTAAATGAAAATTGAGAAAATTGTGACAGTGCTCCCAGCCACGTGCCCCGGAACCAAATTTCAAGGTTACCCTTCAGAAAGTTTCATAAAACGGTCCACACTCCGGAGAGAGAAAAAAAAACCTGTGTTGCTTTGATGTTCTACGGCTTGTCACCTTTTTTCCTCGACTGAGCGACAAATATTTATCTTCTGCACCGGCCGGAAAATAGAAGAGCGTTTTTTCCACGCTTGACTTAGTTTACTGTCACTTTTTGGCCGTAATTTACGTGCAAAAACGTAAATATTTCCGCACACCTTTCCGTGGGATGTGCAGGTGTGGTCCACCCGTGTGGGATTTGGACAAATTGCTGAGGTTTCGAAGGTCAGTGCACGGAGATAAATTTGACACTTGCTGCGCCGTGATTTTGTTTTCGTGAAACCGTGAATTATCGTTTAAGCTAAAGTCTTTGTTAAGAAGTTTAAATTTGTTTTCTGTAAGTTAAACCCATGTCCAAGTCACCGTTCCAAGTCAAAGTCCAAGCCCACCAGCATTTCCGACATGTCCGACCCGCTAAGCCATAAATTGCCACAACCGCCATGTTGCGGCTCTAATCCGCTAGGCCAGCCGGCGGTCAGTGGCCACCTTACCTCGCCGCACCGATGACAGCGCCTCGACGATCAGCTTCTGATTGACGCCGCACAAATTGGCCGCTAGTTTCTCGCACTTTTTGTGACAATTCACGTCACAGTCTGCGCGCACAAATACATTCACACGGGCAGAGCGTTAATTTGATGATGGGGGGAAATATGATGTAGAATATAAATAATAATAATAGTTTAGAGGCATAATTGTACACCACCGGAAGAAATGTCGCGGGAAAGTTAAAAATAACAATTTTTTTTCTTAGTTTTGATGTTTTCTCAGAGATGGCATTCCTAGATGTCGGTTTGCTGCAGATTTGGCGTTCAAGATTGGATTGCATGCTTGGCAATCTGCATAATTTTTGTCTTTATTTCATAATTCTAGATTAAATTTTCAAAACAACCTATCCCTCATGGGTTTCCTATGCAGATAGGGCCTTTTGAAAATTTATTCGAGAATTAAAAGCGCCAAATCGATACACGATTTGGTTAGAAAATCCTTGAAAAAAGATACGTCATTTGTGAGGCGTCTAATTAGATTTTTTTTTGTTATGTTGGTACCACTGCGCGAATTTGAAATTTCGGGCGTGCACCATTTGAAACGCCATCTTCGCTTAGAAATCTGGATAAAGTATTTTTGAAAACAATACAGCCGATTTGTTTTTATGGATTTTGGAATGAATGTATATTTTAGGCTTAAAATTTTACAAATAAAAAAAAAGTTATTGCTTAAAAAATAAATTTGATTTAAAAACAAATTATTTGTTGTCCCTAGACAATTTTCAATAGGTTAAAACCTTGGATGTTTATCAAGCAGTCTATCCCACTATTGCTCAACGTGAACTGTCACTAGAGCAAGTGGGATAAACTTTATGTTTACTTTCCAGAGTTCGCCATTTTGAAAAGTTACTACGGAATATATTTGAAATGCAAAATGTAAACAAATCTAAATAAACATTTGTACATAAACTCACAAGCCAAAAAATAAAAAAATAAGATTGCGAGTTTTTTTTAAATAAATTTTGAATTTTTAAACAAAATAAAAATATATTTTTCGAAATGACTTGTTTTGCATATTTTAATGATTAATGGAAAATCAGGTCAGTGAGTAACTGTCAAATGGCGATTTTAAATTCTATCATGGAATTATGGTTTTTACTGTTTTAAAATAACAATCTTTGAAAACGAAAACAAAAATAGTGAAAAGTATTAAATTATTATGTCTGGGATTGTTTTAGTTCGAATTATTAATTGGATATGTTAATAAGGCAAATAATTACAAATATTTTCAAAAGTTTATTGTTCACCCTTTTTATTTCATTTTTTCGAGTGATCAAAATTGTTCTAGAAACTGCTTTCTTCATAAAAAACACATAATCGCTTTAAACTATTCTGGTAATTTTTGCATTGCAAATTTTATTTCAAGTTTTTGTCCTCAAAAAATCAGGGCAAAACATAACAATGGACAAACATTTTAATTTTCATGGATTAAACTTGTAAAATCGATTGTAAACCATTCAGAATAAATTGTACAACCGTTATTTATGCATTTTTATCTATATGGGTCATTCCAGGTCAACTGGGTACACTTTTGGACTCGATCTTCACCGATTTGGACCAAACTTGAAGGGAACGTTCATCTATCGATAGTTATCGGAAATCCCAAGTTTGGAGCCGATTGGACCATCCCTCTAAAAAACTTTTTTTCTTTTAATCATGACTTTGCAACTATTTGAGCAAAAGACTTTCTTCTGGTTGCATTTTATAGAAAATTGTCCAAGGAATTCGATACAATAAAATTTTAGTCCTTAGATGCCCTTATATATTATATTTTAACGTTTTAAGTTTAAAGATTCACTTTTGACAAATTCCTTATATTTTTATTTGTTTTATTTTATCACCATCGTGTTTTCCGGACAATTTTACATAATAATCAATGTAGACCTCAAACTAAAATGTACTATTGGCGAGAAACAGAGATTTTACTGAAAAAAGTTCGATTTTGCGCATTTTGGTTGAAATTTTGTTGACGCATTTTGTTGACATTGAAAAGGAAATGTTATTCAAGCCAATACAATTTTTAGAATAAAGTGAGTAAAAGTATTTTGAATAAGAGCTATTTAATATGATTTTATTCTTTTTTTTTAAGGAACAGAGATTTTTATAAATAATGTTTTTAAATCAAAAAGAGGGAGAGCATGACAAACAGACTCTTCAAATTACTAAGAAAATTAGTGGAAAACGAAAAAAAAAATTAAAGAATGCTAAAATACAAAACCAAAAAAAAGTTGTCGCACCTTTGGTTTGACCTTCGCCGGAAACGTGCACAGTTAAGGTGCATCGCACCGGCGGTGCGCACCAAAATTCCTCTTCCTCCTTTTTAAGGGGGGTCCCATAAATTAAGGGAAAAATAGAAATTTCAACAATGACAGGTCGTGCCGCTCGCGATCGCTGAAATATTATATTTTTACCCAGACCGTCCATTTTGGTCGTGTGGACTTTTACGGCAAGAATGGCTTGGCAAAAATAAAAATCGTCCGAAATACTCTTTTCAGCGTAGTCCGTCTCAAGCTGCAAACGTATTAATTACGCTAATTACCCTCACTCCCTTCGCATGCAAGTATACCGCTTTCCCCTTAAAATTACGTTCAAGATTGTAGTGTTTGCGGACGTAGAAAAAGTTGGGTGCTTCTGTCCTTGAAGTTATTATTTTTTTGCGGAGGGGGTTTTCCCGGTGGCCAAGTTCAAGGACATTGTAGAGAAAGGAATTTTGTTTACCTGGTGATCGTTGGAACTTTAATTGAAAAGCTTCAGTTTAGCTTCCGTCGTTTGAGGTGCGGATGTCCCAAAGTATGTGACTAATTAAAATTGTTCATGATCTCGGGTTTGAAGGCACGAAGGAATGCTGATTATGATCTTATTAAAACGAGCGTTTTGAATCGGAATTTGTTTTTAAGATTAATATAACAAGAGTACAAGGTTGAGCAATTATATAGCGGTCAACCCTCTACTGCTCAATTTCTATTTAATTTCTTTTTTTTCTCATTTTTGGCATTACTGCTTTCTTAACAGAATTCGAAATATTTTAAAATAGATTTTTTGATCGATTTGGTGTACTCAGAAAAGTTATAAAACTATGACCTTAAATTACTCTAATTCAGAAACTTTTCACCAAACATAATACGATGAAAAGTTGCCATTTGTTAGTTTTGGATTTCTTTAAATTTTAATTTTTGTTTTGTTTTCCAAAAAAATATTAAAGAGATTTTTGCTTGGTTGGGGAAATACAAGAATGTTAGAATCGTAGTTTGATTATACAACTGCTTTTTTAATGTGAAAAAGCCAAACATTTTATAATAATTACAGGAAAGTTATTATAAAATGTGCATTTAAAAAAACTAAGCTAAATAAATGCAAAAAAAGAGAAACATACTACTTTAAGTAATAAAAAAAAATCTTCGAAAAGCAAATGTGGCATTGGCATTAGAAGGATAACATTTGTAACATTCAAAACATATCCAACAATGATTTTTAAAAAAGTTTGTTATTTCGTCCACTTAGTTTCTGTTTCAACAGTAAAATAGAAAAAAAACTAACTTCATCCACCTATGTGGTTGGTGCCTTCCTCACTCTTTACCAAAGCAGCTACACAAAATAAACAACAACAAAATAATTAGAAGTTTTATAATCAAGAATGACTTTTTTAAAGGGGAAAAACTCTGGTTTTTGACGTACCGTCATCAGGGGTGAGATTGGGTCATACAAATTTCAGCATTTTTGTATGACCCAATTTCACCCCCCAGACCCAATGTCACCCCTGATGACGGTATTCAAATAATTACAATTGGACTGGATATGAAAATTTAATAATAAATTTAATGGAAAAAAGCAAAAAAATCGCGCAATGTTCATTTGTTGACCTTGAAAATCGACAATTACTTCCCAAAATGGCCAAAAATCTCATTTTTCCTGATTTTTTTTTATCTTTGCATGGCCATATCTCAGCAACCAAAGGCCGTATCAAATTAGCTCAGAAATGCAAAATGTAGTAAAATTTCTCAGCTTCTAGAAAATATTTTTAATTCATAGTTGAAAAATTGAGACTTTTTCGAAAAAGTTACTTCAAACGGTGCATTTTATTAAAGATCAGTCGTGTGGTGTTCGTTGGATCGAGCGGAGTGTGAATCGGCGCGCGAGAACCCGCGGGAAAGTGGTAGAAAGTTCTCGAAATCGCTGAAAAATGGGTCACGTAGTAGCCAGAGAAGTTGGCCATCAGTCGTGTGGTGATCGTTGGATCGAGCGGAGTGTGAATCGGCGCACGAGAACCCGCGAATAGTAGTGGCAGCTTCGGGAAATCATTGAAAAAGAGATTTGCGTCGCCGCGTATTATATTTACATTTCATTCTGAAAGCCCATCCCATAGCATCGATGCTCGGATGGCACGCCGGCGGTAAGAAGTAAAAAATACGCGATTGATAAGTCCTTCTCATAGCGTCGTAGCTCGGAAGGCAACGATTGTTTCACTTTCTGGTCATATCATCTACCAAGATGAATCCTGACCTTCCCTTTCCTTCCCCTACTAACACAATTCCCCCACTTCCCGTGATGCTTGAAGGAGATGCTGTGGATTCAACGGTCTCATGCGGTGTCAACAGGTATAAAGTGACAAACTCTGTGTCTGATGAGTCTGCAACTTCAACTATCGGACTAACATTCCTCCCTTTGTTGAACTGCATCTCCTTGGGGGGGCGCCGGTATTGACTTAAAGCAGAGATCTTCAGGGGTTGTACAGTGAGGATGATTAGCTCCCACTACTCATCTGTTGGTTCATTGTGTAACTTCAGCTGATCCGTCAATAACGGAGTAGCAGCTCATTGGCAGTCAACCATGCTCATGCTCATGCTCATGCTCAAACGGTGCATTTTATTAAAATTTAATTAAAATTCCGGTTTCAAAATTTGATTTTCCATGAAAAAAATAAGACTTTTATGTAAAATTGTCTGGAGAATCGATTCTCACGATCGATTTTTAAAAATATTGGCGTTTAGACCACTTTTCAAAAAAAAAAACCAGTTTCAGTAAATGACTTTTGTTTTTTTAGGAGAGACATACCATCCTGCATTTTCGTCAGTCTTTTTTTAACATCTTATGCTATTTCCTCAACAATTTTGAACGAAAAAAAACGTGACATCAGCTTGAAAATTAATTTTTAAACTTAAAAATCAAAAAATCTCATAAAAGTGTTGTGTATTTTTGTTTCAGTGTATTTTTTTCAGAAAGCTCGTCCAATTCTCTACAAGTTTGTCTTAGACCACTTTTTGATACGATGCAACGGCTTCGAGATACAGTGGTTTTGCCTTCCTCATCTCACTGAGGCAAGGCTATAAAATCACTCGAAAAATGAACTTCTTAAATACGACTCCTAGATATACCTTCACGTATACCTATCGACTCAGAATCAAATTCTGAACAAATGTCTGTGGGGATGTGTGTAGACATGATTTTTTTCCACACGATTATCTCAGAACTGGCTGAACCGATTTTGGCCGGATCCGCCTTATTCTGTTCGTTTTGAGATCCCCTTAGACCCTATCAAATTTTATTCTGTTTAGTGAAGTACTTTTAAAGTTATGCCAAGAAAAAGTTTTTTTGTAGCTACAAAAAAGGGTGATTTTTGCATAACCTCAAAGGCCGGATCGTTTTGCTTACGCGCGAGAGTCGGGCAGCATGCGTAGGGATTTTGGTCCGACCACGCGGGGGATTGATTGGCAGCCACACCCCCTTGCATGCGTATCGCCCGGTTGCCACATTGCTTAAGCAGTATCTGCGTCTCTTCTGGAAAAATTCTGTATAAATTTTGTTGCTTCATCATTTTGTCTCGACAAAGATTTACACGAACTTTGTACTGAAATATATAACTCATGAGACTTTTCTCCTTTATTTTGGAGAATTGGTAAAAAAAAGAATTGAAAATTGCTGTTCAAGTAAAATCAATATATTATAAAAAAATAAATGAAAAAAAAAAACTCCTAAATTAATTTGTAAATACAACCTAAAATACAACATGAATTCGAGGAAGGCACCAACCACCTTATGGTGGATTAAGTAACGTTTTTAAATTGCAAAATACAAAAATATTTAAATACCTTACGCCCTTCTCAAACGTTATTTTCAAGTACTATTAGCTCCATATACACAAAAATGGCTTATAAAGGCCTAGGATAACATGTCTACAAAGTTTCATTGAAATCGGAGAGGGTCGGGTACAAAAGTACCAGAAAAATTCCTGATTTGAGCTGGAAATGCTCTTTAATAAAATTATTCTAAACAAAAAATTTATAACATTCGTTTCTCTTTAAGAACTCAGAATTATTAGAAACATTTAACTTAAAGTTAGTCTGTAATTTTAACCATTTTAGCACCAGTGCTACACACAAATTGTCACTTCAAAGTGAAATTTTCTCAAAAACTTATAAATTAATCGACCTATAGTCACCAAAATTTAACATTAAACGTTTACGTCGTAAAAGGAAGAGGTTAAATTTCAATGGAGACGCATGATACTTTGTACTTAATTTTATTTAATATTGAACAACCAAGCGTCTCCTCCAAAAAATTCGAATTGCTTATATCTGAAAGATAATACAGTAGTTGTTCGGTAACTGGGTGTTGTTTAACTGGGCTGCTTTTAAACTGGGCGCTCGATAACTACAGCAGACAAACGTCAAAAAACCAAAACAAACCGAAATCACCGAGGGGATAATGGATGCAAAAATTATGTTCAACAAATAAAAAAAACTTTTTTCAAACTTTAATGTTGTTCAAGTCACAATTAAAGAAATATGAAAAGTAATCATTGTTAATAAATTTGAGTAACTTTTATTTTTATATTTCATCAATAAAATATTATGCATCGGTAGTCCCCTCGTTATTTTTCGTTAAGCCCAGTTAGCGAACAGCATTCGATGACTGGGCTGCGTTCTCAGCCCAGTTACCGAACAAGAACTGTAATAAGCTTTTCTTTCTCAATCTCTTTTTTAAATAAATGAAAAATTGCAACAAATTTCAAGTGAAATTTAAATGAAAGTTAATTTTTCTTTTGGTAATTTCAAAACAATCCCCGCAAAAACACCAGAAGTCGGTGCACCTCACAGATTGGCCCACAGGTGCGAAAAACAAGAGTATTCCCAAACCACCCACGCCCCACCATTTTCCACTCAAAACGGCCCCACGAGTAAACACACTTAGAACTATGGAATTCACGTTTAATTGGGAATTGCGAAATAAACACTTGCAAGACCATTACCGGTCAGGCGTGGAATATTAAGGAAATTGGCTTTTAAACGGAGGGAGGGTTATTTAGGGTAGCACCCCGTGTACGTTTTTATGGGTACTTGTGTGAGGGCAGACATAATACTGCGTTGTTTTTCCTCCCTCAAAAAATTTAAAAATAATTTTTAAATAAAAAAAACAACTCCTTGCAGTCTCAAAATTGCCTGCATCATTAACTTCGGCTCGCACGCTAAATGGGAACTAAGAAGATGTTTTAAACGCGCCGCTGAAAGGTGCAAATTGGCTGAAAATTACACGCCAAGTTGTGTTTGTGCAGGGAGAAAAAAAACGGCTTGCTTTGATTGTGTCTGTCACAATTAAAAATGCAGGTTCGCGCAGACAGAATCAAGTGGCCGAGTGACGTCAATTGAAAACCCACCCGAGTGCATCTGGTTTTCTCCCCCTTTGAGGAGGAAAACGGCAAATCGATGAGTGGCATTTCACGGAAAAGTTATTGGACTGTCCGAGTGCACGATCTTTGCTATTTCGATGCAAATGCTGGCAACACTGTGCTACCTTGCCATCAATCACGTGTAGTTTGAAGTCAAAGAGCGGGATTTCCTGGTTCCGGCAGCTTTTTGCATTTTGAATCTGTCAAAACTTTCTAGTTTGTAAACAAAGTTTCCTGCAATTGAATACCTCCTTCATGGATGCAATTACCTGCAAACATTTTCCCTGATTGTGAGTTTGCCAGTCACTAGTTTGACAGGTAGGCAAACTGTCAAACACAAAAAGTGATTGCTTTCAAACAAAGTTTGATGTAGTGTAATACCTCCCTAATTTTTTCGGCAATCCCCTAATGAAAAGTATCTTTTCCCCTCAGTAAAAGGTGCGTTCAATTTTGACATGCCACTCTAGACCAATAAATCACAATTCCACGAAAGCGTCCATTCACACACTCTCTCTGACAGGTCCCTGCGGACCTCTAGGAAGTGTCTGCTTAGTTTTTTTTCATCATTTTTCCCCGTTGAAAATGGCCACCTGTCAGTATGTTTGCGGGCAAAGCGTGTAGGGAGAGGGGTAGGCACCAAATTACGCGGCGTTGAACCTCGGCGCGCTATAATTAGCGCGGAACAACGTCCAAATTTAAATTCACTGTCAACACCCTCGTTTGAAATGTTTTTTTTCGGTTTATATTTTCTTGAAACGGCTTAACCTGTCAATGTCTCTCTCCCTCTCTCCTACTAGAGAGTTATTTTTGGACCGATTAATCTCGCTCCAGCGGTAGCAGCTTCGGCTGGTGTTGCCTCCAAAAACACATCCGGACTCGAAATTGAGACATTTCAGCGGAAATTGTAAACGTCACCTTGAACTCGATCGATTTTTGCAGTGGATGTCACGTGCAATAGCGTTGAGCATGTATTTGTGAAAACACTGCTGGTTTGAACCTTGCGGTTTGGCAGTTGATAATCTGTATTTTGTTAAAAACAAATCAAAACAGAAAAGGCCGTTTGACACTCTATTTGGAGTTTTACACCCGAAATGTGCCTTTTTGTGACAGTGTGTACGCCTTTGTTGTTGTAAACATCCAGCTGTCACTTTTTAGAAAACTCTACACCCTCATTAAAATTACTCACTTTTCGTCAAAACCGAAGCTACGCAGATTTGAGTGCCAGCTGTCAGATTTGAGTGAACTTCACTCAGAATTAAACGAAGTAGGTTTGGTTCCGACGAAAACTGAGTGATTTCTGAAATGTACCCAGAAATGAGTTTTGAAGACATACGTCAGATATGGGTAAATTTTACTCAGTTTTCGTAATAAAGTTAAAATTTATCCAAATCTGACGTTTGGTTTTAAAACTAAATAACAGAGTTCAAAGAACTGAAATCGTAATGCCCGACACGTGTATCGAAGAAAGTACTCTCAATATTCAAAACAAACCGCTTCTGAAACATTCCAGAACAACAAACATTCCCCCCAATCGCAGATCGCACACACCTCCCTTAATCGAACAAAATTTTAAACTCACTTTCATCTTGTGCAAACAAAACGTCAGCTTGGCGCCTCGCCGCGCTGGATTGCTGGTCAAAATCGACCGACTGTCAGAATGGGGCAGGTGTTAATTGCGCCAGCAGTTCTAAAATTACGTGTATATTTACAAGACCAATTTGTATTGCGCGAAATCCAAACACATGTGCGGCGTACGACTGCGTGGGTGTGTCTAATTACGGCACGTCGCCTAGAAATTCACGGATTTGAATGCTGTGACCGTGTCAGATTGCATCTGGAAGTGCCGATCAGGGCCTACCTGTTTTAGTGAATTGTCAAACTTTCTCCAAAATTACAAATTTCTGAGTGGACAAAAATGAACTTGATTTACTAACTCATTTTTAAGTAAACTTCGTCCCTATTTGAAATTACTCATATACGTCAAACTACACGCACGTTCAAAATCACCCAGTTTGCTTAAAACCCGAACCTACTCAAAAATTAGTTAATGGGGCATCTGCCAAAATTTAAACGAAAACTTAGTGAAATTCTCCCAGATTTCAATGAAGTTCACTCTTATCTTACAAGGCTTTGATGAAAACAATATATTCTTTTTTTTAATCAAGACTAACATTTCAGAAGGGTGTAATATTGAATATTTGGCCCTTTTAAAATGTTAGTCTTGATTTAAAAAAAATATTTTTTTCCGAAAAGATAGGCATGGCAAAATATAGAGAACTTTTCAAATATATTTTTTCAATATTTGGGCAAACATGGGCACTAAAAAAAATGAATAACTGCGACTATTTTCAAAAAAGTTACCTAAAAATGGCTAGAACTTGAAAACGGTGCACTTTTTTAAAAATGGCACTAAAGTACTATTTGATTTCAAATTCGATTTTAAACGAAAAGTGATGTTGAAACATTTTTGCGACCAATATTTTGATTTTTTTTTTAAATCGGTATTAATTCAAAAATCCATAGCAAGGTAAAAGATTCTTGGCCCGTTTTGGAAAATTTTGAAAAGTTGACATTTGATGTCCCCTAAAACATAGCCAAAAATTAAAAATAGTTTTTTTTTTGCAAATCAAGTTTTAAAGACAAAAAGTGAAATAAAAAATCACCAAATTTTTTTTTACCATGTTCATTTTTTTTTCAGTGTAGTCCATATCCATACTTACAACTTTGCCTAAGACACCAAATCGATAAAAAAAAAAATCTTCAAATGGTACAGATTTGTATGGAAAATTTGTATGGCAAATAATTATATGGGCAAACAAATGAGGCAAAATAGCTTGGGCATACCGAAGGCACCAAAAAAGTTTCAGCCGGATTAAAAAATACAAAAAAATTAAAAAAAACCTGTTTTCGTAGAGAATTGCTCAGTACATTTTAATGGAATCTCAAAAAAAAATTACGTGGTTTCGTAAAAAACGAGTTTGTGTGAATTTCGCTCAGATTTGACTAAATTTTACTCAGTTTTCGCCCAAATTCTGAGTGAAATTCACCTAAGTCTGGTGTTTGGTAGTCATTCCACAGCGAGTTCGGTTTTCGCTAAATTTAGTGATTTTCGATGTGGGTGTAATCACAAATTTTCATGAATTTGACTCAAGTCTGTGTAAAATTATTTCGAACGTCCAGCAAAATTTACTCAAAATTGAGTGCAATTCACCCAAACATGGACGAAAACTTGCTACTCAGAATGATTTTAATTTTACGGAATTTTGAATAAGAATTTCCCCGAAATGGTTAACACTACTTTGACGTGCAGTATTTTTCTGAGAAAAACTCGAATAATTCATAAAATCATACGAATATCATTTGAAACTCGATTTATGCGCTGCACGCTCATCAAAAAGCACTAATTTTTGGATTAATTTTGTGAATACATGCACATGCACAAAATTATGGTAAAATTACATCAGGGAAGAGGTACATCTTTTATGTCAGAAAAGTGTAATTTTAAATCTGAAAATGTGTAATTTTAACGCTTTTTTGATGCAATGTCACATTTTCAACCTTCCAAATTTACATTTTTTTTTGCTGTGTGTTATCTTTTGTCAGAAAAAAAGTGTAATTTTACATCTGATAATGTCTAATTTCATCACTTTTCTGGTGTAATGTCATTTTTTCAACCTTCCAAATTTAATTTTTTTTTGCTGTGTGTTACGCTGAAGTTTTGATCTCCTTTCACAATCAATTCTACATGAAACCTACACAGTAAAAAAATCATGGTAATAGTACATCTGGGAAGAGGTTTACATCTGAAAATGTGTAATTTTACAACTTTTCTGTAATGCCATTTTTTCAGTCTAAATTGAGGTAAAATTACATAATAAAGAGGTAAAATTCAACCTTCCAAATTTAAACAATTTTTTTGCAGTGTGTTACGCTGAAGTTTTGATCTCCTTTAACAATCAATTCTGTTTGTAATTCTAATTGTTTACTGAGTAGTTAGGCCGTTGCAATATTTTTTTTTATAGTGTATGTCGCCCCTCCCTTCAAAATTAGTCCGAGAAATCAGCGGGCAAAACAATGTTTTTTTTCGCAAAACTTCAAAATTTTAATAGTCAACTAAAAACCATTTAAATTGCTTTTTCCTGCGTTTATAATCATATTTAGCATGTTTGAACTCCTTTAAAAACATTTAGAATTTATATGTAATACCAATGTACAGTTCCTCAAAAAGTTTTTTTTTCCGCGAAAATATTTTTTCCGTAAATACATCGATATTTTGAGAACTGATGATTGGAAAACAACTGGACGTGTGTAAAATGCATTTTAAAACACTTGTTTCCATCCAAATGTTAAAACCTTGGCTTGTATTTTCAGTTTTTATATGTTTTTTTTTGCCCTCTCTCTCCCCCCCCCCCCCCCCGCGACTTTGGTCCGAGTCGAGGAACATAAAAATCTAAAAATATAATTCTAGTACAATTTGATTAAAATTGAGTACCAAAACTCGCTTTCGAAAAGAAGTCTAGAGTTTTTATGGGACCTTTAAAAAAACTCTTGATTTGAATATTATGATAATTATTAACTAAGAAATAAGTAGTTTTGAATGACCGTGCAGTGAATAACTTGAACATAATATAAACAAAACAAACACTCTCATTCTAAATCATTCTAAATCACTCATTTTTTTTTTCTTTCAAAAGCAAGCTTCCTCAGAATTGAGTAAATTGGCTGATGCTCAAGGTGATTTGTTTACATTTTATCGACATTCCCCGCAAACGTCAAAACTAACAAAATTCTTGTCAGTTTTTTTTTCGGAGAAGATCCGGAAAAAAAAACTGGCAACAATTTGTGATGATTTGACGTTTGCTGAGAATGCTGAATGTTTTGGTTATGTTATGCAGCTGCTTGCAAAAAAAAAAATAATGATGGAGCATCTGTCAGATTTGTATGAATTCTACTCAGATATGGATGAACGTTGACTCCATTTTCGTGGAATGCTGGGGGAAATTCACTCAAATCTGACAGATAACTCAATAACTTTTTTCTAAGTAGATTCGATTTTGACAAAAAATGAATGAATTTAAATTTGTATGTGTATAATAAATCGAATTTCTGTAAAGAGCCGTTTAGAAAGTGTAAACAACCAAAAATCAGACTATTCTGCATAGTTTTGCTTGAATTCTTCATTAGATTTTCATTATTTTTTAATAATTCAAACGACCGTTTTGATATTTGATGACAACCAGACCTTGTCAGTGCAATGTGCATGACAATAGAGGTAACGTCGATCATTATGACAGATAGAAAACATTCGAAGATCTGATGAAAAATTTCACCTGCAAAGACAACGTTTTACGGAAAACTGGTTCTGGCCAACGGAATCAAGAGTCCCAAATTGCACCTCTTCGGTGCAGCAGCAGCTTACGGTGTCAAATCTCCGCTACCACGGCGTCGTGGATGGCCATTTTGCACGTCAGCGGTGACATTGAACTTGACATTAATTCCTTGCAACCACTTAAACTTGGCTTCCTCCGCCCGTCGTTTGCTTAATTCAGTGCTCCTTTCCCCCGTGAATCCCCTCCAATTTCCACTTGCAAGTTTTCACCACCCCTAAACCTCGTCTAGGTGGTTGTAAATGTGTGAGCAGGTTTTATTGCAGTTACGGAATTAGGTTTTACGCCGACTCGATTTGGAGGTTAGAAAGGAGTGCACTGTTTACATGGACTTAGCACAGTTCGATGCGGTCGTCGATTTTGTTCGGGGAAATTCGTCGACAATCGACGAAGACCATGTAAACAGTGCACACGAGCTGTCAAATGACGTCACGGTGTAAAACCTAATATGATCGCCCGGTGCTGTCAACACCTACAAGAGTGCCGACAGGGAGGGGTGCAAGATTTAGGAAATCCCGTGCCCCGGAAATCGTGACTTTCGCTAACAGGTTGATGTTATAATCTGCATGTCGCGAAGCGACATAGACGCCCTTGCTTGGATCGAGTTGCGCAACACGCGATCGCGTAACAATACTTTCGTCCCAGCATGTCTGCCAACACAGCACAGGTTTGCTGGCAGCGCATCCAACTCAGAGCGATTCAAAGAATGTCAACCCCCGCTACACAGTTCGTCACCCTCATAATCCACACACGCCATCACACTTCCTCAACGAGGCTACTACGATGCCGATCGAAGTTGGCAACTTTGAGTCGCAACAACTACAACAAAATCGCAGGTTGCTGCATGCATCAAACGCGAAAACCAAAACAAGCCGCGTTGCAACTGTTGTGACCGATTGGCAAATAAACAACCTGACAATGTAAACAACACCGCGCTCGCGCGGCGGGCGCTATTTATAAGTTAGAAATTCGACAGAACTCGATCGATTGCGGCTGCCGCTTCCACGCAGACTTCCGGCCCAACGGAACTGCGGAACTGTTTACGCAAGTTGCGCGCGCGGTTGATTGTCCGCCGCCGCAGGCGGTTGCGCAACCTTTTGGCGAGGATCGGATCTGTGCTGAGTCACACAGAGACGCGATCGATTATAAATACTAATTGTACTCGCGCGAGGTGAGGTTGCCACGTCAGCAGTTGACGGAGGCAGCGCGAGGTAGAAAAGGTGAAAGACGTTCCGTCAACTCGACACATCAAAGGGAACCGATCGCGCGACGCGCGATCGGATGAATCGATGTTCCAACCCTGGCTGGCAAGATCACGCGAGACACTTACCCATGGCTTTCTTGGGGCTGATTGGGGCCGTGCCACCGCCGTAGAAGCCGGAATCGTGGCTGCTGGTGCTGGTGCTGCGCACCTCATGGTTGACCAGGTTCTTGTTGTTCTCGTCGTCTTCCTCTGTTCCGGCCGAGGCCGTTGTTCCAGTCGCAGCGCTGTCATTGTTGTTCTCGTCCTTTGTTGAGCACTTGCTGCTCGGAGGTTCCGAGTGCAGCGGAATCACCATCGGATTGTCGTAAATATCATCACTCTTCTTGCCCTTGGGGGCCACCACCACTTTCTTCTTGCCGGCCCCGCGGCTACTGTTTACACTGCTGTCGGTGTTGATGTCCGACGAGCCACCCGCCGTAGAGGCCGTTCCCGACGAGGTCCGGTCCGTGGTCGACCCCGTTCCGGACTCGTCCTCGCTGGCACTGCTGCTACTGCTGGTGAGGTCCGCCTTCCGGTTGTGGCCGTGGCCGTGCCGCTTCACCTTCCAGAGCGGCCTCGGCCGGGCCACCAACACGATCGGCGACTTCTCCTCCTTGGCGTAGCATTTGCGCATCTGGTCAAAGTTCAGCTTGACCCGCTTCTGCGGGTCAAACTTCTTCTTCTGTTCCGGCTTGTCGTTCGCCATATCTTCCTCCTCCTCCGATGACCAGTCGTCCTCGATACCGGAAAACGAAGTCTCCGACTCACTGTCCTCCTCACTACCCTCACTGCTACTGCTGGAAGAGTACTTCTTCGCTTGCGGAGTCCCTGCCTTGTTCTTCACCACAACCGCGCCCGTCGACACTTGCTCAGCAACTGATCGCGTACCTGCACTCACAGCCGATAGATCCGACACGGCGCCAAATTTATTCTTCGTCAATTTCAACCCCGCTGCATCAGTCGCGCCGCTATCAATCGGCTTCTTCCCGTTCGGCTGCTTGTTGTTGCTGCTGACCGGAAGCGTCTTCTTCGCCGCCTCCGTCAGCGTCGCCTGTTGGCACTTTGCGCACTCCTTCACTTCCACCTCGAGCTTCACGCCCATGTTCAGCGTGATCTGGTTCACCTTTGCTTTCATTTTTTCGACGTTTTCCTGCGCTTTCCGGCGCTGTTCCGCTTCGGCGGTGACCTTGGCGGCGGTTTCTGCCCCCTCCGACTTGGGCCGCACGACCTTGATCACCTTTTTCACCACCACGATCTTCGTCTTCTTCGGTGGCGTCGAATCGACTTCGGTCGTCTTCGTTGCAGGTTCAACGGCCGCCTGCGGCTCGGTTGACGCTTTTTCTTCCTGCTTTTTGACAGCTGGTTTCTTTACAGCGGTTGCCGCTGGAGCGGCGAGGGCGAGCTTGCGCTCGGCTTCGGCGGCCATGTTGGGGGCGACTGCTTTGATGATCTCCTTCGGAGACAGCTTCTGATTGATTAGCTTCTTCGGTTCTTCGGCTGGTTTCAGCAAAGTTGCTGGTTTCTTCGCCGGTTCCTTCACTTCCGGTTTCAAAACTTCCTGAACGGCACTTTGCAGTGCCTTTTTGATCACACCGACCTTTGGTAGCTCCTTCGGTGCGTCTTCCGGTTTCTTGCTGACGTCAGCTTTCTTCTCTTCTTGTTTGACAGTTTCATCAGTTTTTGTCAGACTTTTCGGCTTCGAATCTTCTGGAACGACACTCGCTTTCGGTTCTGGAACGATCTTTCGTTGACCTTGTGGTGATTCTACCTTCTGAACTTCTTTCTTGTCATCAGCAACTGGAAGTGTAGGTTTCTCTTCCACCTTCTTCACCACTTCCGGTGTTGGCTTCGTTTTGCTAGGTTCTGGAACGACCTTTATTTGACCTTGAGGTGATTCTACCTTCTTGACTTCCTTCTTTTCATCAGCAATGGGAAGTTGAGGCTTGTCTTCCACCTTCTTCACCACTTCCGGTGTTGGCTTTGTTTTGCTAGGTTCTGGAACGATCTTCCGCTGACCTTGAGGTGATTCTACCTTCTTGACTTCCTTCTTGTCATCAGCAACTGGAAGTTGCGGTTTCTCTTCAACCTTCTTCACCACTTCCATTGTTTGCTTCGTTTTGCTAGCTTCTGTCACAACCTTCCTTTGACCTTGAGGTGATTCCACTTTCTGCTTATTCGCTTCAACTTCTGGAGCTTGCGGTACCTCCTTCACCGGCGTCACCTCAAACGCCTTCTTCGGCGTTGGTTCCGTCACCGCTTCCACCACCTTCAACTCCTCGTCCGGCTTGGGCCACTGCGGCATCGCCGCCTTACCCTCCGGCGGTGACTGCATCTTCTTCGTTACGATGCAGCTACTCTTCGGCGCGTCCTCCTGCTCCTCTTCGCCCTCCTCGTTGAACTGGAGCAGCACGAGCTGGTTGCGGCGGGCAATGTCCTGCTTACGTCGCGCGAACGACACCGTCTCGCGGGTGTTGATGGCGCTCCAGAAGTCCTCCTCGGGTTCGGCGGGTAGTTTAAGGTCGGCGGTTTTCTTGCGCACTGCAGGTTTAAGGATTGGTTTAGGCTCGGGCTTTGCGGGTTCCGCGAGCGCGAGTTTGGTCTTTGGGGAGTCTGGTTTGGGGGGTTCCAGCGGGGTTTTGGGTATGGCGATGTCGGATGGTTTTGAAGGTTTGACTTCTTGTTTTTGTGGTGTTAGCTTGGGGGATTCTGGTTTAGGGACTTGAGGAACTTCAGGACTTGTCTTAATTTTGAGAGCTGCTTCAATCTGCTCCATAGCTGTCATTTGCTTGACCGGCTTCGTAGGTTCTTCCACCTTCTTGTCTGTCGAAGGTTCCTGGCTTTTCTTCAGCTTGAGAGCTGCTTCTATCTGATCCATAGCCGACAGTTCTTTCACAGCATTTTTTTCTGTTGTTGTTTCTTGGTTTTGCTTCTTCGGTTGATCATCCGATTTCAGTTTCAGGGCAGCTTCTATCTGCTCCATAGCTGTCATTTGTTTGACAGGTTTCTTTTCTGCTGCTTGATCAGCAGCTTTTAGTTTGAGAGCAGCTTCTATCTGGTCCATAGCTGTCAGTTCTTTGGTAACTTTCGTCGGTTGTTCTACCTTCTTGTCCGCCAAAGTTTCTTGATTTTGCTTCTTAGGTTGATCAGTCGCTTTTAGTTTTAGAGCGGCTTCTATCTGCTCCATAGCCGAAAGTTCTTTGACAACCTTCGCTGGTTGCTCTGCCTTCTTTTCTTGGCCAGCTTTCAATTTGAGAGCGGCTTCTATCTGATCCATAGCAGACAGTTCTTTTGTGACTTTCGTAGGTGATTCAACCTTTTTGTCTGTTGTTGATTCTTGGTTTTGCTTCTTCGATTGATCAGCAGCTTTCTGCTTCAGTGCTGCTTCTATTTGCTCCATAGCTGTCAGTTGTTTGGCAGGTTGTTCCACCTTCTTTTCTTGGTTTTGCTTAGTTGGTTGATCAGCCGCTTTTAGTTTGAGAGCGGCTTCTATCTGATCCATAGCTGACAGTTCCTTTGTGAATTTTGTGGGTTGTTCCGCCTTTTTGTCTGTTGTTGATTCTTGACTTTGCTTCTTAGGTTGATCAGCAGCTTTCTGCTTGAGAGCTGCTTCTATTTGCTCCATAGCTGTCATTTGTTTGACAGGTGGTTCCACGTTGTTTTCTTGGTTTTGCTTCTTTGGTTGATCAGCCGCTTTTAATTTCAGAGCTGCTTCTATCTGATCCATAGCTGACAGTTCTTTGGTAACTTTCGTGGGTTCTTCCACCTTCTTGTCGGCTGTTGGTTCTTGACTTTGCTTCTTTGGTTGCTCTGCAGCTTTCAGTTTCAGAGCTGCTTCTATCTGACCCATAGCAGACAGTTCTTTTGTGACTTTTGTGGATGCTTCCACCTTCTTATCTGTTGATGTTTCTTGACTTTGCTTCTTAGGTTGCTGCTTCAGAGCTGCTTCTATCTGATCCATAGCTGACAGTTCTTTTGTGACTTTCGTGGTTGATTCCACCTTTTTGTCTGTTGTTGATTCTTGACTTAGCTTCTTAGGTTGCTGCTTCAGAGCCGCTTCTATCTGATCCATTGCTGATAGTTCTTTTGTGACTTTCGTGGATGGTTCCACCTTCTTTTCTGTTGTCGATTCTTGACTTTGCTTCTTAGGTTGCTGCTTCAGAGCTGCTTCTATCTGATCCATAGCTGACAGTTCCTTTGTGACTTTCGTGGATGCTTCCACCTTCTTGTCTATTGTAGGTTCTTTAACAGCCTTCGCAGCTGTTTCCGTCTTCTTTCCCACTGACGCTTCTTGACTTTGCTTCCTCACAGTACTCGCTTCCTGAACCACTTTCTTCTCAGATGGACTAACTTTCTTCCCAATCGCTGGCTTGACCTGCTCCGCAGCCGCTTTGCTTTCAGTCTTTTCCGTTGACACGCTCGACTTGGCCTCCTCAGTCTTCTGGTCGCCGCTCTCCGGGGGAAGCTTGCGCTCGCTCAGCTTCGACAGCTTCTCGATGCGCTTCAGCAGGTCCTGTGTCTTTTTGCGCTCGGCCAGCTCGCCCGGTTCCAGCTGTTTTGGCTTCGGCTCCGGAAGCGCTTCCGCGGGTGGTGTCTTTTGTTCCGCGACTTTCTTTTTCTTCTTCGGTAGCTTGAAGACGGTGGACTCCTCGATGAGTTCGACCTCGGCGAGTAACTTGGGGGTTTGGAGGGTGGACTCGATGGTGGGGCTGTCGGCGGTGATTTTGAGCGTGGGTTGGTCGTAGATGACGTTGTTGTCGGTGTCGATTTTGGGCAGGGGTTTGGTGCGGGTTCTTTTGATTTTCTTCTGCTTCTTCTTGTCGGGGAAGTCGGCGCCGGACTCGATGATTTGCTGCTCGAGCGCTTCCTTGAGGCGCTCCTCGAGGTTTTCGTCCATGATGCCGTTGGCTTTGTGGAGTTCCGCCTGGAACTGGGCGATTTCGTCCTCGATGATCTGGGAGGCGCGCCGGCGGAGTTCGCCGGCGTTGAGGCCGTCGTCCAGCTTGTCGGAGTTGATGTCGGCGCAGATTTCGTGAAAGCTGGGTACCTGGCTCTTGCTCTTGCGCCGACTTACGGTGCCGCGCCGTTTGAGGACGGGGGATTTGTAGACGATTTCTTCGAGTGGGAGCGTGCCTTCGTCGTCCCGGATGAGGTGCTTCTCCAGCAGGAGTTCGCCGGGACTTTTGATGGGTTCGGCTTTTTTCGGGTTGAGGGAGAGTTCCTCGCGGAACTGGTCCCGCCAGGAGGTTGTCTTGGGTTGAGGTTCCCGGAAGAGCATGTCTTCTTCGAAGGAGTTCTCCGGGGTTGTTCGGCGCGGGGACTTGCGCTCGGTGCTTCCGCGACTTCCGCGGGATCCTCGGCTGCCGCGGGACTTGCTACGGGCACGGATGGTGTTGAGCCGGACTACGGTTCGGTTCCGGTTGATGGCGGAGCGGGCCTTGCGTTGCTCGTTCCGCTCGATGAGTTCCTGCTCGCGGACACTGATCGGAAGGGAGGACAGAGTGTTATTGTTGGGATCGGGCGATACGGACGAGGACGAGGGGGAGCTGTAGCGGTCCCGTGCCGGGGTGTATCGACTGGCGGACACGTCAATGTCCGCGGTGTTGATGATCCGGCGTGGCTTCTGGTAGGTCGGTGAGGTGTGTATCGGGATGAACTTGGGTGAGTTGACCCGCGTGAGGGCGCTGATGCGCGACCCGATGAGGGGTGATTCCGTGATGGGGGTGAGCTTCGGAATGTACCCGCGCGAAAAGGACGGCGTCCGGGACGCGGTGATCGGACTCTGGTAGCCCCGCGACACCCCCACGTAACTCGGCGGGATGTACGTGCTGGCGATCGGGGTCGGCACCAGCGGCGTATTGCCGAGGTAGTTGTGGTACAACTCGGAGTACAGCGGCATCTTCTTGTACGGCTGTTGTCACTCAAAGCTCATAACAATGCGCGCACTTCCCAGAACTGTGCGTCACGCTCTAGATCTTCACCTTAAACTTTTGTTTTATCTTCTTCTTCCTTCTCTTCTGCGCGTGTGTGTGTGTGAACACTTTTGTCAGCTAGGTGTCGCACTCATCACACTTCACAATTACGGCCAGGCTACGGGACGATCGAAAAATCATTTTTTCAGCGAAAACGAAAAAAAAACACACTTTTGAACTCGGTCAGCCGCCCCGTCGGAACTTCATATTTCACTTAAAATAAACGCGCAAATGAGACCGTTTTGAGATTCAGAGAGAGAGAGAGAGAAACCATCAGCTGGTTCTTGACCGACGTCGTCGTAGTGTTGTCTTGTGCCACGATCATCAAAGCTAGCACAGGCAAGGTCATCTTCAAATCGATATCTGTCAAACGAAGCGATCAAAATTCTTTGTTATTGTTTAGCCTAACGATTCCAAATTGTTTGGAAACGTCAAAACTTGCACCAAGAAATCACAACAACGACTCGAAGAAGATCGCGGACAAATCTCCCTCTCCCTCTCCCTCTCCCAGTCCCGCTCCAAAAGCATCCACGAGAGGGCGCGCGCGAAAGTGAAAATTATTTAAAAAATATTTTCTTCTGGCCACAGCAGCACCGTGGTCGTCGTTTCGCGACAGGCCACTTGTCCCACTCACACAAACACAAACGCGGTTCCCGCGGAGCCGTCGTTGGGTCGAAAATAGAATCTCCCGCGCGCGCGAATTTTTGCCCGTCGGGGTGCAGGAGCTTGAGGGGACGACACACGCACCTGTCACCGCGTGGGGTTACCCCGCCGACTGCTCTTTTTTCTTTCTTTTGCTTCCTTGGAGTTGGATCGCGGACGGACGGACGGATTGGATGGTCTAGAACCGGTTCGGTCAACGGATGCTCGCAAACTGAGTTGAGCTAAGACTTTTGGTGGATGGGAGTCCCACCCGAAAATTTTGGGTTTTTGGGGAGAGTTGCTCAGTGTTTGGGAGAGGAAATTTTTTGGGAGGAAAATTGGACTTTTTGGGGGAGAATTTTTCTCAAGAGAGCTTGTTTTCTCACGATCATGGCCAGACAGGTGATCGTGAGCGTGGTTGAAGAAATTTTATTTTGATTTTCTTAACTGCTGGCGTATTCCGCGAGCAGGGGCGTCCTGTGGTGGGGGTATGCCAAGAAATCAAACAAAAAATTTTGGTAATTTAGCGTTATGGCGATCACATAGAAAGTAATGAAAAAATTTGAGGAAATTGGAAAAAGCCCAAACTCAGTTTTTTCTGAAATTCATTTATTCGAATCATGGAAAACATGTTTTTTTTTAATATTCAAATCCAGAGTTTTTTTTTAAAAAGGACCAATAAACTATTGTCTTTCATATGTTTATAGGACCTAATAAAAAAACTATAGAATTCCAATATCAAATTCGGATTCTGCGACTCTATTTAGCTCGCCTGTTACATTATCAAATGCATTTAAAAAAAAAGTTGTCACTGCCATTTTGGCCGCCATCTTAGATTTAGAATTTCCAAATCACGTTTGAGCACTTTTGGGGTCATATCAGAGCTCAACGACCCAAAAAAAAAGACAACAACAGAGAACTTTTCTATGATTTCGCAAATCGAATGTTTTTAGTATTTTTTGATTTTTTGAAAATCTGTATCTTGAGAAGGGAGCAATTCTCTACAAAATCGGCCGATTTCGACCATATTTATTTTTTGTATTTTTTCATTTGGCTCAAACATTGAGTGAGCCTTCCCTATGGCCAAAGAAGCCATTTTGTGTCATTGGTCCACTCATACACATTTTCAAACAATTTTGGCAGCTGTTCATACAAAAATGGTACGTAAATATTTGAAAATCTAGCTGTAAAATGTAACTGTTAAAGGATTTTTCTGATCGATTTGGTGTCTTCGGCAAAGTTGTAGGTATTGATGAGGACTATTCAGAAAAATGGTGCACGGAAGAAATGCTGCTGATTTTTACATAAATTTTGTTTTTGTTTTTCATTTTTTTGATATGTTTTAGGGGACAAAAAAATGAAACTTTTGAGCCATAGAGATGTTTGGAGGAAAATTTTACTACCGAGCTATGATCTATAAAAATGTGTTTAAATATATAGAAATCTAAGTATTTTTTTACCTCAGTCCAAAAAAAATTTTTTTTTTAATAGTTGCACTGTTTTCAAGATATAGCCACTTAAAGTTTAATTATGACAGAAAAAATCCCATTTATCGATTTTATAAAATAGTGCTGATTTTTACAGAAATTAAATTTCCCAAAACCCGTATTTTTTCATTTTTAAATTTTTTTGATATGTTTTAGGGGACAAAAAATGCAACTTTTGAGCCATAGAGATGTTTGGAGGAAAATTTTACTACCGAGCTATGATTTATAAAAATGTGTTTAAATATATAGAAATCTAAGTATTTTTTTTACCTCAGTTTAAAAAAAGTTTTTTTTTAATAATTGCACTGTTTTCAAGATATAGCCACTTAAAGTTTAATTATGACAGAAAAAATCCTTTTTATCGATTTTAAAAAATAGTGTCCATCGAAATATTTCCACATTTCCTAATGCCACTACCTCAGAAAGTAATGATTCAATTTCCAATGTTGAAATATGAAACATATTTGTAATATTTTGTTATCCTTTTGAAAAAAAGTATGCTGGAAAATTTTTGGATCTAGACTAACATTTTAAAAAGGCCAAACATTTAATATTATTTCCATATTTTTTTAGAAATTTTCTGAACTTTTCGAAAAAAATATTTTAAGGAATGGATAATCTAGACGCTACTTTAATAAATCGAAAAACAAGAATTGTCAGTTAAAATTAAACGTAAGCGGCTGTATCATGAAAACAGTACACTTTATCAAAACATCTGTGAAAAACTTTCGATTGCAAATTTGATTTTACATTAAAAACTGAAAATTTGTTGACTAAAATCTTCTAAAAAATAAATATATATATATTTATTTATTAAACCTTGGCGGAAATTTGTTTTCTATTCTCTATGGCTTAAAATTTGCAGATTTTTGTCCCCTGAACATAGCCAAAAAATTAAAAAATTAATGATTTTTTTTTTGAAATTTTAACATTTTTCATTTTTGAAGGAGCGCTACGTCCAGATTCTTTTTAAAAGCTTAGAAAATTGGAATTTTCTCTCTGAGACTTTGAAAATTGGATAATTAGTTTCTGAAATACAGTCTCGCAAAGAGTTTGAAGAGATGAAATTTAGGTTTTTCTATAACGAGTTATTCAATGTCTCAGAAAGAAATTTGTAAGAAATTTTCTCAAATTTTCTGCGACAAACTCGCAAACAAAGCCAAATGTATGCAGGGTGACACGTTTCTGCAAAGAAAAGCAGGCAAACAAACAAAATTGTCAAAATGTTTGTTTATTGGCGAGTTTGTTTGCCATAGTCTAATAGCTCCTTCAGCTGTTCAACATATTTTTTTCAGGGATGGTTTTCCTTCATAATGTATAAAAAAAAGTAGAAAAATAGCAAAATTTCAGAAAATTATAGCCTATAAAAAATATGTTTCCAAAACGGCGCACATTTCAAAAATTGTGTAAAGTACTCCTCAATTGCAAAATTAATTCAGGTTTAAAATTTTTTATCAAAATTATTGATTTTTATCCTGTCCTTAAATTAAATTGTAATTGAATGGTAGAAAATGGAAAATTCTAAAAACATTGAAAAAATAAATTTAATTAACTGCTTCGTGATTCCAAATTCTAAATCCAGACATTTTTTTCGATCGTAATTTTGAGATTTTAGAAAAATCACATACAAAAATCATTGCTTTTGTTCCCGAGATTTTTTGGGGATTTTCTATAATTTTATAGATAAATTATGATTTTGAAATTATGGATAGATCACCTTTATTTTTAATAATTCTAAAAATCTAACAAAAACACCAAGAAAGCAAACTCGATAACTGGGCCGTAGCTCAGTTAAAAAGCAGACAAACGACAAAAGTCAAAACAAACCAAAATGACCGAGGGGTTAATGGATGCAAAAATCATGTTTAATAATAAAAAAAAACTTGTTTCAATCTTTTATTTAATTTCAAGTCACAATTAAAAATATATGAAAAGTAAGGATTAAAAATAAATGTCATTAAATTTTATTTTTATATTTTATCAGGAAAATATTATGCATCGGTGGTCCCCTAGTTATTTTTCGTTCAGCCCAGTTAGCGAGCAGCATTCGGGATATGTTCTCAGCCCAGTTATCGAACAAGTACTGTATCAGTATTTTTCTGTGATTATTTCGCAATTTTTTTTTGTTATAAAATTATTAGAAATTTGTCATTTTGGTCATTCAATACCGACAAACAACAGCAAAAAGACTGTATTAAAAATTCATTATAAGTTCAGATAATTGTTTCAATCGCTGCTTTTTTTAAATATTTAAATAAATTTTCAAAGAAACATGAATTTGTGTAAATCATAAACGACATTTTCTTCAGTAAAAAATTGTTGAATTTCGTCCTAAAATAAGGCTTCAATTCCTGATATTATTGTTTACAACGATAAAGATAACTTTTGAGTACTATTTGTATGACCCTCTGCATGACCACAAAGGGTTTGAAATTGATTTTTAAATCATTTTTTATAACTTCGTGGCCCTTCTTTACAGAAAAGGTCCTACTTGACAGCTCTTCCCGAGAGGACCATAGTTGATCCATCGATAAATGATGTCTTGTCAAACTTTTTGTTTTTGCATTAAATTGAAAAAAAGTGATCAGAAATGGTTTTGAATCGTGTTTTTTTTTTTACTAAAATATAAAAGAAGAAAACGCTTCGTACGGACATTGCACTGCATCACATTTTCCCCCCATCTAACTTGTGACCCACAATCTGGCGATCCCGTGTGTTGAAAACGTTTCACGGGCACAATTCGGGGTTTAATAGAGTACTTTCTAATTTATAACCTGTACGCGAGCAAAGTGCGCCGCCACCAAAGTTGAAGGCGTAAGACACTTTTAAAATTAGCGAAAATTCCCTGCCGCGCGCTTTTCACACTTTTTGTGTTTGTGCGAATTGATGACTAGCTGTCAGAAGAGGTTATTGTTTTGACATTCCATTGAAACACACGCTGCTGCGTAGCAGCGCAATCACAACAGTTGCGGGTATTGTGCGTAACAATCCGTAGGATTGGCAACACTGAATTTGGACGATTTGACATTTCCAGTGTTGGCAAAAAATGAGATTCTAGATTGTTTGTTAAAGTGGACCCTTAACCAATCAAAACAACCGGGAAAGGACGAAGCCACTGCCAAAAGATCGGCGTTTTCCGAAGACTCGTTAGACACGTCGAGAACCTGTCGCCGTGACTCATCAACCGATCGCGTCGCTCAAACAAGACTCCCAGAATAACGATGATGTCTTGACTCGTGATTTTCTCCACCGGCAAAACGGGCAGCCACTTGAAGACAAGACTCTTGTGGTTGTACATTTTGCTGTCGAGGTGGATTTGTCTTGGTCAAGTGAGGAAAAATCGACTTTTTGTTGTTGTTGTTGTGATGTAACTTTTGAGAGTTCGATGTCCAGAGGGAAAATTGTGAACACGCTGAAATTTGCCGGTGAATGGCCGAAGAAATCCACAACAGAAAGCAAGAAACAATAATAATAAACATATTTAACAACGAACGGCCACACCCACGAGCGGGAACCGGTACAGACTGACAGGAGGCATGTTGGAGGATGTTGGCGTGACCTACTTGGATCTAGTTTCCGCGTGGGTGGTTTCCAGATTGAGTGGAAATTTAAAAACAAATCTGTTCTAAATTCAAAAACTGTAAATTCGAACTAAAAACAAAAAAATAATAATTGGAGAATCAGAAATAATGCTTATTTGACATATTCCCTCATAATCACACTCCAATTAGTCTAATAAATCACTCAGTTTGACATTTGCGCATAATTTTCACACCATCATAACCTATAATCTTCTCGCCTCGCCACTTTCATACAAAATTGCATCAGACATCAGGGAGAGATGCTCATTTTTCACTCTTTTCACACCTTGCGATTGCCACAGCCAAGCACAAGATTCATTTTCGATGTCTCGAAGTGGTGGAGGGGGGGACGCGTTGCAATGTTTTGATGGTTGCCAACTTTTCAGATATTTCAACTATGCGGAGATCGATGCAACGGTGCGTTGATTTTTGTTTTGTGTGGTGTTCTGGGAACTTGAAGTTAGGTGGTTGCCAAAAAGGAAGTCACGTGATGTTAAAAAAGAAAAACATTTTTTTTAATTTTGTAAAAATCCAGGAAAAGTTTTTAAAACTGATGATGAGTGAAAATTTGTTCTTAAATATCAAAATATAAAGATCCAAAATCATTTTTCCTTTCTACAACCGGAAGACATCCTCTCCATTTAGTATTTTCAGGGTCGTGCCGTCCAGAAAGCGATTTTTCCTGCCGCCAACTGTCAAAATAAATAATTCCATTAGTGAGTCCCCAGGTCCGGCCAGTAGTCCGGTCGGTAATGGCCGCGAATCGTAATTCTATAATTGGCCCTCATTTTCCCGACGATTTGCGACGATCAACGCGCTCTGTCTCGTGTTCTGTGTTGGTTAATGATGGTTTTTAATGGTTGGTTTAGTTTCTCTGAACTTAATTTTAATGCGATTTTTCGGATGCTTTTGTTTTCAAAACAAATCCCTACATTGGTTGAATTCTGATTCGGCTTTGGTTGGTTTTGATCAATCCTCTTAAAGAAATTAAAAAAGGAGTCGAAATATCAGTATTTTTGAAAAAAAAATTAAAAAGATGACAAAATGATCAAAATGATCAAAATGATCAAAATGATCAAAATTATCAAAATTATCAAAATCATCAAAATTATCAAAATTATCAAAATTATCAAAACTATCAAAATTATCAAAATTATCAAAATTATCAAAATTATCAAAATTATCAAAATTATCAAAATTATCAAAATTATCAAAATTATCAAAATTATCAAAATTATCAAAATTATCAAAATTATCAAAATTATCAAAATTATCAAAATTATCAAAATTATTAGAATTATCAAAATTATCAAAATTATCAAAATTATCAAAATTATCAAAATTATCAAAATTATCAAAATTATCAAAATTATCAAAATTATCAAAATTATCAAAATTATCAAATTATCAAATCATCAAATTATCAAAATTATTGAAATTATCAAAATGTCAAAATGATCAAAATGATCAAAATGATCAAAATGATCAAAATGATCAAAATGATCAAAATGATCAAAATGATCAAAATTGACAAAATTGACAAAATTGACAAATTTGACAAAATTGACAAAATTGACAAAATTGACAAAATTGACAAAATTGACAAAATTGACAAAATTGACAAAATTGACAAAATTGACAAAATTGACAAAATTGACAAAATTGACAAAATTGACAAAATTGACAAAATTGACAAAATTGACAAAATTGACAAAATTGACAAAATTGACAAAATTGACAAAATTGACAAAATTGACAAAATTGACAAAATTGACAAAATTGACAAAATTGACAAAATTGACAAAATTGACAAAATTGACAAAATTGACAAAATTGACAAAATTGACAAAATTGACAAAATTGACAAAATTGACAAAATTGACAAAATTGACAAAATTGAGAAAATTGACAAAATTGAGAAAATTGACAAAATTGACAAAATTGACAAAATTGACAAAATTGACAAAATTGACAAAATTGACAAAATTGACAAAATTGACAAAATTGACAAAATTTACAAAATTGACAAAATTTACAAAATTTACAAAATTGACAAAATTGACAAAATTGTCTAAAATGGCCAATGTGAACAATAATATCACAAATTTAAGCATAATTTCAGAACCCAATCAAAAATATATAGAACAATATATATTTTTTTACCTGTCATTAAAGTGAGCAAAAATAGCTTTACTGTGGTGTATTTTAAAAATGGAAATTTAAATTAAATTTCATAATATTAAAGTCACATGAAATTTATGAAAATATTTTAGAAAAAAATACCTACAAGTTAACGATATTTTCAAAAAGTCCAGGTATTTTTCTCAAGCTGAGACTGTGTAAATAATCTTCCATCTGTAATAAACCTCTAATAATTACCAACAGTCCGTAATGTCAAAGGGCCAGTCTCAAATTAGCTCGTTTAGGGAGCGACGTCTAGCGTAATTTATGGCTGCTTGGGGCTCATCTTCCGAGTGGCAACTTGTGTTGTCTTTTTATGACAAATATGCACGGTAGGAACTTTCATATTTTTTTTCTTCATTTTACTGAGGCGTAGGATCTAGAATTACCATAGTTTATGAGGAAAGGGGCACTTGTGTGTCCTTCACTTTTAGCGTGTATGTGGGGGTGGGCATTACTATTCATTGTTAAGGGGTGGAGATTACTCAGAGGGAAAGACTCAAATTTGGATTTTCGAGAAACTTAAGTGACATTTGTTTGAAAACTCAAGAATGATTTATGATAAATTTTTGATTTCTACTAAATTTGTCAACAACAGCCAATTTTACCCTAGTTTTCCACCTTCACAGAAGCCGTTGAAGCGCTTTAGCCGCAAAATTTTGTCCATCTTTTGCTCCTCTCCCCCGTAAATCTCCCCTCCCCCCGCTTTTTGACAGCTCAAACAAACTGAAGAGTTCAAAAATAGCTTGCGCGACAAGATTTGTGCGGTTGAAAGACTGTGGTCGAGGCACTCGCACTGCGGTGAAATGCGCCACTGTTGTTGGTTGGTTTTGTTTACATGCAACACGCGAGGAAATTTCGTATATTTTTCATTCCGTTTTCCACGTAAGTTGTGAAAAGCTTAAAGTGAACGGTGCTGCCATCTCTGAGAAAACTTGAGAGCTTCGCGCTCATGCCGCAACGCGGCGCTTTCGTCTTAAATTTCTTTCCGTTGGTGGTGTACAATTTTGATATTTTCAGAATAAACGAATAACAAATTAATTACAAATTAACTTACCTTCGCACTTGAGTCCCTGCCGGAAGAAGCCGTAGAGCAGTGATCCGCAGTGGTCGCAAAACGTGGGCGACATAAACGTGTACACTCTAAAACGATGTGGTAAGTCTATCTTGAACCGTTCCCTTAAATACTGGAAAAAAAGAAAAATGGAGAAATTGTAGTTGAGTTAGTTTAAAAATAATTTCAGAACCATTTTTTAATGTAAGGTCATTTGAAGTGTATGTCCCCAATTCTGAACAAGGTTGAGGCTTTCAAGCAATGATTTCATCATTTTGATCTAAAATTTCAAGAAATCTAAATTGCAAAACTATTTTTTTTTGATAAAAAACTAATTGTGCCTCTTAAAAACTAAATTTTTTTTTCCAAAGATTTCAAATTAGAACTTCTAGAATTTGTGTTTGTTTTGAAAATCGCTCCGATTTGTTATAAGCATTTTTGGATGTAAAATTGAAATTGGATTTTAAATGTGGAACTTTAGGGATTCAATTTCAAACAATTATCAGGTGATATATTTTTTAATTTGTCTTAATTATTTTAAAATTGCGTCCATCTCTGAACAATTTATTTCAAATATCTGAGAAAACTATCCACATTTTTTCGATCCCAAAGGTGAAATAATTTGTTTAAACTTTTTTGAAATGTTAGTCGTGATTTTGAAACACTGAAAATATTTGCAATGGAGATGAGAAATTTCATTAGGGGTGTTTTAACATTAAAGATTTGATCAATAGTTTCCAAGAAGTTGTCGATTGAAAAATGAGGGCTGATTGGTTAGCACTTAGAAATATTTTTTTTAAATTTTCATTATCTCAGTTACTGGATCGGATCGGAGTCGAATACAAAAAATCCTTTGAATTGGAGTCAAAGTTTATGTGCTTAGTCAATTCACCGTTCAAATCGAAATGATAGTGAAAAGTATTACTGTACTGAGAGCTTAAATATAAAACATGTCAGCCCCTGTATCGAAAAGTATTACTTTTCGATTCCGATATTTTTGATTTGATTTGATTTGATTTGAATTTAATAAATGTTTGACTTTTTTTTTAAATTCAAAATACTATTTTTTTCAAAAAGTACAAACTTTCTATAGCTCAAAAATTAGCATTTTTGGTCCCCTAAAATATCAAAAAGTTACAAAATTACAGATGGGGGAAAAGTCTGTCAAAATTGAGTGTTGGATGAAAAAAGTTAGGTAAAGAAATAATGATTTCTTTTTTCTAAAATTTAATCCGAAATTCGCCTTAAATTTCTAAGATACATCTTATTAATTTTTTTAATAAGTTTTGTTCCTTTAAACATCAAAATATTTATAAAGTTTCAAAATAGGTATTTTGGAAATTCAACTTTGACTGATGAAAAGATAAATAGAAAAATTAGTTTTTTTATTATCATTTTTTCTGAATTCGTCTTCAAATACATTTTGTTTGGAAACCCCGCGAAATTGTATGGAAAACCAGCGATGGAATAATCATCATCAAAAGAAAATCTTTGGGCGTTCATCAAGAGAAAAAATCCGAAGGGAGCTTGGCTCTCCTCTCTCGCGCACGAAAGATCGGTAAAAGGAATCTAAAAAAATCATCATCTTGATTATTCAGCGGAACATCTTTTTCACTACTACACTTGCAAGTGAAACGACACACGTCGAATAATGACCTGTCACATTTTGTAGAACGGCAATGTGTGTAAACAAAGTGAATTAAATATTTTTAAGTGGTGCTGACAAGGAAATTCACAAAAATCATCAGCAGCTTGATTTTCATGAAGAATTTCGGGAGCGATTTTTTTTTGCGTGATTTGCCTCCTCTCTCTTTCGCGGGTGAAGAAAGATCGCTGGCGAAATTGATTTTTTTGCGATTATTCCATCGCTGTGGAAAACTGATTATACAAACTTCTTTTTGCTTTTGTTACTTTTGCTTTTGTTGACATAATGTTCCATCCAATCTTTAAAAAAATCTGAGAAAAAATGCATGATTCTTGACAATAGCACTAATCCTATTTTTGTTATGTTATATTGCGGATTTCAGAGATTTTTAGACAATCGTGCAAGTTGTGAAAAGCTCTCCAACAAAGTGCACACACATATGTGGAACTTTAGGTTAAAAAACGAGGACAGGACAGGTGCTGCCTCTCGCGGTGGAGAGCTGCAACTTTTCTACCAGTTTTTATGGCAGTTTTGCACACCGATGGGTCGTCCATAGTGCGTTTTGTAAGAATATTTTGAATTTTATAAAATTACAAGCTTTTCCCGGCAAACTTCGTCCTGCCTTTTTTATGTTTCCTGACGTTTTAAACTTTTTTTTGCTTACTCAGCCTCCTGTGATCAAAATTCGATTATACGCAATTTTTCCCATACAAAGGCAGATTATCCGGAATCGGTTCCAGAGTGGCCAAAGTTGTAACTTTTTGGCGTAAGAACCTTCCTTGGACTTATACGAACCCAACGCAACAAAGAGCACCTCGATCCGACGTTCCGTGTTGAATTGATTCGCGTTCGAACCAAACCATCGAAATTTTTTATATATATAGATTAAAAGTAGCAAGTTATGTATTTTTAGTTTTGGATAACAGCATGTATTTCCATCCAGCACATATTGTTGACTCAACGGCACTTCGGCGTGCAATTTAATTTCATCATTTTTGACTGAACTCTTGTAATGAAACTCGGAAACTTTTAAAGGGCCAAAGTGAGCGCCTTGGGCGTCATCCATAAAGTATGTCACGCTAAAATCGTCCAAAAATTACTCCCTCTCTCCTATGTCACACTTTGTCAAGCTGGCTCTATTATGTAACCTATGTGTTTTTCTTTTCCTACTTACTTACTTAAAACCAAATTTTAATTTTCTAGTAAGTTTCCTTATATTCAACATTTTTAAAAGTTACTCAAACGACAACATAACATTATTCGTTTAATTTTTTAATTAAATTTTTTTCAAAATTTTGGTTGATTTCCAGAGTTTTTTTTTTTTTTTTTAAAAAAGGTTTTATAAACTATTGTCTTTCATATGTTTATAGGACCTATTCAAAAAAACTCTAGATTTGTAGAATGTCATTTATTCGTAAACAGATACCGGCTACATGAAATATGCATTGACCCCTCATCCGATCAAAACTGGTATACTGAGAAGATGCCTCAAGTAAACAAAATCACAGCATGCCATGATTTGAATTTTCATTTTTCTTCTCGCGCGCCTCGCGTGTCAGCAGTTTGTTTTTGCAATTTACTTACTTTTTATGCTCCAAAATGCCTGAAAAATCTGTGTAGTTAAAAATTGCATGTTCAATAATCATGGCTCATCATTCTATTCGTTTGGGAACAGGTATTTAGCTAGTGCTGGTAAAATGGCATGAATTCTGTGACATCGAACAAAAATATGGGAGGTCGTCTTCCTCCCATCCCCCATTCGCAACTTCAAAATCTGCTCCTTTCATGTTTAAAACCACGATTTTAACAGCCCATCAGTGAAATCACGAGGGTGAGCAAGCTTCAACTGTTGAAGAAGAGCATAAAAAATGAAGTGTTGGCAAAGAAATCGCGTCACTAAAGCTACATAATCTCCACAAAAGTTTGAAAACATTACTTGATTTGGTAGATAAAACAAAAACAAGGTCTGTCTGTCAATCTGCGAGTGGTATAAGAGATTCAAATTTGAGAGTTGTTTATGCTGAGTAGGCTTTGACTAGCTTGGACAAATTTACACTATACCAGCGACAGAACTCAACAATCGTCACACTTTTTGGGATAACAGAATGTATGGAGTTCCAACCATGTGGTGCACACCTCAAACTACAGCAGAAAAAAACTATCTAAGACACACACCCTAGTTTGAAACTGATCTAAAGTGGTCGCAAAGCAACAAAGCTCAGTCGAGACACGCACCACTCTAGGCGAGCGGGGGGGGGGGAGAAGGGGTATGATTTTCGGTGTGTAAATATTTTGTGTGCAGTTATGATTTGCACAGGGGGAGAATTTGGTGCAAAGTGTGCAAAAACTCATTCAAAAATATCTTTGTGGCGTTATTTTCCAAGGATTATGATTTTTCATACTGCTTTTTTAATACAATTTTTGTTTGATTCATCCATCATCATGGTTAATTTGGATGGAGAAATTTTCTATAAAATTTTAAGCTTTAATTCATTTTTTTTTGTGGAAGTTTGCCAAACTGCTTAAGACATGATTACAGTTCATCTTATACCATAAAATACAGGCAAAAATATGAGAATTCTTGAAAATATTAGTTAGCAAATGTTGTATGTTATAATTTAAGGAAAAATGTACAAAATATCTCGGATTAGTCTTCAAAAAGACCTAAGAGCAATTGGTAAACAAAGCCTTTTCTGCACCGGTAAGCGACGTGCTTACGAAAAATCATTTTCAAAAATGCTCAAGATTGTTCATCTACACGTTCTTCAAGTGCCCTAAACTTAAAACAAATGAAATATTGTTTGAATTTTGAGAAAAACGAATATTAGTGTCGGAGGTCACAGTGGCTCTTACGGCTTTTTGAAAACTCACCCGAGATATGTTCTATTTTATTTTAGCGTTAAAAAAATCTTTTGCTGAAGAATAGTTTTGAATTCAAATGGGTTTTAAATTATAAATATTGTGAAGGGTTTTTTTTATGAACCAAAGCCAAAGTAAAATTTTTATGGCAATTTTTAAGCTTTCTGTTTAAATGAGCTGTGTCGATTTAAATACAGCCAAGCGAGATGATTTTCAAAAAAAAAAAAAAAACGAGATAACTTAACGTTTACTTTTTTAACTATTCATGAAACTCATTGCTGATCGAAGTTTGTTCAAAAACTTATATAAACTGGTATTGAGTTAAAAATTAAACTAAGACTAGCTTGGTAAAAAAAATCAAAACGTTTGGGTCAAGTACATGATAAAAATCTTGATTTAACTGACATTGTTTAGTAATTCAGACCAAATGGTTTCATTTACATAAAGGTCCTTGAAACTGATGAAAGTGTTTCTTTGTAGACTACGAAGTAAAAATGTGGAATTTTTGAGCCTAACTATCGAATTCAGTACAGCGATTCTAGGTCAAACCAGCAGGATCCAGATCAAAAGTGTTCCGATTTGGCTAAAATTTGGCATTTGAGTTCTTTGGCCAAAATAATTTGATCTGTTTTTTTTTCTCAGAATATCATTCTGAATACGTAACATATCCAAAACTTGTGAATATAAATCAACAGGAATATAAAATATGATAAAAAAAATTACATATCGGATTTGGCACATCAACCGAACTCAATCTATCATGCTTTTCCATTGAGAAGAGTTCCCAGTACATTTTGGTGGAGACGCAAGGTGCTTTTGATCTGGATTCTGCTGGTTTGACGTGGAATCGCTTAATATGAATAACCTACCGAGCAAACCAAAATGTCTACTTATTACTTAATTTTGTGTTAAAAAGAATTGAAAATAGTGTTTTGAGAACCAAATTACACTCAAACCCCGATGGTTTGACACCAAATGTTGTCAAACGAACGGGGTCACTTTTTAGTTTGACACCCCTTTTACACGGAGTTCACACACCCAACGAAACGTTTGTTTTGATAGTGTGCGTGAGCGCCGTGTAAAAAGTGACAGTTCGTCACTTTTTAGTTTGACTTTGACCAACCAACGGGGTACAAACTAAAAAAAGTGTCAAACGAAAAAGTGACCAAACACCAACCAAGTGAATGTAATCCGATTTTTTAAAAAAGGATATTGATAAGCGATTTTAAATCATTTAACTTAAACAAACAAAACCGATAAAACTGATACTCACAATTGTACTTTCGGAATTAAAACTAGATTCGGAGCAGCTTCCCAGCAGCTTCTCGTGGCATTTTTTGTGGACCGCCGTTTGGCACGCTAAAAAAGAATACAGAAGAATAATTTTACTAAATGTGCGCAGGTAGTCAGGAAAAGTCAAACAAATCACGCGTGTGGAAAATTCGTTTCGGGTGATTGCTCTGTTTTGGTCAACCTGTCAGTCTGTTTGATTTAAACTCCTGCTGGGCCCCAAGGTCGAGCGATTGTTAGGTGTGGCGAGATCATAACTGTCAGTGGCTAATGTGCGTGCTCGTAAATTGCGCTGCTGTCGTAGGTTAGGTCAGGTTTGTGTTTTTGTGAAAGGTTCTTCGTGCGTCAAAATTAAGGGAGATTTGTTGTTATGGTTATTGTTATGGGGTTTGGGAAATTTTGAAACTTGTTAACATTCCGATCGAAGTAAGCCATACTCACTTTTGCACTGGTAGCCCTGCTTGCCAAAGCCCCACAGGAACTCCTTGCAGAAGGCGCAGAAGGTGGGCTGGCGGAAGAACTTGGCCACAAACTTGTGGCCGTTGATTTCGTGCGTCCTGCAGGAGAAATAGCGGATTCTAGAGTGGGTCTTGTGCTGGGTCGACGCAATGGGGTTTGGTACAGTGAATCCAACATTTATTGGCCGGCTACGAAACTATGGAAAGTACAAACTGACCAAAATTCGGTTCCCGCGAACTCACCTCTGATGCTTAATGGCACCCCGCCGCTTCGTAATGTCCCGGGCTTTGGTCTTTTGTACTAAAGGTGGCGGACACTGGCCGTACCGTGTCCCGTCCGGACTGCTGGGTTGCTTGCCGGACTGTTGTTCCTGCGTCCCATTGTTGGCCCCGCAGTTGGCCAGGCTGAGTCCGGCGGAACCGGCGCTGGCCATCGTCATGGTCACTACCGATGAGGAGGAACTCGTGCGGACCAGCGCACCCAGTGGGGGTGCCGGCTGTGGGGGTAGCAGCGGGGGTGGTTGGGGCGGTGCCAGCGGATCATGGTGCGGATCACCGTACGCCGAGTAGTAGCTGGAGGCCGCCGACGAGGAGGACGACGTGGACAGGGCCGACTGGAGGGACAGCTGCTGCTGGTCACGCTGCAGGTACGGCCGCTGGGATTGGTTGCGAACGCGGGTCTGGGGAAAGGAAGAAAGGGAACAATTAGATATGTGTTTCCAAGATTAACAACTTGTGTTTTTTATTCATTGGATTTTATCAACTTGAGTTTTTTTTTCAACTCGATTTTGTTCAACCTGAGTTTTATCAACTTCAGTTTTATCGGGTGCGAGACAACTTTCCGAAAGAGCTTTCTTTAAAGGTCATTTCACCAAATGTTTTTTTTTAAATTAAAAGTCATTTTAATTTTTTTTATCTCGGAATTAATTCAGACAATAGCAATGCATTCAACACAATTTAAAAAAAAAACAGAAACAAAACTTGAAAATCTCTTTTAAAAGATTTATTTAATTCAATTTATTTGATATTTTGCATTCTACTAAGGCTGGTACAAATATTTTTAAAAGTTTTTGTCACCCCCCCTTCCTTCAAAATTGGCCCGAAAAATCAGGGGGCAAAAAAAATATTTTTACAATAAACTTCAGATCTTAGATTTTTTGAAAACTAATGATTGCAAAACAACTGAACTAGTGTAAAATGCATTTTAAAACACTTTTTTCATTAAAATGTGAAACCATAGTTTGTTATTTAAATTTTTATATTTTTTATTTTTTTCCCCCTTGTCCTCGGCCAGGGCCGAGGGACAAAAACTTTTTTAACCCACCGGAGGTCGCGTACGTGTACTTTGTACACAGTTTGTAAGGGCACTTGTAAGAAAGGCGAAAACACGCGACTTCCCGAAGGTTAAATATTTGCATCGGCCTAATCATAACTAGTTATAAGTTTTATTGAAAACTATTACACATTTTTTAGCAGTTTCATCAGAAGCAGCAAAAAAAAGCAGAAAAAATCCAATAAAAACTCAATTTAAAAACAAGTTCATTGAATTTTGTAAGCAAAATAAAAGCTTTCAGTGAAATGTCCATTCGTCAGAATGACTTTCAGTGAAATGAACCAGATTCTTGTTGTCAGCTGGAGTTTATTCTGCTTGTGTTATAAATTACTGTTTTATTTTTAAACATGTTTATTCATCATGGGTTTTGATCTACTTGAGCTCTATCAACTGGGGTTTTATCATCTTGAGTTCGATTAACTTGAATTTTATCAAGTTGTGTTTTTTTCCACCTGAGATTTAATCAACATGAGTTTTTTTTTAATATAATTTTTTTCAGCTTGAGTTTGCTTGTCGAACCATATCAACTAGTTTTTTGAACTTAAGTATCATTTGTTTAGATTAATTTTTTTATTTACTTTTTTTGAGTTTTTAGGTATGTTTTGTTTAATTATGAGTTTTTTTTTAAATTTTGTTTTTATTCAACTTGATGAGCTATATCAAGTGGATTTTTTAAGGTAATTAGAAATCATTTGTTAAGATTGAGTTTTCAACTGCTCATCTTGAGTTTTGATGAATTTTATCAATAAAATCATCAAAATAAGGTTTTTAGCTCATTCCTTAAAAATGGTTGAGTTTCTTTTTATTTTAAGTTATATTTTTAACCTTTCTTTTTGTATACATTTATGTTATTTTCTTACATTTTTTTTAATCAAATTTGTTTTTTTTTTTAGTTTAGTTTGTTTATTTTCAGTTGATTTGTTTTGAGGATATTAAAAGGTTTTTTTTTTCAATTTGTGTTGGTTTTACATAATAGTTTTTTCAACTTGGTTCCTTTTCTCAAATGAATATTTCGTCTTGAGTTTTTTTTTAATTTTAGTAACAATATGTTACCAACTTAAGATTTATTCATCTGTGTTTTTTTTTTATCAACTTTTATTAAATCAAGTTGTGTTGTTTCTACCTGTAATTTTATTAATATGACGTTTTTGAATAATTTTTTTTCGATTTGAGTTTGTTTCATCATTGAAGTTTAAGTTGAGTTTTTTTAACATTAGTTTTCGAACATAAGTTATTAAATTTGAATATGTCTAACTGTTTAATTTAAATTTTTTTTTATAATAGTTGTAAATTTTTTAACAGCGTTTTTTTATCTTAAAATTTCTAGTTTATAGCTTTTCATCTTGATTTTTTGCAAAAAAGTTTTTGAATTGAGTTAATTGAATATCTTTTTTGTAGTTTTCAGACTTCTTTTTCTAAATTAATTATAATTTTATTTTGTCCTTAGCTTTTGCATCTTATTTAACTTCGTGTTTTATTAAATTGAGATTTTTTCTGTTTTTAACTTTGGTTATTCGTTGCATTGATTGGTTTAGAGAATTTTAATATTTATAATTTATTTTATTTTTTCAATTTGTGTTTGTTTTAATATGAATTGTTCATCTAGATCAGGGGTGACCAAAGTATGGAGGTGTTTTTCTGTGGCCCGCGGACCCATTTTGAATAATCGTGTAAAATGGCCCGTTGATCATATTTAAAGTTATTTAATACTTCTTAAAATAAAGGTTGATTTCAAACTGTTTTATGTTCTTTTTTTTCTTTGTTAATATAAAACTGATGATTTTTCCAAATTTTGATTCCCATTTTACGACATGAATATATTGTTCAAAAATCTTTTTAATTTAAACAATTTCAATTAAAGAAGTAAATATAAAAAAAATTATCAAATTTTCAAATTTGACTTTGACAAACTTTCAAATTTGACTTAGTTAGAAAACTGTAATAAGAGCAAAAATTTAAACATTACATATTAATTTAAAAGTCATAATGACTCTTTTCATGAAATTTGTTCAAACTTATTTTGCACTTAGAAATCTTCCAACTTGGGCTTCGAACTCATGACAGTTGGATAACGAATCTGATTGACTACCATCTCATTCAGACAGACGAAATTTACAAATTTCAATTTAAAATTAAGTACAATCAGCTGCAATCAATTTTAAATGCATTTCTCTGCGTTTAGAATCATGTTGAGTATGTTTGGGTTTATTCAAAAATAATTTGGATTTTAGTGAATTTTCGATGAACAGTTCCACAGATTTCATGTCGCCATTTTCAAATTTGAAAAAATAAATATTTTTTGAAATACCTTAAAAAATAAAATCAACAAATCTGATGATCATTTTTTTTTTGTATTTTTAAATAACGAAAATGTTCAAAAAATAACAGAAATATTGAAAAACTTCAAGTAATAGAAATATTTTCTAGTCTTTTAAATGAAAAGATCGAAATTTGTTTTTTTTTCAATTTGGCCAAAAGCTCATTTGAGTTTGAAATTTGGCCCGGCATCCGAAAATTTTGAGCACCCCTGATCTAGATTTTATAAAAGTTTTTTTTTTAGTATTTACATGTTAGAACATTACACTTGTTTTGTTTTCAATTTGATGTTTAAATCCTGAGATTTCTCGAAAATTGATTTCGAAATTTTTTTTAACTTAAGTTTTTTTCCGAATTTACCGGGACCGTGGTGTAGGGGTAAGCGTGATTGTCTCTCACCCAGTCGGCCTGGGTTTGATCCCAGAAGGTCCCGGTGGCAAATTTTGAGACGAGATTTGTCTGATCACGCCTTCCGTCGGACAGGGAAGTAAATGTTGGCCCCGGTCTAACCTAGAGGTTAGGTCGTTAGCTCAGTCCAGGTGTAGGGGTCGTCTCCCTGGGTCCTGTCTCGGTGGAGTCACTGGTAGGCAGTTGGACTCACAATCCAAAGGTCGTCAGTTCGAATCCCGGGGTGGATGGAAGCTAGGGTGTAAAAAGAGGTTTGCGATTGCCTCAACAATCAAACCTTCGGACACTTAGTTTCGAGTAGGAATCTCGCAATCGAGAACGCCAAGGCAATGCTGTAGAGCGAATAATTTGATTTTGATTTTTTTTCTTTTAATGGCTTTTCAAGTTGAGTTTTTTTTTTGTTTAAATTGATATTTTTTATCCTGAGATTTCTCCAAGATGCCTTTTTGGCAGTTTACTTTTTCAACTATATATTAAAAAAAAAGAATTTCTTTTTTGATATTAGAGTTTTTCATCTTGATGTTTTGTTTTTTTTTAAGTTTTTTGGACTTTGTCTTTTTTGTTTTTTTGTTTAAACTAAGATTTTTTAACTCGACTTTTTTAACATGATTTTTATGTTATTCAATTGTTAACACTCAATTTTTATTCTTTTAGTTTTGTCAATTTTTTTTACTTCAGTTCCCACTAAAAAATCTTTATTTTTTAGCTTTTGTTTATTCATTTCGATTTAATTTGATTTGAAAATTGTAAGCTTTATTTTTAAATTGTAGTTTTTTTTTCAACTGCTTTTCATTTTTGTTTTACTTTATTTGTTTTCAAATTGAGTTGAAGCTAATCATGAGAGTTTTTGATGCAAATAGAGCACTGATTCTGATTCTTAGGCAAAGATATTTTTCTACTTGAAATTAATAAAAAAAAACAATAATTTTAAACCTTTTTTTTAGATTTTAAAATTTTTTTAGATTTTAAAATTTTTGAAACCGATTTGATCTGTTGAGTCTGTGGTAACGTGTTGAAGTGTGTTGGAAGCGCTCCAAAGATAAAGTGATTTTAGCTTGTATTAATTGTTAATTCCTATCGAGTTCGTACTTAAATTGACGAGTGGAGCTTGTACTAAGCCATACCGATGGATTTTAAGTGAAAGTTTCTAGTTTTAGTGAAATTTCAAGGCTTTTCCATTCTGCGCGCCTCCTTCTTATTCTTGTTTTTCTTCTTGTCGAGCATCGCAGCCGCACCGTAGTTTCATTTCCATTCGTTCCTGGTTCAAAAACGTCAATTTCGTTGTATGGGCTAGCGTTAGGTCGTTCATGAATGGTTTTCCGGTTGACAGTTTTCTGAGTTGTTTCCAAAAAGAACTTTTGTTTTGATTGTTGTTTTCTTTTCTCAACGAAAAAGTTTTGCTATGCCATGTTAGTACCGATCAGTGACAATATTCAATTATGGTGAAACTGTAACGTACCTGAAAATAAAGATTCCAGAAAATCTAAATAGACAGTGGCGTGATCAAATTCCAGAAGAAAAACAATTTAATATAAGAGTGTGCGACGTGCTCCACTCACTGCTGTGTTTTCCAATTGTTTGCTGATAAAAGTTTTTTTTCGTTTCATGAAAGTGGCTGCCAAAGCTCTTCTTTCAAGAGCAGAAGCTGGAATTAAGGGCAGCAAAATTTTAATTGTATTCAAACGAAAATAGTGCCGGCCACGTTTGTGTATTGCTCGTTTTTAAAGCGATTTTACTCGGGAAAAGCACAAAATATCGTTCATTTGACTGTTGTGTGAGTTATTTGTTCGTGCTGTCGTGAAGGAATTTTCGAATTTTGTAAATATTATCCGACAATCTTGTGTTTTTGAAAAAAGTTGAAACCAACGATGCTCCGAGGTAGAGAGAATTGTGAGTGTGAGTTATTGGGGAGGAATGCAGAGGGAGCGAGTATGCATTTGTGTTCGGTGTGGCCTGCTTGGATGGTGATGCCTTGATGCTGTCAGCTGTTGTTGAGAGAAGGTTTTGGAAGTTCACGAGTCCGAGGCTGGCCAACTGAAAGAATTGGCCGTTAGTAGAATCGTTCTATTGTTATCCTCCCATCATCAAGGACTACACGCGAAAAATGTGAGCCATGAATGAACAACGGTGATCGGCTGAACTCGGGTGAGATCTTTCTTTTGTTGTGATTTTAACTTGCTGTGTTATTGGTGTTTTTTGTGCTTTAATTGAGATTACATTAATTGTTTTGTGATTTTAAAAACCCTTCCTATATCACCGTTGATCAGAAGGTACGGCGTCGGGTAAATTGTACAATAATTTTTCAAATAATGTGTTAACTTTTCATGGTGAAAAACTCATTTTTATAGAATCGTTTATCGAAAGACACGCTGACACGCGCGCATTTTTGAATCTGTTGATTCGATTGTGAGTAGCGGGACCTCGCGGTAACTATGCAACGTGTTTTTTCGGAGCCTTTTATTTGATTTTTTCATAAGTCCTTCGTTTATCATCGTTGATTGGAAGGCACGTCGCCGGTTTAGTTCGTTTATGTTATTGTTTTAATTTCATTACAATTGGTTACGTGGTTTCCTGTTTTCTTTTCGTTTATATTCGTTGATCGTAATAATTTATTCCAACTGGAAGTTTTAGTATTAACTTATTGAACTATCGATTTTATGAAGAGCAAAGCGTCTTTTATTAACTATTTTTGAAATTCGCTCGCGTTATCTAATTGTACAAACAGGTAAAACATAATGATAAGACCAGCCCATAGCACTACTGCTCGGTTGGCACGCGTTCGATAAAAAAAAACTTTTTAAATAATCAATTATTTATCTTTCCGCAGCCGGCTGCCTAAGATATAAAATTTTCAACCGATAAACAAAATGCTAATGGTCACATCACTGCCACTCGTGAATCCTGACCTCATACCCATCTACTAACCCCCTCAAAACTCATGTGATACTTTGTCGGAGAAGCAGTCGATTGGGCGGTCTCTATCACTCAAGTATCGGACTAACATTCCCATCCACTTCCCCGTGACTCTACCACTGGTCGTGGCCGGCGCCGGTATTGATCAGCATGATAGGGGCCTTTGAGAAGTTGCGAAGCGAGGAAAGATAGCACCCACTCATCTTCCACGGCTCGTGGATGTAACTTCTGGAGGTCCTGGTCAATAACGGAGTAGCAACTGCGGGTGGGCACCTATGCTATGCTATGCTATGCTATGCTATGCTTTAAAATTTTTGAAACCGATTTTTTACTAATTGAGTTCCCTAAATTTACTTTGATAAATTTGAGTTTTGTAGTTTTTTTTCTGGATTCTCATGTACATATTTTTTTGATCAACTCGTGTGCTATAAATTATCTGTTTGAAGCATTAGCTTAACCAATTTGAGGTTTTTCTTCTTGATTTGGTTTTAATTAAAATAAAGGTTGAACAACTTGAGGTTTTTCATTTGGAATATCATCAAAGTAATTTTTTTTTCCAGATTGAGTGATTTCAACTTGAGTTTTTATATTTTTTATATTTTTTTTTTCAAATATATTTTGTTTTGAATTTGGGTTTGTTACTATTTGTCTCTAACTATTTTTCTAAATATTTTTAATGTTTTGTTTATTATCCAAAACTTTTTTTTAATTTTTTTCAGAGTTTTTTTTTTAACTTTCTCAACATGATTTGTTTGAACCACAATTATTTTGGATGTGTTTTTTATTTGAGTTATTTTTTTCAAACTGAGTTCTTACTACAACCTGACTGTTAAGTTTTTTTTAAATCGAGTTTATTTTAACGTGAAATTTTTTAGCAATGACAGTATATTTAACCTGCTTTGGAATCGAATTTACACGAACTAAAATCAGTCAAAAACCCTCATCCTTACCTCGGGTGCCGCCCGGGCACTTCTGGCAGAGCGCTGACTGTTGCTTTGTCCATTTCCAGCTCTTCGTCGACCATGGGCTCCAGTAAATATCATTTTCTACTGGACCAAACCAGGGCGCGCCAAAAATCGTTCCACTTCCGCAAGTGAGTGCCTCGCTGCTCCAACAAACTAATTCGTTTTTCTTCCTTTTTTTTCTTTACTCTACAAATACAAATTTGCACCCAAAACGTGTGTGTGTGCCCAAAAAATTGCACTTTTTTCGCGGTGACTCCAACCAACAAAACAAAGACAAAAATTAACTTCAAATCGCAGCGGTAAAATTTGCACAAATCGAATTGCACCACACAAAAATTACAAACTACTAATACTTGTTTTAGTCCAAGGTTTCTTGCCCGCGCTGGGAGCTCTTCTAGCTAGCTCGAATTGCGCACTTTGCTCCATCTTTTGGCCACCGCCACAAACTGCTGCTGCTGCTGCTGCTGGCGTGGCCACAACGTTGAATCTGCTGATGGTGTTCCTGCTCCTGCTGCCGCTCTCATTGCAGTGGTGGCCACAGCAGCCGGGCCGCCGGCTGATTCACCTGTCGAAGGGGGAGAAATATTTATGAGCTATCGATGGTACTACACACATGCACACACGGGTTAATTTTAATTTAGTGGTTCAGCGGAATTCTCTGTGGAAATGTGGAGCGTTTTCCCGTTTAAGGTTTGTTTCTGAATTCCTGCAATCATTCAGAGCAACTTTTGTTCTACGATTTTGCTAAGTGTAACTGAACTTAAGTTTTTGTATTTCGTTTTTACTTCTTAATTTTTGCATTTTTATATTTATTTATCTTATTTTGAAGTTATGTTTTTATTTGTTTTTTTAAATGTTTTATTGCACACTTTGCACCAAATTCTCCACCCTTGCAAATCATACCACACCAAATATTTGCGCACTTGAAATCCTACCCCTTCTCCCCCCCGCTCGCCTAGAGTGGTGCGTGTCTCGACTGAGCTTTGCTGCTTTCGAACAGTTTCAAACTAGGGTGTGCGTCTTAGACAGTTTTTTTCTGCTGTAGTTTGAGGTGTGCACTTTTGTATAGAGCTTTCCACAAGTTGCACGATTGTCTAAAAATCGCTGCAATCTGCAATATTGTTTATTTATATTTTTAGTTGCTTCCTTCCACCGTTAGCTTTGACTTGTTTTACGTTTTTCATATTTTTTCATATTTTAAATACACAGCCACAGTTACGTGACAAAATCCAGCTAACAAACTTAAAACAAAAAATAATCAATGCAATGCATTGAAAGCTTTTGGTGGAAACGGAAAAAATCAACTGCAAAATAAAACATGCAATTCTTCTGTTTTATGAAAATCATTTTTTTTTATTCACCACAAAATAAAAATAATACTATTTATTTTCCTAATCATAAAAAAATATATTTTCAGCAATTCCTATTTCCTTACATTTAAGAAATGCTAAGATTCAGGGTAATTTTTCTGATTTTTTTTTAGTTTCAAAAATCATAAAATCGTAAAAAAAAAATCATAAACAATGAACTCTCTCTGCGTTAAATTTTGGGTAGTGGGCCTGGCCGTATTAACATTTGCGATGTTTCAATGCACTTCAATAAAATGTATGTCTGTTTATCTGTGCTTATAACATGAAAAAATATCAGAAAAATAAATACAGAATTTGTCATTTTAGGCATCAAAGTCCTTTTGAAGATAATTTTCCATCTCATCACTTTTTTCGAGTATCGTAAAACGGGGTGACTTTGATAGCCGGGGTGACTTTGATAGGTTTGCGATTTTCCCGCAAAGTGAAGAGCACAATTAAAATATGTAAGGAATGGTTTAGAAACATACTGACCGTGGTAGAGAAGTGTTCAACAAAGTACCTCAAGAAGAACTTTTCATAAAATTTTGACAAGTTTAAAAGTTAGTTATTTATAGTTAAGAAAATGTTGATGAATGTCATTATTTTAAACTTCTCAAAGTGTCTTGATTTACTCAATGAACATGATTTTTAATCGGTAAACGGAATGCATTTTCGGATTCTTTGGACAATTTTCCACTAGGAGCAGGTTAAAAAAGTTTGTAAATAATAAATAATATGTGTTTTTAAAACACAATCAAATAAAATCTCCAAATTTATGGGCAATTTCAGTTGAACAAATTTCATGTAAAATGTGAAAACTTGTGATTCGTGCTTCGAATTCAGTATAAAATGCAATATAAATCGATAATTTTATAAACAAAACTAGTTTTAACAAATTTCAGGCAAAATTCCGACTTTTTAACAATTTTACCTAAAATTTATATGTATTTTGCTAAAAAGCTTATACACTAAGTTAACTAAATATAATCATTGATTTTTTTTTCTTAAAAACTATATCAGCTACTTTAGTGATGGTACATTTAGCATACAAGTAAAGTTTGAACATCTTGAATATAATTTTAACAAGAAAAACTATGACTATCAAAGTCACCCCGGAATTAAAACTAAGAATTTTTAACGAAATTATTTTTCTAAACATTATTGAAAAAACTTTTTTTTCCGAAATAGTGCATGGACTTTGTGTGGCCTACCCCAGTACATGTTTTAAAAATAATAATCTTGAGAAAAACCTTACCTGTTGGAAAATATTCTAAAAAAAAATTGAAATTCTATCAAAGTCACCCCGGTTTACGGTATTAGAAGTTGTGAGGAGGAAGTAGATCTGAGTCCAAATTTTCTCGCAGGTAAATCATTTCACAAAGAAATCAATGCTGCTTGGGGCTCTTTTACAAAATGTGTGAGTTGGCAGAAATCGACCCATTTTGAAAGTTTAACAAGCAAGGTATAATTTAAAAAAAAAAAAGTTTCGTTGAAATGTAAAAGAAATCATAAACGGACAGGAAACTTATCAAATTCGTCCAAGTTCATAAAAATAATTGTTTATTCCGAAAAAATAATCTATGGTTTCAGGGGCCATCCCGGGCAGACGGTAATAACAAAATTAATGCCATTTCAATAACAAATACTGTTAAAATAACAAAAAATGTTATGGAATCTTTTTGAAAAATCAATTTTTGCATATGAGTTTAATAACAGTTTATGTTATCATAACAAAATTTGTTATTGGTCTGATATTAATTGAAAGCCAGAACAACTTGGGAATAACATTTTTTGTTATGGAAGAATACCTCAGACTGTTATTGGGATGATCGGATTAGTTGTTAAAATAAAAAAAAATAATAACAAAGATTTGTTCGAAGAATAACTTAAAATGTTATTAGTCTGTTATTACAACAACAATCCAATAACAAAAAAATCATAACGGCGAATAACGAATCTTGTTATAAATAACATAAAATGTTATTGGCCCAGTATTTTCAAATATCAAAAAATGTTATTCCTCAGTTATTTCCGTCTGCTCGGGCATGCACAATCCACGTGGACACCTAAGGAAGGGGGAGGAGTTTTACCATTGTCCAGGTTCCATTCAACAAGTTTGTTTATCCACTAAAATAATTACAGAGTGGCCACTCAAGTCGGGAAAGCCGGGAAAAAGTTGGGAATTCGCCAAAATCCGCAAAAAATCGGGAAAAAGCCAGGAATTTGTGATTATTTATCAAAAAGTCGGGAAAAGTCGGAAATCCCAAGCATACTCTTTTGGAAATTATTTTCTATATCTTTGAAAATTATTTTAATATTTTGTACAATTTTCAATTTAAATTCACTCAATTCTTCCTTACAAACTTACATTAAATTTAAGGTTCCTTTCACTATTTCAATCTGTTTGAGAATGTAGCGGTCATTTAAGACATTGAAATTCCTAATAAATATTGGATGCTTTTGATACAGATATTCATGATATTTTTTATGAAACAAATGATTTTTATCATTTTTGTATATCAAACATGAGTTAACTCACATGAGTTATTTTCGTTTTGAAAACATGAAAAAATATTGAAATAGCAAAAAAAAATCAAGTAATTTTCATTTAAGTTATTGCACATATGTTTAAAGAATTTGTCTCTTTAAACATTTCGCATAAAAAAAAAAGGTGAACTTACCAAACTGAACTTTTCATTAAAAAAAACTGTTTTATACTGACAACTATTTAAATCAAAATTGATTATAAAATCCAACATAAAAATTTACAAAATTAAAAACGGAACTTTGATTAAATCATGTTTACCAACTGAACAAAATTGTCAACAGTTTGATTTGTTATACAGTCCAGACTCGATTATCCGAAGTCCTCGGAAAAATTTCACTTCGGATAATCGAATCACGATTTTTTTTTATGTCTTAATTTGGATGGTCGAGCTTAGGTATGACACATAAACTACTCTAAAATGATATAGAATTTCAAAATCCAAAATGGCGGCCAAAATGGTGGCGATAACAGATTTAAAAAAATGCATTTTTAAATTTAAAAGGCAAACACTTAAATTTGACTAAAATGAGGTCGCAGAACTCGATTTTTTTTTTGGTCATGATTCGATAATCCGAAGTCCCATACAAACTTCAGATAATCGAACTTCGCATAATCGAGGCTTCTGATAATCGAGTCTGGACTGTAATTCATTCAAATATTGATTCGATGGTTGATAGTGACTCTTTTTAAAGAGTTTTTTGTTTCAAATCATTCTTTAAATAAGAAATTCCCATTATTTGAGTCGGAAAAAAGTTAGGAATTTGAAAATGGGATTTGAGTGGTCACCCTGAAAATAGCGGGGAGGATTTAGGATTTTTTAAGTTTCAACGTAGTTTGTGAATAACCCATAAATTTTACATAGAATTTGATGTTTTTTATTTGCTTTTATTTACTTAAAATTTTATTTTCAACTTTTTTTTGCGTCGAAATCACTTTTTTAATTCGAAGGTTTGCTTCTCACTTGTGTGCTTCGAAATTTAACGTGTCAATATTATTTGAAAATACCGCTGCCATTGCAAGTTAAATTAGTTATTTTGTTTTTTTTTGTATGATTAGACTGGAACAAATTTTATTTAAAGTTTTTGTCTCCCTTTTTTAAAGTTGGCCCGAATAATCAGGGGGCAACACATTTTTTTTTTCAAATAACTTCAAAATTTAAATTAAGTGCAATCAGCTGAAATCATTTAAAAATACATTCCCCTGCGTTTACATGGGGTTGATTTTAAAATCTTTAGAATTTTTGAAATTTTCGATGTTTATTATCGCCAAATGTTTTTTTTCGCTATTTTTTTTTGTTTCCGTCAAATCTTACATTTTTTGAAAAACAAATGATTGTAAAACAACTGAACTAATGTAAAATGCATTTTAAAACACTTTTTCCATGCAAATGTTGAAACTATGGCTGGTTATTTCAATATTTATTTACTTTTTTTACCAAAGTTTTTTACTATAGTTTTTTTTAAGGAAAAATCAATATTATGATTCAGTTAACTAAGTTTATAAGATTTTTTAACAAAATAAATATAAATTTTAGGTAAAGTAATACAAATTTAGAATTTTTCCTAAATTTTTTTAATCTAATTTTGTTTTTAACAATATTGATTTATAATGCATTTTAAACTGAATTTGAGATTTATTCAATAGTTTTATTTGAAAATTATGCTTCTGAAAGTGCCTATAAATATGAAGGGTATTCTTCGAAATGTGTTTCAAAAACAAATAAAGAAACTTATTCTATCTTCTCCTAGTGAAAAACTGTCCAAAGAATCCAAAATTAGACTTTTTCGGAAATTCTAAAATACGTGCATTGGAAATACAACGTTTAGTGATACAAAGTCAAATAAAAAACCGGGAAATATTTGTTCCGTTAACCTATTTTTTCTGAAAGGTCCCAATAACAACCTACAACTTTGCCGAGGATACCAAATCGATCATGAAATCCCTTCTCAAGTATATTTTTTCGAATATTCTCACATGCATATTTTGTATGACCAGCTCAAAAAAAAAAAAAAAAAAAATATGGACCCTTTATGGAAAAAGTTATAATGCAAAAAGGCTTCTTTTGACATAGCAAATGCTTGGACAAATTTTCATTTGAATAAATAAGTACAGAATTCAAAATTCCGAACAAATTTGATAAATTCTAAAGAATTACTCTCCTAGCTTCATCTTTGACAGCACGTCAAAAAGGACCATTTTAGAAGATATATATTGTCGTGAACCATTTTAGAAGATATAATTAACGTGAAATTGGAGAAACCAAAGATAAAAAACCAAACAGCTGAAAAAAAATTGTGATAAGTTGTTCCGATTAATTCAATAAATAAATATTGTATAGCTTTCCAGAGAATCCCCGCGCGAGAGGGTGCCTGGGTCGAAAATATTCGATTTTTGCACTTAAGTCATCAAAAAGTACTCTCATTCACGTCCGTCCCCCGGCCAAATCGTCCCCAACCCAACCAGAAGATATCCTCTACCACCATTGAAGGCTGGCAGTGGGCCAGCAACGGCGTCGTCAGCGGCTTTTGTCAGCGTCCGCATGATGCCAATTATGTTTGGCAGGCCCAGCAAGTGTCAGTGCCTGAAAAATTCGAACCTGTCAAAACGGTGCTGTTGGCACGGAGGGAATTCCTCTTGCGATGACCACGAAGGGGCGGGGTTTTGCATATTTTGAAGACACACTTAATAATAGGGGTAATTACTGTGGGATGGGTTTGGTAAATAAGCTCTTAATTTGTTTGTCTATTAGTGTTTAAAATGTCAAAAGTACACGATAAAATTTTAAAACTGAAATTCGAAATGATATTGAATGATTGAAATAATTCATGAGTGAACAGTACAACCCCGATAGTTCGGCCACGACCCCCGACCTACTTTCCCGCCAAATTAATTCACCTCAACTCAAGAGACTGACACACATCGCAAATTTCTCGACGCTCTCAAATCCATCAATCCTCCACCACCACCCGATCCGCAACTAGCAACCCTTCCCCAGCTGACTTGGGCTGACTTTGACTGGCTGGTGTTCGTAAATCACTCAACCGCGATGTTTGTCAGACCTTCAGCCCCCCAATCCGCTCTCGGTCAGCGTTTGGGTGCTTGTATAAGTACTGTCTCTAGTGAAAACAAACTTCTAATCTCGGGCGCGCGGATTTTTGCTTCATTCAAGCTGAAGAGCATCGGAAGATTCGCGGGATTTAGGGGGGAGTGGTCAATTTCGAGAAGAGAAGTCAGGTGTCAAAATGGTGTTTGAATTTAAAACTAATTGTTCATCGATTTTTGACCACGTAGATTCGTGCGACTGACAGCTTATACAAATCAGCGAATCCTTTCTGTTATCTTAAATGACAGTAAAACACCGCTGATTTGACAACCAGAATACCTTTCAAATTGACTAACTGGTGGCAATCCATTGCAATTTAAGAGTTCAGATTCACTAATTTTTATTTGGACGTATGCAAACCACGTAGAAACGTATTGTAATTTGTAATTTTTAGACTCGTAAAATTTGTGTTTTCAGTATAAAAACTCGAACACCACTTTCTAATAAATACAGTCCAGGCTCGATTATCCGAAGGTCTCGGAAAAATTTCGCTTCGAATAATCGAAGCTTAAGTATGACTCCTGAACTACTCTAAAGTGGTTTAGAAATCCAAGATGGTGGCCAAAATGGCGGTGATGAAATATTAAAAATAATGCATTTCGACGCCGTCGTGCTAACTTGTCGTACGTCGCTTTTCGACGTTCCGAGAAAAACGCGTTATAATGTTTGACCTTGAATAAACAAAAACAAGAGCAAGAAAGTAAACAATAACTAAAGTTTGGTTGAATTTGATTACCGAAGTCTCGAGTTACACTCAAAAATGTTCAAGGTAGTCGGGCATGTACGTGTGTCAAACGCGTTCTGTCCTGAAATCCCTTTGGGCAATTGTCGCACTTACATCAATTTTTAGGCTGACAAGATTGAAACTTCATTCATATGAAAAGTGACAAAAATGCATGGAGTTTTTTCGGTTTTTATTGAGACATTGTGAGCTGCACAAAATGGCATTCTTAACTCAATTTGGCCCAAAATGCACGTACGACAAGTTAGCACGACAGCGATGATTTGGTAATTTTGAAGGCGATCAACCATTGAATGACTAAAATGGGGTCGCAGAATTCGAATTTGATGTTAAAAATAAGGCAACAAATAAAATGAAAAAGTACAAAATACAAACCTTCGGATAATCGAACTTCAGATAATCGAAACTTCGAATAATCAAGGCTTTGGATAATCGAGCCTGATCTGTACTAAAATTTTCGCTTTAGTGTGCAATTTAATTTTGCACTTTTTATTCGTTTGAGTTAACTCGGAATGGAATTTACTGATCGATTTGGTGTCTTCAGCAAATTAATAGGTTATAAAGTGGACTTTTCTTGAAAAATTGTTACATTGTTAGAAGAATACCCTTTTTTAAGTAACAAAAAAATTATTTTCAAAAACTTTTAAAATTAAATTTATTTTGTCATGTTTTTATTTAAACTTTAAACATGAAAAAAATCTCTAAAATTGAAAAAAACATTTCTAAAGGAAAAATGTTATTTGCATCGAAAAGTATTTTCCACTTTTCTATTAAATTTATCGTTTAAAGCCAGTTTAGCTTTGACTTTAAAACTGTCCCTATGTGTTAATTTCTGAAAATATTTTTTTCAGATTGCTGAGATAGTTCTCAACAATTTTTATTTTTAAACAATAATAATACTGTATTGCAAAGAACTCAAATCCGAATATGTGGTCCAAAATTTATTTTTAAATCAAGCCTAACATTTCAAAAAAGACGAAATTTGTGTTCTAAGCTCTTTTGAAATGTTAAGCTTGATTTTGAAATTTTGAAAAAAAGTCGAAGGATTGGAAATGGTTTTGTTTGAAAGATTGATTGTTCAGAATTTCAGAAATGTTCCGCTTGGAGTTTTATTTAGCAGATCTAAAATATACTTATTTTGCATTTCATAGAAAATTTTTTTTCAGTACTTTTTGATTGTCAATTTAGTATCTATCAAAATGTTAGAGTGGGTACCATTTTCCATATTTCCAAAATCATATGAAATACGACTTTTTAACACTAAAACGTTAATATAGTGAAAATACATCTTAAATTTGACGACGACGGTATCAAACATACCAAAATCGAAGTGTTTTTGAAAATCTTTTTTTTTTATTTAAGGCTGGTACAAATATTTTTAAAAGTTTTTGTCACCCCCCCCCCCCCCCTTCAAAATTGGCCCGAAAAATCAGGGGGCAAAAAAAATATTTTTACAATAAACTTCAAAATTTCAATGAAAATTCAAGTTCAACCAGCTGAAATCAAATTAAAATACATTCTCCTGCGTTTAAAAACATTTTTAGCATGTTTGGGTTTATTAAAAAATCTTAAGATTTTTTGAAAATTTTCGATGCAAAGACTTTTTTTTTCGATAAAATTTTTGTTTTTGTCAGATCTTAGATTTTTTGAAAACTAATGATTGCAAAACAACTGAACTAGTGTAAAATGCATTTTAAAACAGTTTTTTTCATTTAAATGTGAATTTAAATGTGTGTTATTTAAATTTTTATATTTTTTTATTTTTTTGCCCCTCCCTTGACCTCGGCCAGGGCCGAGGGACAAAAACTTTTTTAAACATTTGCATCGGCCTAAGCAACTCAAACTCAAAAATTCTTATACATTGGAATTTCATTCTTAACTTCACGTAGTCCATAGTCCGTCCCAGTTATTCATCATGAAAATAAATTAAAAAAAAAACAATATTCTTCAATTAACAATTTAAATTTGCGAAATTTTTAGACAGTAAGGAAGTGCCCTTACTACTAATTGAAAATCTTAGTGTTTAAAAATAAGTATCGAAAAATGTTAAGCACTTATACTTTCAAACCTGCTTCTTCATAAAAAAACTAACTTAATCCACGAATGCCTTCCTCACTCTTTACAAACAATGGGTATGGAAACAAATTTAGTCTAACTTTTTTTTTGATCCGGAATAAAAATTAAAGAAATATCACTTCAGTGGTCATAACTTGGGACAGAGTTGCCATATCTTCTAAGTTTAAGATTATTGGAAAGGTTTTTCGATTACCTTACTAAGGATAGGATGATGGATTCGGAAATAGCTTACATACATTAAGTCAGATCTGGCGTTAAAAAGTATATAAATATCACTTAAGTGGTCATAACTTGGGACAGGGTTGCCAGATCTTCTATGTTTTAGACACATTGGAAAGGTTTTTCGATTACCTTACTAAGGATAGGATGATGGATTCGGAAATAGCTTACATACATTAAGTCAGATCTGGCGTTAAAAAGTATATAAATATCACTTAAGTGGTCATAACTTGGGACAGGGTTGCCAGATCTTCTATGTTTTAGACACATTGGAAAGGTTTTTCGATTACCTTACTAAGGATAGGTCGGATGATGGATTTGGAAATAGCTTACATACATTAAGTCAGATCTGGCGTCAAAAAGTATATAAAAATCATTTAAGTGGTCATAACTTGGGACAGGGTTGCCAGATCTTCTGAGTTTTAGATACATTGGAAAGGGTTTTCGATTACCTTACTAAGGATAGGTCGGATGATGGATTCGGAAATAGCTTACATACATTAAGTCAGATCTGACGTCAAAAAGTATATAAATATCAGCTGATATAGTTTTTAAGAAAAAAAAATCAATGTTTATATTTAGTTAACTAAGTGTATAAGCTTTTTAGCAAAATACATATAAATTTTAGGTAAAATTGTTAAAAAGTCTGAATTTTGCCTGAAGTTTGTTAAATCTAGTTTTGTTATTATCGATTTATATTGCATTTTATACTGAATTCAAAGCACGAATCACAAGTTTTCACATTTTACATGAAATTTGTTCAACTGAAATTGCCTATAAATTTGGAGATTTTTTTAAATTGTGTTTCAAAACACATATTATTTATTATTTACAAACTTTTTTAACCTTCTCCTAGTGGAAAATTGTCCAAAGAATCCGAAAATGCTTTCCGTTTTCCGATTAAAAATCATGTTCATTGAGAAAATCATGACACTTTGAGAAGTTTAAAATAATGACTTTCATCAACATTTTCTTAACTATAGTTAACTAACTTTTTAAACTTGTCAAAATTTTATGAAAAGTTCTTCTTGATGTACTTTGAGTACTTCTCTACCACGGTCAGTATGTTTCTAAACCATTCCTTACGTATTTTAATTGTACTCTTCATTTTGCGGAAAAATCGCAAACCTATCAAAGTCACCCCGGCTATCAAAGTCACCCCGTTTTACGGTACCTTACTAAGGATAGGTCGGATGATGGATTCGGAAATAGCTTACATACACTTAAGTGAGAACCGGCCTAAACAAAGTACATGAATATCACTTAAGTGGCCATATCTCGAAACAGGGTTGCCATCTTCAAAAAAAAATCAATAGCGTTCTATGGAACACCAAACCGGATCGAATGAAACACATAGGTATACGTGAAGATGGGTCTACGACGTACGACGAAAAGTTAATTTTTAGAGCAGGATTATAGCCTTACCTCAGTGAGGAAGGCAAAATTAATTCAGTAAATTTGAAAATTTTAGTGTATTCGGTGTTCGTAAGATTTGAATTTAAAGTGGTTTTTCTATTTTGCCTCTGTTGAAGTGTCATACTGAAAGTTGTCAACTTATTGGGGTGCAACTGTATTTTAAAGCATTATTTCCGAAAATTTAGTAGAATCCCAAAACGCTGACATGACGAAAATAGGTCCAACCAACCAAAATAGGTACATTTCCACAAAATTTTCCCTTGATTATTTTGTTGTTATTTATCTTTTTTCGGCCAAAACCGCGCTCTCGCTTGTGTGTGTGTGTGTGTGTGTGTGTGTGTGTGTGAGTGTGTTTGCGTGCAATGTTTGTTTGCTTAGAGCTCCACAGGAAAATGCAAATTTTCATCTCAGCCCAGAAGGAAGGGGCGATCGAGCGCGTGATGGTTTATTTTATTTTTGTTTTCCTCCCCGGGGGCATGCGGTTTTTCCTCTGGAACCGCAGGAAAATTCTTCGTGGGACGAGCGGACTTCCGTTGGCGTTCAGTCGAGGCGAATCTTTTTAATTAAATTCTTTCTAAATCTTCAAAACGCTTTCCTTTTAAAAAATCGCAACAGTTAACGACAAAGTTACGACATTCCGGAGGAAAGGTCACAAAATTGCAACATCACACAACTCAAAGCGCCATTTGCGTCCCGTGACGATTCGAGATACGGCAAAAGGTCAGGAAAATCTGGAATGGACGCCGAGCTCGTGTGTATCGTTTCAGAAAAAAGAAGGTGGAGCACAAGGAATGAAGATTAAATTATGAACGTCCGAATTCCAATCTTGAGTCACAGTTGAACCCTGCTAGTTTGACCTCTTTTGAATTTTGAAAATGACACATTTAGACCTTGAAAAATATAATCTTCTCAATTCATCAAAATTAAATCGTAGTCAAACTATCAAGGTTTCACTGTAAAGACTGAATGAGTGAGTAGATTTTCTGGTTTTCGGCCCCCTGACGGTTCCGCGGAAGCGTTTTCCAACCGTTAATACGCTGCTAATGCTCGGTCATAAACATAGAAATTAATATAAATCATTCGTGAAGTCTGCGGTTCGGGCCGGGTTTTTTTTTAAGGGGGCGAAATTTTCCCTTGCCGTAACTCGTATGCTTCGCCAATTTATGGCTGGCGAAAAACTTGCTGTGTCATTGGAATCGACGCGGAATTTCCAGTTTATTGCATAATTTGGACGAAATAAAAACAAGCAAATTAATGTGTAACTTTTTTTTTTTTCGTTTGACAGCTTGAAAGGTGTCAACTGTTTACTGTCGAAATGGGTCAACACGTGCCCAGTTAGAACGACAAAGTCCGATTCAAAAATGACCAACTGTCAAAGTAGACTCAATTTGTAGGTTAGAATTGTCTTTTGCAAGCAAAATGTATCCAAATTTTTCGGCACCCTCAGCAAACGTCAAATAAATACAAATTTCGGCCGGATCTTTGTCCGGATCTCTTCCGGAAAAGATCCGGCAGCAATTTGTATTGATTTGACGTTTGCGGAGGGTGCCGAAAAAAGGTAAACAAATCACTTCGAACACCAGCCAATATTGGAAAACCATGTAAACAGTGAAGAGGAGTTGTCAAATGACGTCACGTTGTTAAAAAATAATTCGATTTTGAGGTTTTTCAAAGTGACACGTGTCTTTATAATAGTCACATGATCGCAAAACCATTCTAAATTAACCCCAAATCGGAATGCACTTGAGGCCGACTTGTTGATGCCAAATCCATCAGCCACTTGTTCTAATCCGGGCGGAATCCAATAACATTCCAGCTAGTAACAACTGACTGTCAATGATCAAGTCCAGTTCCACTCCCACGCGACTCCAACCCACACCAATACATCTCCAAAACAAGTAGGGTGAGCAAATTATTGCCATTTTTCCAAACACAGGCCATTCCACTCGATTGTTTACGTTGGATGTGCGCCGTCCAGCGAAGGTGGTTCCTTCACAGGTTAACGGATATTAAATCGGTGAAATTTTGAAGTGTCAAACTAAAAGATATCAAACTAGCGAGGTTTAAGTGTACCTTGTTTGTAAACAAACGGCACCCTCAGCAAGCGTCAAAACAGTGCAAATTGTCAAAAAATGAAAACAAATCACGATGCACGAAGTGATTTGTTTACATTTGTTTGGTACACTCCGCAAACGTCAAACCATACAAAATTGCTGCCGGATCTTTTCCGGGAGAGATCCGGAAAAAAGATCCGGCAGCAATTTGTATTGATTTGACGTTTGCTGAGGGTGCCGAAAAGTTTGGTTATGTTCTGCTTGCAAAAGACAATAGCTGAATGATAAAGAGAAAGAATGCGTAACGTGATTTCCGAATGATTCCCACCGCTGCAGATGTAAACATAAACAAACAAATTGACAGTTATCCCGATGTTTCGTCACTTTGACGTGACAATTTGCCACAAAATGATTCCAACTTTCGCGGTTTGGTTGTCTGTGACCTGTGGATGATGACCGCGGTATAAATTACAAATGTTTTGAGGAATTTGAAAGCACACGATGTAAATTTAATGCCAGCGCCCAGGCAGCGGGTAGCGTCCTATAAGTTATTGATCGAGCTGCAACATTTTGCGATGCCAAGAGGATAATTTTGCGGTGGGATTAGCGTTTTATTGGTTGATTTTGGAGGCTGACTATCCACTTTATGCCGATGGAATTTGCAATAACTGTCAAATGAAGGTGAAATATATTGGATTATATATTTGATATTTTGGATTTGGAAAATTAAACATTATTATTTTAAACGTTTTAACGATTGGAACGACTGACAGCTGTCAAAATCACAAACCACGTGCTCAGAAATCGTCGAACAAAGGGATTATAATGTAAACTTCAGTTTGACAACTGACTTTTTGACGTTTGAGTGCTTTTTGTTTCGAAAACTTTCGAATGAGTGGGCATTCCAAATTGCGAAATTCAAATTAGCGAATCCGCTCTGTACCACCCTCATCATAGAACCACTCATGATGAGCAGTCGTCAGCATGGAACCGGTGACCAGTTTGGGCGTCCCGCCGTATTATGTTACCCAGACGTGATCATTCTAGACCCACCACCAGCCGCTAATGACCAACGGCGTTGCCGTTGTGCCCTCTTGCCTCATATTCGAGTTATTTTATGAACTAATTGTCAAAATTTGTCCATTTATCAAAATTCCGTTTAATTTCCAGATCAGAATCGAGAAATTACCAAAAAATCTTATTTTTAAAAACAATTGCGACAGCAGAGCACAACCCCGTCGAACTTTTGACACCGGCGATAATTGCACATTGTGTCTTGAGGTTTTGACGGTTGGAGCGTGTGTGAGTGTGTGTGTGTGTGGGGGCAACCAGCTGTGAGTAAAATGTGACCTTTCTTTTTCTCTAAACTGCCACCAGACACGGTAACTCTCTGTCTGACAAGTCGGTGAAGGTTTTTCTGGGCCAACTTTTTTGGTTCAGTCATTGACCGCGACCGTCAAAATTGAGAAATTGATGCTGGTTTGGTTTATTTGTATGGGTCTTGTAATTTCAATTTCTGCTTTCAAAAAATATTTGGCAATCGCTTATTTGACGCTAATATCTCAAAGATATAAAACAAAAAAAAATAAAAAATGTAGCGTTAATTTTGGATAACAAAACAAAATAACAAGATTGATCAATTCCGAACATTTTCGCAAATCCATTCAAAATAATTAAAAATAATTTGAAAAAATTACAAAAATTAACAAATTACCAATTTAAATAATTAACAAATTAACAAATTAACAAATTAACAAATTAACAAATTAACAAATTAACAAATTAACAAATTAACAAATTAACAAATTAACAAATTAACAAATTAACAAATTAACAAATTAACAAATTTTCGACGAAATCAACTCTTTGAAAAAAAAAAAAAAAAAAATTCTTTAACGAAATGTAACGAAACAATTTCTGGTGTAAAAAATCTCATTGCAATCAACGTCAGCATCGTCCAAGATTGACGCAATTTGCCCCGTTTGAAGCAGCATCGCACTTGTGCAACATTCAAAGGCAATTGCAAATTATTAGCAAAATAACTCCCTGGGTTATTAGTAAAGCCGCGCGCTCACATGGAAATCGCAGCAACTACGTGAAACATATGCCAAATGAAACGTGAAATCAAAGCAACCCAAAATTGCGCGATCCATTTGGCACTTTTAACGATCGAAATTTTGTTTTTTTTTTTTCAAAGAAAGTTTTGTTTTAAATCGTGGAAATTTTGGCGCCAAATCGCAAGGCCAATAAATGCGGAAATTGATTCGATTTCTCTTTGAAGAAAAACCAGTTTCATTTTTTTTCAAATTTCCCTCGACATATGAAATATGTGTGCGCCATTATTTCCGCAGAGCTGGTTTCTTTTTGTGTAATCAATCTGACAAACGTTGCGTTGGCTGGCGCGTGACAATCATCACGGACACGCGGTAATCCAAACAAAATATTTCACGGCGTTTTTTTCGTTTTTTTTTCACAACAGTGACTAACCCCAGAGCAGAACTTGAGGTGGCAGAAATTAACGCGAAATGAAAAACTTGGGTGGACACTGAGAAAAATTTCAACATTATTTTTAGAGTGTTTTATGCACGATTTTTTGAAATTGTTGAAATGTTTTTTTTCATAAATAAAATTGTTTATAAGAAGCTTTGGCTCATCAAAATCCACAAAAATATAAAATAAAAACTCTAGAGTGCAATTTTTCTCAGTGCACCCAGTCTTGCAAGGTGGCTGCCACTCCGTGTTCCCACAGGAATTCACTTTTCACAGTTGACAGCTGAGAAATGGAGCCGCTCGGTGTTTCATTTGTCTTCGTGTCAGTTGGAAAGGAAATTTTGCGAAATCGTTAAAAATCCTGTTTGAAATCGTTTTCTCGAAATTTTCTTAAAATCTCTAAATTTTATAAGTTATTTTCCAACATCCCTCGTCTTTTAATTAGAAGTCAATCGCGTAGCGGAGAAGCAAACATTCATTCCTCGCACCAACGAACTGCATAATTAAACCCGTCCAAGCCTGACCTCATTTGCCACTTCGAGCATCATTGGCACTGAATTAGTGTTTCCTCCCGGCGTCCGTCGTCGTTTGGCAGTCTCCAAAATATCTCGACCGAGATCATAAAATCAAGAATCAATCCCGGCTCTTGCCGGTCGAGCGGTAAATATTTCTGAGCAGATAAAATTCGACGAACCTGTCTCGAGCTGGCAGTAATGAGCAGATGTTTTGGGAAATTATGTGGAATCAGAATGTCACATTTCGAAAATAAAAACTTAATTTGTTCAAAATTTTGCAAAAAAAAAAGAAGAATTGAAAAATATAACAAATAGACAGAAACGACAAAATTGTCAAAATTGTCAAAATTGTCAAAATTGTCAAAATTGTCAAAATTGTCAAAATTGTCAAAATTGTCAAAATTGTCAAAATTGTCAAAATTGTCAAAATTGTCAAAATTGTCAAAATTGTCAAAATTGTCAAAATTGTCAAAATTGTCAAAATTGTCAAAATTGTCAAAATTGTCAAAATTGTCAAAATTGTCAAAATTGTCAAAATTGTCAAAATTGTCAAAATTGTCAAAATTGTCAAAATTGTCAAAATTGTCAAAATTGTCAAAATTGTCAAAATTGTCAAAATTGTCAAAATTGTCAAAATTGTCAAAATTGTCAAAATTGTCAAAATTGTCAAAATTGTCAAAATTGTCAAAATTGTCAAAATTGTCAAAATTGTCAAAATTGTCAAAATTGTCAAAATTGTCAAAATTGTCAAAATTGTCAAAATTGTCAAAATTGTCAAAATTGTCAAAATTGTCAAAATTGTCAAAATTGTCAAAATTGTCAAAATTGTCAAAATTGTCAAAATTGTCAAAATTGTCAAAATTGTCAAAATTGTCAAAATTGTCAAAATTGTCAAAATTGTCAAAATTGTCAAAATTGTCAAAATTGTCAAAATTGTCAAAATTGTCAAAATTGTCAAAATTGTCAAAATTGTCAAAATTGTCAAAATTGTAAAAATTGTAAAAATTGTAAAAATTGTCAAAATTGTCAAAATTGTCAAAATTGTCAAAATTGTCAAAATTGTCAAAATTGACAAAATTGACAAAATTGACAAAATTGACAAAATTGTCAAAATTGACAAAATTGACAAAATTGACAAAATTGACAAAATTGACAAAATTGACAAAATTGTCAAAATTGTCAAAATTGTCAAAATTGTCAAAATTGTCAAAATTGTCAAAATTGTCAAAATTGTCAAAATTGTCAAAATTGAGACAAAATTGAGACAAAATTGAGACAAATTGGGACAGAATTGAGACAAATTGGGACAAAATTGAGACAAATTGAGACTAAATTAAGACTAAATTGAGACTAAATTGAGACAAAATTGAGATAAAATTTAGAAAAAATTGAGACAAAATTGAAACAAAATTGAGACAAAATTGAGACAAAACTGAGACAAAATTGAGACGAAATTGAGACAAAATGGAGACAAAATTGAGACGAAATTGAGACGAAATTGAGACAAAATTGAGACAAAATTGAGACAAAATTGTGATAAAACTGAGACAAAATTGAGACGAAATTTAGACGAAATTTAGACGAAATTGAGACGAAATTGAGACAGAATTGAGACAAAATTGAGACAGAATTGAGACAAAATTGAGACAAAATTAAGACAAAATTGAGACAAAATTTAGACAAAATTGAGACAAAATTGAGAAAAAACTGAGACAAAATTGTGACGAAATTGAGACGAAATTGAGACAAAATGGAGACAAAATTGAGACAAAATTGAGACAAAATTGAGACAAAATTGAGACAAAATTGAGACAAAATTGAGACAAAATTGAGACAAAATTGAGACAAAATTGAGACAAAATTGAGACAAAATTGAGACAAAATTGAGACAAAATTGAGACAAAATTGAGACAAATTGATACAATATTTGAAATTGCATATTTATTTGTTAACTTTTTTATTGCTGGATAAAAATTGCTTAGGTATCAGTTTAGTTTGCTTGAAGATATGTTTACTCAATGTTGAGTAAAATTAATTCGAAATAGAGTGAAGAAAAGTTACATAAATCCGAACTCGCTAGTTCGAATGACTGACAGTTGTCAAAAGTACAAACTACGTGCACGGAAAACGTCAAAAAATGGGGTTAAAATGTAAACACCAATTTGACAGATGGCTTTGACGTTTGGATGCTATTTAACTCGAAAACTTCCGAGCGTTCGAAATAGCAGACATTCGAAATAGCGAATCCGTTCTGTAAATGTGGAATTAGTTTGATAATCTGTCACCAATGTGTGTAGATTAAAAAGGTTAGGCGGGGTTTCCAGCTGTCAAAAAATATTTAGCACGAAACCTGAATTCTACGCTTCTAGTTAAATTTAATTTTTCGAAAAAAAAAAATTTGTTTGTTTCTAATGCGTTTTTTGATTTAGTTGGCCATCTAAATCAAATAATTTATTTCGTGTTAACATATTTTTTGCAGCTGGAAAATCCGTCTTACCTTATCTATTTTATATGCCTTGGTTTTTGCACTGAGCTGACAGTTTGCTGAGGGTGTGAATTTTACTCAAATTTGAGTTGAGCCCATTTCAAACTGAGTAGTTTTTATTTAATCCCTTTTTGCTTGCAACCACCTCAGTTGTAAACGTTTCCCAAACCCGCCCTCCATAAGATGCCGCTGGGAAAACGGCAAAATTTTATTACACAGTCCATTAAAATTTGCCTGAAAGATCAAAGTTTACACACCCGTAAAATGAACCCGTTCGCGGCGCGCAGTTTTCCAAGCCGACACGGCGTTGGTTGGTTTGGTTGGTGGAAGAAAGTGTAGTCACAGACAATCAGCCATGAATTGTGATTAAAATTTTTGTGACGTTTTTTCAAAATGACATGATTTTTAGGATCGCTCAAATTTAATTTAAATTTTGACGTCAACTTGTCTGTGACGAAATTTCAGTGCGCCGTGAAACGCCGCGCTCAATAAATAAAATTTTCAAATTTAATGTTTGATATAATTCCGCGTGTGGGAGGCCTGGCTGGAGGTCCACGGGAAGGGTGGGCAGATTCGATTTGAAATTAATTCCACCATCAGAAAGAAGGAAAAAATTACAGGGGGGTGTGCATTCGATTTCGCACTCAAGCAGTTTGTTTACGATTGGAAACAATTTTTGGCTCCAGTTTCTTTGTTTTCAATCGATCGTGTATACAAACAGCTCATAAAATTGGAATGTAGCAAAATTATTGATGGTTTTTGGTTGGGGAATGAGTAATAAATATGTTTTTTTCTGATTTTTGAATGTATTAATATTTTTATTGTTTTGTGTAAAACTACATAGAAAAATAATTTCATACAATTAGTCATAAAAACACAGAGATAAAAAAAATAAGAATATGACAAAGAAACTTCTAAAAATCTGTCTTGCAACAAAATGATGCAATCTTGGTATATTTGCGTCTCTGAAATTGAACCCAAACCCCCGAGTTAGTGTCCTTCTCTGCTCCAAGATGCGTAAATTGAACGTAAACAACTCATTAATAATCCAAAAACCGCACAACAGATACAGGAAATAACACTCTCGTGGGCTGAGATTGTTGTTACCCGCTTGACAGTAAATTTGCTACACGCTCATTCAAGACAAAGCATTTTGCGTAATTTTAACTTGAGTTTCGGCAAAAGGAAAAAGGTACTAAAATTACGAAACTGTGCACGATAATTTGAATCAGCTGTCAATTCTCAAAATAATATAAAAACAAACAACTCATCAAGGTCACACTCAATGTAAACATTCACTAGATCGATTGGGACTGACAGTTTGTTTACATTCAAGGTTACGCATTTTTGGGTTGTTGCATTGCAAAGGTACCTAAAATTTGACATATGTCTTACACATTTTTGAGTAAGTTCAATGTTGTCAAATTCTGAGTAATTTTGAATCAAGGTGTGAAAACCCCCCAAAATAACTCATTCTGCATGAGCCTGTAGTTACTCAAACAATGTTGCATCCCCAAATCTTGAAGGTCCCAATAAAGTATCCACTTTGAGGCGGATTTTTCCCCCTTTCGCCTCAAGTTGGTCTCTTAATTAGATTTTCCCTTTTCCTCCTCCACCACCACAACCATCGTCCCCCCCCCCCCCACTCACTGGTGAAACAACACAAAAATGTCACAAAAATGAGCATCGAAAAATGTAAAATAGTAATAATGAGTGCCATAAATATCAACGCGTTTTATTTTCGCTCTCTCTCGCCCAACGTGGCGGATTTTCGAGAGCTATTTTTTTCGGTTGTTGTTGTTGTTGTTTTTGGTTTTGCCTCGCGTCTTTATTTCCACTCCACAAAGAATCGAGTAAAGTAAGAGAGTGAGACGTTCAAATTACTGAATGAAATTAAGTGTCCTTTAGCGGGTTGGGGTGGTGCGATCGTGTCACATGTGCCAAAATCATCTGAAATTATTCAGATTTCGTCAAAATTACACCTACTCAAAAATGAGTTGTGAGGCAAATGTCAGATTTGGGTGAATTTCACCCAAATCTGACATTTGCCTCAAATTTCATTTCTGAGTTTATTCGATTTTGACGGCGTACCCAAATTTGCTTAGATTTGATTGACAGCTGCACAAAAAAGGTAAACAAAAACACAAAAAGTAGTGACCAAATTCTCACCGACTCACGCAATCACCCAAAGCCGGTGAGAGCCGGTGAGAATGTCAACAAAAGGTGTCTGTGGTGGTGGTGGTGGTGGAGGTGAGCAGCTTTATTTTTGTGCGGATGACAGCGCACGGTAATCCGTGCCGGAATATTTATGTGCCAGAACGTAACGAGTTAAAAAGTAAAACACATTGTCGCGGCTGAAAGCTGAAGCTAAAGTTTGAGTGAAACACATTGTCACCGATCTTGTCGGGTTTTTTTTCGCTCACCTTTGTGTATGTTTTTATGACGTTGCAGTGTGATAAAATTTAGCGTGTGATTGACAGTTGCTAGGCAAGGGTGGGATTTGCTTTTCTTCACAATCAAATTGTTTTTTTTTTCTCGTCATTTTTCATATTCACATTGATTAATTTCATTTAAATTGCTCTTAGTTTGCAATACACTAACCCTTCAGGTATTATGACAACGAAAAACCCCGTTAGACTGTTTGGCAGGGATTTAAACCAGGGGGGATTATTTTTAATATCCCCGTGACTCTTATTTCAAGCACGATCGTTCAAAGCCATTTTTGTTTTCATTTATCATTCAGATCGAGAAGCAAAAAACAAACTGACAACAATGACAGTGTGGCAAAAGTAACATCATTGGAACGGTTTTTTTTTTCAAGAAATATCGAGAATAAGGGATAAAACAGGAATACAGAGACAAACAGACGGTCATCTCATCAGAATTCGTCGTTCAGCAATTTAATGTTACAAACTCACCATTGCTGTATGGATTTACTACAAACTACAACATCTGACAGACGCATCATATTCAAAATAATCGATTATGATTTCGCGTGCAATTTTCCTTTTTAAACAAGTTGAAAACACAAAAAAGGGATTAATTTCCGAACTTGCTCTGAAACATCCTACAACAATAATTGTATTTGTATGCACTTAGACTAGTTTAAATGTTCCAAAACAAAATTTGTTGCCCAGATTTTATACCAGTTTTTACTTTACTTATCGCCGTCAGAAACATTCACTCAAGAAGGTATTAGACTATGTTCAACAAACAAACTCGTAAACAAAGCAAAATGTATGTAGGCTGACGTTTCTGCAATAAAATGCAAGGAAATGCAGGTAAACTGCCATACTGTCAAAAAGGTTATTTGTTTGTCTGTCACAGTTTAATACCTGCTTCAGGTTTGATCAAAACAGAACCTACCCACAATTTAGTAAATGTCATAAATGGCAGATTTTAATTACTTTCATTTGAAGCTCTATTTGAGCTGACAGTTGAAATATTCAGCTTGTTTTTTTGTAGGTGTCTTTCATATCTAATAAAATTTCGGTTCAATATTCACGACAAATTTCAAATCACTAGCGAACCTAGTTAAGAATGAGTTAGTAAGGCAAATATCGATTATGATAGATTTTACTCTGAATTTATTTCAAATTGAGTTAAATTAACTCAAATTTTACATCAGTTTATTTTACCCATTCCTAAGTGAGTTTGGTTTTGACGAATTCAGAGTGATTATTTTTTGTATTTACCTCTAACTTTGTGAAGTCACGACCATACAAGTCTCCATTCAAATTTGATAGCTGACCATACTAATTGGCATTTAATCATTCCAAAATCTGTATCTTAAAAATTTAATTTTCGATCGATATGACGATTTCGGCAAAGTATTATTGAAAAAAAATAATAGTTATAATGTCAGAAGGTTTTTATATGTAAATTTTAAACACAATTTTACCTCAAATAATTTGCTTATTTTTATTTTTTTTATTTTTTTAAGCCATTGCAAATTTTATTGTTTTTAGGTAGTGTCATAAAAAGAACACATTTTGAATTTTGAAACCACAGATCGGAAATAGACATAAAAGTTAGGAAAAAATATTTCAATAAATTTATTGATATTCTGCATTTTAGGATGTAGCATAACTTAAATAGTTTGCAAATCATTTTGTGATACATTTTGCCTCAGAATTTTAAAAGTTGGGCTTGAATTTGGATTTTTTTTTGTGGACCAATCCACCCTCCATTCAAACTTGGCCAGATATACAGCAGTGTTGCTAAATTTAGAGCAATAAGATTATTTCAGGAAAATATATTGACACAAAATAAATTTTTGGCATCATTTTCAAATTATTTAAAAAAAAGTTTTTTCAAAGTTTTTATTTTAATGAAGAAGGCATTTTTTTAACCATTTTTTCCTTTTCACTTATTACTGACTAGACCAAATTGTATGAAATTTAAAATTATATTTGCAAACAAAATTATTGGAAAAAAATATGTAAAAAAACTCTTATTTTTCAGGTTAAAATTGATTTTTAAGGTATTTTTTTATTTCTGAATTTTTTTTAGAGTGTTTTAATTTTTTCTGTACAATTTAATATCCATATTTCTTAGAGACTTTTAAAACTGTCATTTGGTCGCAAGAGCAAATAAGACTTTCTAGGCCCAGTGAAAATATATAATTTAACCCAAAAATGATGAACTTCTCGTCACAGTGTCCTGATGCAAACAATAATCGAACTCGAGCTGTCACAGCCCTGCGAAGTATGTTGGCTGACATATCGGGTGGTCAGTCAAAAAAACCAGCTAGAAGTCGAATGACAAAAAACTTTTACTAGAAAGAGATAGGAAACCTGATGCAAACAAACCTCCAGCTGTAATGTAAATATACTTTGAATGTGTTGGTAAATTTCTAACTAGAAAGCCTTATTAGTATTTGGTTTGGTTATTTCATATTGATATGAAATTTAACAAAATCCTTAACGTTATTACAAAAAAAAACCCTAATTTTTGTTAATGTTTTTTTTAAACTAAAATTCTCTTTGTAACAAACTAGAAATATTTCCGATTGATTTCAACCCTCAAGCACCCCCGACTTCCTGCGTGACCTTATGATGAATGAACCCTCTAAAAATGGCTCATCCCACCTACAGCTACACCCGCGTACAGTGATCTTTCCGGTGGTGGTAAAAATATTTCTGCATCACATTTCACGTACAATCAGCCCCAGGTTCTGCCACACCGATTGTCTATTTATGCTGCAAAAAGGTTCCATTTTTACCACTTTTTGCCCCCAAAAAACGCCCACCCATTTCCCACCGGATCCACCCACCCAGAAGCAACAACTCGATGGATGATGACTCTGCTCCACTTTCCTGCTTGCACGACTCACTCAGGTTGAGGCAGGATCATGTTCTTCGTTGCGAATACGCGTAATTTCACTTTTAAAATTTTGCTATCAAAACTAATGTTTCCAACACTAATTTTCCAACCAAATAGTTTGCAGTCACCTGAGGAAAAAACAAATTTTCTCACTCGTGATCTCCTCAAAACTGTGACTTTTTTCTCTCTCTCTTTCTGTTACTCTAATTGAGTCGTTCCTTTTCGCGCTATTGCAAATTTATTGAAAAGTATTAAAATGAGAATGATTATATTTACTCAGCGCGACGAACGTCGTTTTCCATGCTCTGATGGTGCTAGTTCACTTCCAAGCTGAGCCGTTTGTTCCTTTTTTTTTGCTCAGTAGTGGTGCTCTGCAGTTTTGACGATTTCAGAGAATGATTTTTTTCTCAGTTTTAAGACTGATCTCGTGAGAAATCTCACGCTGATTCTCAGATATTCACGGTGGGAAAACTTCAAAATGGAAATGGGTCAAAATGTGGTTAAGATTTATGGTTGGCACTTTGAGTGAGAATATTATTTGTTTTCGTAAATTTATCGTAAATAGATCTAGCCAATAACCATTTAAATTTTTTGTTCAATGTGTTCTGAAGTTCTGATCACCTGCTTATTTTCGATCAAATCATTTGAATCTTTGACCCAAATCTTATCGAAAGAGTGCAATTCTCTTCGCTGAAACTTGTTGTGTACTTTTCATAAGTCCAAAGAAGTCATTTTGCATCATCAGTTTGTCCATATCACATTTCTATATAAACTTGGGTTATAAAATCGTCAGTGAAAATTCAAAATTTATCTTCGCAAAGTTGTAGGTATGGATGAGAACTACACCGAAAAAATGATTAACGGTTTTTTTTGCTAATTTTTATAATCACATTTTGTCACTGATAATTGATTTCGAAATATTAGTTTATGCAACAAGTTGCAAAAAGAAGATTTTTTCAGCACGAGTTGTACATTTATCCAACGAGTTATACGACGAGTGCTGAAAAAATCAAATTTTACAACGAGTTGCTTACAACATTTTTTGCAATTTCGAAAAATGCGGAATTATATGTCAAACATTCATGTGTTTAGTAAATTCATCTTTCAAAACAAAAAAAATATTGAAAAATGTTACTTTTCAGCACTGTTATTGTAAGGTATTAATTTTCCATTCTGTTATTTTTGGTAGGGAAAAGTAGGCCGTTTCGGTTTTCCAGAAGGACAGGAAAAGTTGACAGTTTCACAGTGGAATTGCAAAAAAACATTTTTTTTTATTTTGCTTGTTTTAGAGGATCAAGGAATGATGTTTTGAAAAAATATTTATTTTAGAATAAAATCGAAAAATTGTAAAACATTGCACAGTGGGCGAAATGGAACCCAAAATCGGACTTAATTGAACGCGGCGGGTTCCCTGGTATGAAAAATAGTGATTCTTATGTAAAAAAATCCGGGGAATCGATTGGTGATGGTTTCATCCACCGCACGAAACGGCAAAGGGTCCATTTTGCCAAAATTCCCCATTTTTTAACATTTTTTCTTGAAAATCGGTCTGTATTTAGAGCGAAGGTTTTATGTGGCCATCCAAAATGAACTTGACTTATGTGAAAATGTTCCAGGAATCCAGTAAAAATAACCACTTGCACCGCAAAAATCATCTAGGGTTCATTTAACCCCAATTCCGCTATAAATGCATTTTTGGCCATTATCAAATGTTAGATTTTAAAAATTTGAAAATATTTTTATCGCAAAGATCAGATAATTTTACATAAGAATGAAAATTTGCAGTTGATTGTTTGACACATTTATGTTGATATAGAAATTAAACTAAATAAAAAGATTGATTAATCAGTTTTGGGCCAATTTTCCCAAGCGCAGAATAAACTGCTTTTTACATAATTTTTATTTTTATCAGCATAAATGTGTTAAACCATCAAGTGCAAATCGTCATTCTTATGTAAAATTGTCTGATCTTTACGATAAAAATATTTTCAGAGTTGTAAAATCTGACCTAACATTTGATAATGGCCAAAAATGCTTTTATAACGGAATTGGGGTTAAATAGACCCTAGATGATTTTTGCGGTGCAAGTGGGTATTTTTACTGAATTCCTGGGACATTTTCACATAAGTCAAGTGCATTTTGGATGGCCGCATAAAGCCTCCGCTCTAAAAACAGACCGATTTTCAAGAAAAAAAATGGTAAAAATGGGGAATTGGGGCAAAATGGACCCTTTGCGGTGGATGAAACCATTACCAATCGATTCCCTGGATTTTTTTACATAAGAAACACTATTTTTCATACCAGGGAACCAGCCGCGTTCAATTGAGTCCGATTTTGGGTTCCATTTCGCCCATTGTGCATTGTATGACTTCATTTTTAACGTAAAATAAAATTTTCAGTCAAAAACATCATTACTAAAATTCACCATTTTCAAGTTATTGCTATTTGACGGTATTTTTTTAAAGTCGCAATTGTGCCTATGTTCACCAATATTAAAAAAAATGTTTTTAAAAATTGGAAAAAATCCCTTTATTTTGCTTTTTTGAATTTTGTCAATACTGCCTTTGGCTGCTGAGATGTGGCCATACAAAGATATAAAAAAGGGAAAAATGTGATTTTCTCAGTGTAACTCAATTTACTCTCTTTTTTTTTAGTATCAATATCTGGAGAAAAAATGGCTTGATTTTCAACATAAAAAATTTAAATTTCCAAAAATATTCGTAAAATTTTCTGATCTCCAAAATAAATATGGTTTAAGATTTGTTGCTTAATCTGATTTTTTTTTAAATATCATTAAAGTTGAAAAATTGTGTTTTTTCTTGGAAATTAATTTGACAAAAAAGTGATTTAAAAATGCATTTTTCCGTGTATAATTTTATTGGTGTAGTCCTTATCCATAATTTCAACTTTGCCGAAAACTTCATGTCTTTGATCAAAAAATGGCGATCCAAAAGTATAAAAAAAGTTCAAAATTGAAATTACAGGCCACGGTGTCAACATTTGATTGAAAAAAGTGTTTTAAAATGCAACATACACCTGTCCAGTTGTTTTGCAATCATTGATTTCCAAAATTTTTAACTTCTATTTCCTATTGAAATTTTGATATTTTTTTGAAAAAATATTTTTTTGCCCCCCGATTTTTCGGACCAATTTTGAAGGGGGAGGAGGGGCGACATAAAATAATAATTTTCCTAAATTCTAACACTAGACAAAATAAAACGTTGAACACAATGAAACGTTGAGTTAAATTAAAATTTGAAAAAAATAAAAATAAATAAAAGACTCTTCCAATACTAGGATACACTTGGGATACACTTTCGAAACTTGTTGAACATTTTTTTGTAGTGTATTTTTTAAAGAGGAGCAATTTTATTCAACAAAATTGCAAACTTTGAATCTGAAAAATCGAGTGAAAAAGCATTGTAGTTTTTCTAATTTTGCAATTATGTGATTTTTTTCATTTCAATTTGTGATTGATTGAAGTGATTAAAGTGATTAAACAAAGTACAATTTATACCTACAAAATACAATCAGATATCAAAGAAATGGTATGGATTTGAACATTATTTTAAAAAGACATGTTTTCATATGAAAGTAATAAAAAAAGTATCAGGTATCATGGTACAGATAAAAATTGAAATCAATTCGCCACCAATCAAACCTCATTCGAATAATTGTTTAATCTTGCCAGAAATTCAACCACTTTTAACATATTCCACCATCGCCAGCAGTAATTACGAATTTCCACACACGTTTTAACGCCGCACTCCGCATCCACCGATTTCTTCGAACCATCACTCAATTTTCTTCGCATTTTTCTTCAAGCATTTTTTGTTTCTTTTTCTTTTGCTGTTATTCTATACACTACTTATATTGTACACTTTACGTGCGAAGGCATTTTTCCACTCATACACACACTTTCACACTCTTGCCAACTTGCGTTATGAAGGTTATGAAAACTTTTCTCCTTTTCATTATTTTGAGCCGAACGTCGAACTCCCGCGGCATGATTCCACCGTGCGTCTCCATCAAAATAGGTACTTACACTTTAAACTATTCAAACTAAATTTTGTTGTCGTTGTTGTTTTTTCTTATTACTGTCAAAATATTAGAGGAAACGTTCCTCAAAAAACGTCGAAAGGGGAACCGACTCAATCGAGTGCTAGTGGTTGAATGGGTGGAAAAGCGGCGTGATGATGATGGTGGTGATCGCGAGTCAATCGACGCGGATCGTGTGAGAGAGAGAGTTTTCCGAATAAATATGTGTGCGTTTTGGGAGAGGAAAATTTCGCTTGTTGCACACATACCACGTTAGGTTCAGAAGTGTAACCAAGTTTCGTTGAAACAACTTAGTGATATTTATTATTTCACAAAATAATTGCAACACTTTTTCCAAAAATCACATCTTCTTGACTGTTGAGGACAACCCCATTTTTTTGTGTTTGTCTCTCTTCCTGCAACTATTTACCTTAAATATGTGCAGCAATAAACTTGGGCCAAAAAAAAAATTATTTTGGAATGTTAAAAATTTGGTTGATTGAATATTACCTCTTTTTCAAAGTTATACTATTAACTAAAAAATGTATAAAAGTGTAACCTGATGAATATTCACTTTCTGATGTAATATTACATTTGTTTTCGACACAAAAACTGTCACCATTTCCTGATGAATATTACCATAATTTTTTTCTGTGTAATTATTGCTGAAAAAATAAATTTTCATTGCAAAAAAAAGTAAATTCGATTGCAAACTTGTCAGAAAACAGTGAATAACGTTTTTTGTTAATATTCAATCAGTTAATCATTTTACAAATTTTAAAATTTCAAAATTTGTTACAGTAGCATAACTGTAATAATGTATGAAGCATTTTGCAATGCTTATTGCTTACTTATTTTGAAAAATAGGCTGAAATTTAAATTGCTATTTTTTGAATAGCAAAGAATAATTAGTGCTAAAAAAAGATTTTTTTTAAAGATTTCTTTGACAATATTGTGGTAGGAGAATATCGGCAATTCTCACTAACTTGGACTTCGCACAAAATTATTGCTATCGATCGCACTATTGCGACTTGTCAAGCTGGCTTGGGAAATTTTAATTTTCTCAAAAATGATCAAAGTGAGCCGATGTTGCTCACCTGTCAATCGCAATTTTAAAGTGCGAATGTCCAGTTTGGTGGAAACTGCGACTGGAAATGTAAATAAACAACTGCTGGTTGCCTAGTTTTTAGAAATTTTGTTGTCAAAAGTGCGAGATAAAAGTGCGGGCCAAATCCAAGTTACAGTGCAAGGATCAATAACTGAAATGATGTTTTATGCCTTATGTGATATTCTTTGCGTCATTAGTTCGAGAATTAGTTCTGAATTTCTGGAATTGAGATAAGTTGCATCATTATTTTAACCTGATACGGATTGTACTTTCCGATAATTTCATAGTCAGCCAGCCACTGTTAAAATCAGGTTTAAGGTGTTAAAATGTTATTTTTACGTCAAATGTACCATCACTAAGGTTGTTGATAAAGCTTTTGTGAAAAAAAATCAATGTTTATATTCAGTTAACAAAATTTATAAGCTTTTCAACAAAAAAACATATAAATTTTAGGTAAAACTGCTAAGAAGTCGGAATTTTGCCTGAAATTCGTTAAAACTAGTTTTGTTCATAACATTATCGATTCATATTGTAGTTTAAACTGAATTCGAATCAGAATCAGAGGTGATAGATTTTGTGTCAAAAAATTTTATTAATTTTACCCCAGAAAATGATGAATTTTCATCAGTTTTTGATTAATATTGATCAGGTTCACATTTTTACACATTTTTTATGTAATATTTTTCAAAAAAGAGATAATATTAAACCTACCAAATTTTAAAAATTCCAAAATTCAACTTTTTTTTCTATGAAATTTGTGTCTAAATTTTAATTTTTTTTTTAATTATGTTCTCAAAACGCATAATATTTATTATTTACAAACTGATTTTACCTTCTTCTACACAGCAAAAAAAATGATGGTAATATTCATCAGGAAATGGTGACAGATTTTGTGGCAAAATAAATGATTAATTTTACTTCTGAAAATGATGAATTTTCATCAGTTTTTGATGAATATTCATCAGGTTCCAATTTTACACATTTTTTAAGTAATATTACACAATAAAAGAGATAATATTCAACCTACCAAATTTTCAACATTCCAAAATTCAACTTTTTTTTGCTGTGTAGCGGAAAATTGTCCAAAGGATCCGAATATGCATTCCGTTTTTCGATTCGAAATCATGTTCATTGAAAAAATCATGACACTTTGAGAATATTAAAATTAGGCTATCTATCAATATTTTCTTAATTATAGTTGACAAACTTTTCAAACTTTTCAAAATTTAAAACACTTCTCTACCACGGTCAGAATGATTACATACCATTCAGTACGTATTAAATTTGTACCCTTCATTTTTTCGGAAAAATCTCAATCCTATCAAAGTCACCCCGGTTATCAAAGCTACCCCGTTTTACGGGACCTTTTTTTCTTTTTGAAAAGTTGGAAATTTTACTACACAGATCGGAAATGACAAAAAAATATTTTTGTGATTTCTTAGTTAGTTTTCAAGGAAGTCCAGACTCGATTTTCTGAAATTCGATTATCCGAAATCCTAAATAATTTTTTTACGTAAATTTTATATTTTCATTTTTAACATCAAATTCGATTTCTTCGACCTCATTTTAGTCAAATTCGAATGGTTGATTGCCTGATACATCACCGAATGCATCTTCTCAATGTTTCGTCACTGCCATTTTGGCCGCCATATTGGATTTAAAATTTTTTAAACACTTTAGAGCATTTTTGAGATTGTTTTGGGGTTCAATAACCCGAAACAAGACTTTAATATTAAATGTTGTATCGTGATTAGATAATTCGAAGATTCGATTTTTCGAGGACTTGGGATTATCGAGTCTGAACATTGTTTAGCCTCTTCTTGGAGCTCGTATTGTATTTTTTAATTTTTTTTGTTTGGCGTTAAGGGTTATTAAAAATTTGAGGTTTTCAAAGGTAAAATCACAAATTTCTCGAAAAAACATGTACAACCACTTCAAATACGTTTATTTTTGTAATTTCAGTGTCTTATTTGACACTTTCGGACACTTTGCCAATTTCGATTTTTGGAACCGCAGTCATAACACTTTAGGACAACATATTTTCGTAGATTCAGTGATATTTTGGAAATTTTTTGGTAGTAGCAAAACAGTAATTTTGTATAAAGCATTTTGTGATACTCTTTGACTCAATATTTTAAAAAATGAGCCTGAAATTTTATTTTTTGTAAATGAGCACAAAATTGATCTGAGAACCGTTTTTTTTTATCGTTTGACCATTAGGGTGACCTACGCCGTGTTAGGGTGTCTCGAAAATAAATAAAAAAATCGTTTGTTATAGCAAAAATCACATTTTATAAACAATAATAACTCCGCGCCATTTCAACCTATTTTACCTCTTCAATTTATTTTGTCTTTTAATTACTAAAATTTTATTACAAAAAAAGTATAGACAAATTTTCCGGCATTGTATACCGGTGGATAATTTCAGAACTTAATTTAATGGCAAAATGGATAGTATTATTGGATTCTACATAGTTTAAGGCTTCTAAAACCAACTTTAACAAACTTTTGAAAAATTAGTTTTCACGCCAGTGACGTATAAACCGAAATATCATGTTTTCAAGCACCTCAATCAGCAGAAAAGCTCCTCAGAACAACCTCAAGAAATCCTGGTTTTATTTTCCCAAAACCGGAGGAGTTTTTTTTCTAAATTTTTGAGTTACAAACCGATGTAACGTCGAGGTAGAATGTGTTATAGATCATCACTGAAATCTTGAAAAGAAACTTTCACTCACATCTTAGAAAAGCATCATAAACAGAGAATTTATAGTGGCAAAATTAGAAGAGATTTTCTTTAAAAATTGGACAAATTTATGGATTTAAAATCTTGCTTCGTTCAAGCAATAAACCACGTGAGCATAATTAATTTCAACATAACGTTCAAAGTACCCTCACATAACTTCTTCCAACACTCGTTAAATCATACTTTATGCTCCACAACTTTGTCTCAAACCATAAAACGATCCCATCCGAATTCCGTTCTTCATTGATTCACTACGGTCGTCGTCCCTCACACAAGGAGGGGGGCGCCTCTTCTTGCGCGCCAACTTGAAACCGCGCGTGATCATTCCGATTCGCCACACGCGGCAAAATTTTCCCTCATGAACCAGAAAGTGCACCTTCTCTTCTGGAGTGTGGAAGGCCGCCCGAGCAGTCCAACGAGCCGAAAACCCCAACCTCAGCGGAGAAATATTATCCTATTTTTAAAATCGCCTCAAAACACCTCGCCGAGACTGGCCGCTTTTCCTTGCTCTCTCTCTCTCTTTCCCGCAAGTGCTTCTGCTTAATTTTCATTTTTTGATGCATCAAACGGGGAAAAACTCATTTTCCAGCCACACACAACACAATCCTTTCGGGGGCACTCACTTCCAAAAACAGAAAACACGCCGTTGCAAAAGAAGTGCGAATTTAATTCGCTCTGCACGTCAGCATTTTTCCCTTCTTTCGCCTCACTCCTCCGCTGCAGATTTTTTCCTCGTTTTTATTACGATTTTCCACACTTTTTTTATTTCGTTATTTTTCTCGATTTTCCTTCCCACAACAAACGCTCGAAGTTCGCTCTCGCGCAAATTCCTTTTCGTTCTCTTTCTCACTCTCACTGCTCGTCTTGAAGCATGGCGTTCTCTCTTTCACGCACTCACCAACTCACTCGTGAGCAGTTTTTTTTGTTTCTGTGATTGTGTGAGTTCGTTCACTCTCGGCTCAAGATCGAAACCCCGAACGGAAAATCAGCAGAAGGAATTTTCCTTTTCCTCTGCTCCCAAAGACGCGCACCAAACAACTGAAAATCGGTGCGCGGCGTTGAGCGTGGAAAAACTGAAAGATCTCTCAATCGCGATCGAGAGAGAGAGGGAGAAATTTGAGCCGATTTGAGTTGCGCTCTCTGACTTTTGGCGGTGTTGGCAGATTTGCAAATTTTCTTTTCACTTCTTTAATCGTGAAAGTTACGAAAAAAAATTTCACAAAATTGACAAAATTAAACTTGAAAAACTTGATAAACTTGAAAAACTTGAAAAACTTGAAAAACTTGAAAAACTTGAAAAACTTGAAAAACTTGAAAAACTTGAAAAACTTGAAAAACTTGAAAAACTTGAAATACTTATAAACCTTGAAAAACTTTTTTAAATTATTTTAGCGTAGTTTAGGGATCATTCGCTCGACAATCAAAAATATGTCAAAAATAATACATTTTTCGTGATTCAATTATTCGAATTTTTATATTTCCGAGGCTTTCAAATAATCGATTCTGAATTTACATTAAAAACTTCAAAAACCTAAAATTGCCTAAAATTAAAAAAAAACTTAATAAACAACATGTATTTGTAGTGTAATATTGAAAATATTTGAATTTCTTAAAAATACATAAAAATACTTAAAAATACCTTAAAATACTTGAAAATACTTAAACATACATAAAAATACTTGAAAATACTTAAACATACTTAAAAATACTTGAAAATACTTAAAAATACTTAAAAATACTTAAAAATACTTAAAAATACTTTAAAATACTTAAAAATACTTAAAAATACTTGAAAATACTTGAAAATACTTAAAAATACTTAAAAATACTAAAAAAAATCAATTCAATTCGGTTTTATTAGTGAATAATCATGTTACAATTAGTTCATTCGCAGTACATAACAGAGTTTTGGAGTTCCTTTCAGCTGTGTGTTAAATCTCAATCCATTTTGGAACGATTATTGCTTATGACTAGAAGATTACCAAATGTAATAAAAAATTAAAAAACTTTAAAAAATTAAAATACTAAAAATACTAAAAAAACTTAAATATACTTAAAATACTAAAAACATTTAAAATACTTAAAAATACTTAAAAATACTAAAAATACTCAAAATAACGAAAAATACTTAAAATACTTCAAAATACTTAAAAATACTTAAAAATACTTAAAAATACTTAAAAATACTTAAAAATACTTAAAAATACTTAAAAATACTTAAAAATACTAAAAAATACTTAAAAACTTAAATATACTAAAAATACTGAAAATATTTAAAATATTTAAAAATATTTAAAATACTTAAAAATACTAAAAATACTTCAAAATACTAAAAATACTTAAATATACTAAAAATACTAAAAATACTGAAAATATTTAAAATACTTGAAAATATTAAAAATATTTAAAAATACTAAAAATACTAAAAAATACTAAAAATACTTAAATATACTAAAAATACTAAAAATACTAAAAATACTAAAAATACTAAAAATACTAAAAATACTAAAAATACTAAAAATACTAAAAATACTAAAAATTCTAAAAATACTAAAAATACTAAAAATACTAAAAATACTAAAAATACTAAAAATACTAAAAATACTAAAAATACTAAAAATACTAAAAATACTAAAAATACTAAAAATACTAAAAATACTAAAAATACTAAAAATACTAAAAATACTAAAAATACTAAAAATACTTAAAAATACTAAAAATACTAAAAATACTAAAAATACTAAAAATACTAAAAATACTAAAAATACTAAAAATACTAAAAATACTAAAAATACTAAAAATACTAAAAATACTAAAAATACTAAAAATACTAAAAATACTAAAAATACTAAAAATACTAAAAATACTAAAAATACTAAAAATATTAAAAATACTATAAATACTAAAAATACTAAAAATACTAAAAATACTAAAAATACTAAAAACACTAAAAACACTAAAAATACTAAAAATACTAAAAATACTTAAAAACACTAAAAATACTTTAAAATACTTAACATACATAAAAATACTTAAAAATACTAAAACTATTGTAAATAATAAAAATACTTAAAAATACTACAAAACTTAAATATACTAAAAATACTAAAAATACTGAAAATATTTAAAAAACCTAAAAATACTAATAATACTTAAAAATACTAAAAATGCTTAAATATACTTAAAATACTAAAAATACTGAAAATATTTAAAATACTTAAAAATATTTAAAATACTAAAAATACTAAAAATACTAAAAATACTAAAAATACTAAAAATACTTAAAAATACTTAAAAATACTTAAAAACACTAAAAATACTTAAAGATACTTAAAAATTGTTAAAAAATACTTCAAAATACTTAATATACATAAAAATACTTAAAAATACTAAAACTATTAAAAATAATAAAAATACTTAAAAATACTACAAATTTTAAATATACTAAAAATACTAAAAATACTGAAAAAATTTAAAATACTTAAAAATATTTAAAAAAAACTTAAAATGCTAATAATACTTTAAAATACTAAAAATACTTAAATATACTAAAAATACTAAAAATACTGAAAATATTTAGAATACTTGAAAATATTAAAAATATTTAAAAACACTTAAAATACTAAAAATACTAAAAATACTAAAAATGATAAAAAAATACTTAAAATACTTAAAATACTTAAAATACTAGAAATACTTAAAAATTGTATTACTTATTCAATATGTTTCAAAATTCAGTAAATTTTTCATATTTTCGCTCAAAAATTCTTTAAAATGGCAACACTGATTTCTCCCCACAAACACGCAAATCTCCGGTGCTCGCTTTGAGAAAATTTGAGTTGAGATGTTAAAAAATTGGCACAGAAAGTGATCATTAATGTAGCTGATCGCCGAGTCTTGCATCCGCCAATATGTTCGCATTCATAATTAAAAATCAAATCTGCATTTTCGTCGACTTGTTCACTCCGCGTCTGTCACCGTTCTATTTTGATTGATGTCCGATGCTCTCCACGAAGCAAGCAAAAAAGTTGGACGACTTTTCCTCCTCCACTGAAAAGAAAACGCAAGATGTGTGGAATGTTACCAATACAGCGTAAAAAGTAAAACACTGACTGCTCTCTCTGTATCGACATCACACCGTCACACGAACCAACAAATATTGCAAAAGAAAAACAAAAACCTGCACGAAATGAGTAAACAAGGCACGATATTAATGAATGAAAACACATTTTCCACCGCAAAGCGAGTGCAAGAGAGTGAGAAAGGAAGAGAAAGAGTGAGAGGGAGCGAGATTTTCCTTGGCCCACTCCCGCGGTGGATTGAGTGAGGAAAATCACACTTTTCCTGAGCATGAGTCACAGTCAGATGGTGGTGCACCACACACTAAGAGGGTCTTCCACGTTGGTGATGTCGTTTGGATTTTTTCCTGGGAAAAATTCTAACCACTGAAGAATGCTGCTACATGGTGGGTTTTCTTGATGGTCGTTAAACATTTCTTGTAAACAGCTCCAATTAAGTGGCGTTTAAACGTAGAAGGTTGAGCGTGTAAAAGTTTACTTCCAGCAGGTTAAGTGGGGTGAGTAAACAAATTTCCGGAATTGCAAACCGATGAATCAGGGGGACATGGCCGGAAGTTTACCTTCGGGACATTCTTGTGGTAAGACTTTGTAAATATATATTTCCACAGTTTTTCAGAATTGGTAAATATCCAAAATCTTTCATATTATCAGACTAACTTATATGATAAATTTAAGCTTGACAGGATTCTTTATCTTAAAAAGATCTTCGCAAAGTTTTTGTCTTCCCGAGCAGACGGAAATAACGCGGGAATAACATTTTTTGATGTTTGAAAATACTAGGCCAATAACGTTATTAGTTATTTATAACAGGATATGTTATTCGTCGTTATGATTTTTTTGTTATTGGATTGTTATTGTAATAACAGACTAATAACATTTTCAGTTATTTTTCGAACAAATGTTTGTTATTTTTTTTTGTTATTTTAACAACTAATCCGATCACCCCAATAACAATTGGAGATATTCCTCCATAACAATACATGTTATTCTCAAGTTGTTTTGGCTTCCAACCAATAACAAATTTTGTTATGATAACATAAACTGTTATTAAACTGTTATGCAAAAATGGATTTAGCAAGAAGATTCCATAACACATTTTGTTATTTTAACAGTATTTGTTATTGAAATGGCATGAATTTTGTTATTACCGTCTGTTCGGGATTCCATTAAATTTCTTTAACATGGCCCAAAAATCAAAATTTCCAAAAATATCTAATAATTTTCGCATGTCATAGGAATCATTTTCCCAGGCCTTTTTAAATTTAGGCCTAAAGGGGTTAAAAAAACGTTAACCAAAACTTGACAAATTATTTGAAAATATTTTTTTTAGTCTAATATAAAAAAATGATTTTTTTTCATCAAAAACATATTTTAATTTAGTTAAACAAACAAACAAAATCAAATTCCAAGCCTAATTTTCAAAAGAGTTAAGCAAAAAGTATCACAAAATGATTTATACATCATAACAGATATGCCTCATTATCTGTCACAAATTTGCAAAATATCAATAAATTCATAAAATAAAAAAAATCTTTAAGTTTCACGTCATTTCCGATTAGTGGCTCGAAAAATAAATAAATTTAACAATAGCTTATAAATGTGCTTTAGACTTAAATAGATTTGATTTAAAATGCAAAAATAAACTTAATAATTCAATGTATATTAAATAAATAGTTTGTATAAGTTTTTTCAATGTGAGTTTAATTTGTATGATAAAAATCTTTTTGCCCCCTGATTTTCCGAGGACACTTTGAAATGGAGGAGGGGGACAAAAACTTGAAATTAAATACTACTAATACTTCAATACTTTTTTGTTGTTTTTTTCTTCCCTGTGACTTAAAAGTTTCCTTTTTAGTCCCCCAATTAATGTCAAGGGACCAAAAAAGGCAACTTTTTAAATTCAAAATAAAACCTCATCCCAGCGTTTTTTTTTTTTCAATTTATTTAGGATTATTTTTTTCACAGTCGTTAAGTTAAACAGTAATTTTTTGTGTTTTTTCAACAGTAATGTGGTGCAATTTCTGTTTTTTTTTTATTTGAAAGTTCATTTTTAAATATGGTTCCTCTCTTCTCAACTACATTCATAGCAAAAGGACATAAACATTGAAAAAAAAAATGATTTGGCCTAACTCAGGGGTGACCAAAGTATGGCCCGCGGGCCAAACGTGGCCCGCGAGGTGATATTTTGTGGCTCGCGGACCCATTTTGAATGATCATGTAAAATGGCTCGTTGTCCACTTGTAAAGTGATTTTATACTTTTTCAAAATTAAGGTTTATTTTAAACTTTTATTTTGTTAAAAAAAAACTAATGATTTATCAACATTATGATCCCCACTTTAGGATACAAATAATTTGTTCAAAAAATTTTATAATTAAAACAATTTCACACGTTTCAATGTGATTGAAACTAGTAAATATCGTCAAAACTTTCATAAAACATTTTTGAAAATATTTAAAAAACGTTCAATTCTGTAGTAGTTGCAAATATATAAGTTTTGTGAAAAATGTGGAAATCGAAGGATCAAGTTTATTTCAAATATTTCAAAAAGCTTTCGTCGATCAACCCACCCCTCCCCCATTATAAAAAAAATGGCTCAAAAAACCAGAAGCAAAAATATATTTTCAAAAAAAATCAAAACATCAAAAAATATGAAATTTTAGTGCATTCAGCTGAAATTCATTAAAAATTGAGCATTCCTTTGCATTTAGAATCATTTAAGCAAGTTTGGGTTTGTTGAAAATAATTTGAATTTTACAGAATTTTCGATGAAGTAAATAAATGTTTTTTTAGCTAAAAAGTTTTTTTTTTACGAATCTTAATTTGTTTTTGAAAATAATGATTGCAGTTTAACTATACGGAAGCTTAAAACATTTTCTAACATTTTTTCGTTGAAATGTTGAAATTCTGGCTCTCAACGATTTTTCATTAGCCACACTTAACTTAGAGATAAAATTACGCCTTTAGATAAATTGTTCAACATGTAATGTCAGCATTTTTGAAATATAATTTTTTTTTGAAAACACAAGTACATTCAGCTAAAAACTTTTTTTTTTCAAATTCCTGAAACAATACCGATAGAAAACCGTTATTTTGTGGTTTCTATTATTATGAATTGATTTTTTTTAAGTTTCTTAAAAAAATGTTTATAAAATATCGAACTGTTGCAAAGGCTTCATCCATAAAGTACGTCACGCTAAAATCAGCCAACATTTACCCCCCCTCCCCCCCTTTGTCACGCTTTTCCTATACTTATAACATGCAATGTCACACTTGCTCAGACACCCCCCTCCCCCCCTAGAGCGTGACATACTTTATGGATGACGCTAAATATGTTTAAAACTTTACGTCTGCCCATTACCTGTCTAATGCCTCAATTAATCATTGATTTTTTTAATCAATTTTCAAGATAAAATTTTAAAGCGGTGATATTATTTTCGGAAGGATTTAGATAATATTTTTAAAAATGAAATAAATATGGCTAATTTAGGTTGAAAATTCATTTTTAATGTAGAATTGGCATATCTGGCAACACGGTACGTACATTTTGAGTAGGCCCTTGAGTTATGTGTCAAAAGAAACTTTAGAAAAGAGATTGTTTTCAAAATCGCAGGTACTATTCCAAATACAGTCCAGACTCGATTATCCGAAGGTTTGATGGGACTTCGGATAATCAAATCAAGAACAAAACAATGTTTTCGTATTTTTTTTTCTTATTTTAAACAGAAAATTCGAATTCTGCGACCCCATTTAAGCAAAATTTGAATGGTTTTTCAATATTTCATCATCGTCATTTTGACGGCATCTTGGATTTAGATATTCTAACTCAATTTAGAGTATCCAAAGATTCGATTATCCGAAGTGAAATTTTTCCGAAGCCTTCACATAATCGAGTCTGGACTGTATTACAAATTTATTGTTTTTTTTTGCTAGTCAAATTATTTCTCCTGCCAAATATAAGCTAATGTAGTAAAGGTTGGGGTCAATCGCGTAATCACTTCGTACAAAATGCATTTTATTTATCATTTTGGTTATTATAAAATTGTATCATTAGCTTTCAAGAACTCATAATTTAGGGTCAAGCGAACAAAAAACTTTATTTTTTAACATTGTTGTCAAAAATACAGTTAAAAATGGAATTTGAAAAATACGTCATTAATGAAAACATTGAGAGATTAAGTTAGAGGGTGTTTCTTTTCTTCAAATTACGTTAATGAATTCATAACGGGATGCTGGCAAAACTATACTTCAACATTCAACAAACAATGAATTGATTTTCCTGATTTCCCAAGCAGTTTTCTAAAATTCTTCACCGAAGAAAATAGCAAGAATTCAGTTCATGATTCTTAAGCTTTTATCTAGACAAGTAATCTGAAATCAAACTTGATGTCTTGATGGTTGCCTACAATTGGGCGTTTTAAAAAAAGTGACTTCAAAAACGAATTATTTTTTTATTATTTTATTTTTTATAATTTAAATATTTCCTAAGCATGCCGACTTCAAATATTGAAATCACATAAAACTTGATTTTGTTAGAATTTTAATGTGAAAAAATCACATTATTTTTCTTAATCAAATTAGAAAGAGAGCACAGTATTACGATAACCCTTCCCTGTTCTCTCTCTCTTTTCGCTTAGCTCCTCCCACAATGTTATCCGATTGGTTGTTTTTCTCTTTACTCACATCCAATTTGTGTGCGGCGCATGGGCAAACGTGTGCGCGGGTGTTGTCGATCACCCCCGAAGAGGGAAACCTGAACTCTTTTTTTCTCTCTCTCTCGTTCAACTTCCACGTAATCCGGCAGTTTTGTCCCATTTTTTGTGGGTTCGTTTCCACAAGTGTTTATCCGACGACTCTGTCAAGTGGTTTTGTCGGCGTTGGCGCGTTCATGAAACGAAAATTACCCGCCAATATGAGAGGGGAAACAATGAGCTGCGAACGGATGGAGGTGTTTTTCCTCGAAGAAAAACTCAGAAAAGAACGGAGTTCTTTCTTTTCTCGAAGAGATCGACTCGTCGTCATACGTCACGTTTTGTGGGTCATCAGAGTACTGGCGCAGCAATGTCTGGCGTGACTTAGCGCGGCACTCGTATCCTTTTTTTCGGGAAGAGCAGGACTATCGAATTACACTTTCTCCGAGTTAAATCGGGTTAGGAAAGGAAAGCACTTGACATTGACACTTGGAAATTGGGGTTAGGAAAAGTGTTCTGTTGGAAGGTGATATTCTGTTTCAAACGATTTTTTCTGTGATGAAATCGATCATATTTTGAACTCTTGTGATTGAAGTATATTCAATAGTTTTTTTTACGTAGATGTTTAAAAAATAGAAAATATTTATTTTTAAGGGTGCACAGCAGCCAAGGAAGTTGTTGTCTTCTTATTCCAAATTTGTCAAACTTACGGACCCAATCCTTCAAGAATCTGATTATAAAAAAAGTCAAACTTTGTTGTAAATAACTTGAAAGACTGTAATTTAGGAGATGAATAAAAAATCATGTCGATAGTTCCCGTAGTTTTGAAGATACTAAAATGTCTGTTACAGAAATCTGGGTGCAAAAGCTATGATGTGTACCGTTAAACTTTCTCAATTGTTAGATTTATTCAATCAGATATATTGAGCGGTTATCTGAAACATTAAAACAACGATGACATATTTCATTTTTGAATTATTGGATACTTTAGTAGTAGTATTGCAAGTAGAAAGTTAATAAACAGAATGATTTTATTGCTCTTAGCGGTTCTTAACCTGGGGTACATGCACCCCTTGGAGTTACCACAAGGGGTCTCAGTGGATACCGGAAGACAAAACCCGTAATGTCGGACATTTCAAAAATATCTCAAACAAAATGTTTAAACCAAACCTGCAGAACAAACAAAATGAAAATAAAAAATATTCAATTTATTTTTTTCAACAAAGTATTTCTGTTTTGCGTTTTAGCTAATTGACTTTTCATTGCATTTTCTGAATTGCAGGTAATTTTGTCTATTGATTTCTTATGCTTAAACTAGTTATTAAGCATTATTGCATTCTCCATACAAAATGGAGTCTGTCCATACACAAGTGCTTTGAATGTTTTCGTAAATCTGTATCTTGAGATGGGATTTTATATTCACTAAGCATTATGATCAGGTTTGAAAACTTATTTCTGCCTATTTTTTTTTTAGTTTATATTCTTGGGTTAAAATGATTGATTGAGAAAAAAGAATGTTGACACGACAAAGCGTTTAAAAAATAATAATAATTTAAACCAAGAAAATAATTGGCAATGTTCTGAATTTTTATGAATTTCTAATAAAATGCACCATTTTAGAGTTTTTTGAAATGTTTTTTGCAAGGGTCCTGATTTTTAGCTCAAAGATCAGAAATCACTCACTCATCACCGAACAAATCTTTGGTGACCGGAGCGCGCAACCAGCGGCTTGCTCAATCGCTTCACTCAGCGAAACAAATATTATCTTTTGCACTCAGATCTTTTCAAACAGGCACGAAGCAAAATGATCATCGTTAGCGTCGAATTCCTTCATTTTCTTGACATTCGCGTCCCATTTCCTGCTCCCTTATTTCTAATTGTGGCTTTTTACATGCATTGGAGTTCATCGCTCATGAAGGTGAGTTCATTGTAAATGCTCGTTTGAAAACTTACCAATGAAATCTAGAATACTTCGTGAATTTCTCTTCCTACTCCGTCCGTCAACCCGAGTCACAAACGAATATGCTCAGAGAGGAGAGAGCCCAAAAAAATACTAGTGCGGTGCTCATTTGGCCTGCACTACAACAGTTTGCCGCCAATTAAAATTTTGTATGGTGGAAATTGCAGCCAAATGTGTCTTTGATGTTGTGTAAACAACAAAACTGCAAAATATTCTTAATGCCATTGTTTTTATTGATTCATTGATCGCAAACTATTTATTCTCAGCCAACTTCGAGCGACTTAGCGAAATCGGTCTCTCTGAACCATTCGCTGTACTACCCGATCGGAATGAGAGGGAGAGCAAAGAGAGAGTGTTCAGTAGCGATTGGTTTGGAAGTGACATTCTTAAATGATCAAAACAAAGCCGATCGCAAACTATTCTCGATTTCATAGGTAAGTTTTCAAACGAGCACTTACAATGAACTCACTTTCATGAGCGATGAACTCGAATGCATGTAAAAAGTCACAAACAGGAATCAGGGAGTAGGAAATAGGACGCGAATGTCAAGAAAATGAAGGAATTCGACGTTAAATGGGAGAGAATTGAGCGAAAAGAGACCGGAAATGGACATTTTTCTCTCAATTCTCTCTCGTTTTGCACAAACGATGAACGTTTTGACCGAGCGATGAACGTTTTGACCGAACGATGATCATTTTGCTTCGTGCGTGTTCGAAAAGATCTGAGTGAAAAAGATAATATTCTCAGCCAACTTCGAGCGACTTAGCGAAATCGGTCTCTCTGAACCATTCGCTGTACTACCCGATCGGAATGAGAGGGAGAGCAAAGAGAGAGTGTTCAGTAGCGATTGGTTTGGAAGTGACAAACGGTAGGAACACATCAGAGCAGTTTTTCGTCGCTCTAGATTTGTGCTCGCGAGTGACTGAGTCTTTTTGGAGCAATCAGGACCCTTGGTTTTTTGTTAAAAGTGTCATTACTTCAGAAAATTTCAAAAGGTAAAACTTGCTTAACTATCCTGTTATGAACATTGGTTCAAACCTTGCTCCGTTAAAGTTTTCGCAAACAAATGAAAGTTACGAATCATAATTTTTCTAAGTGTCACACATTCAGCACTCATTTTTGTTGATATCTCGGAAATTATACATCGTACTCTAGTATTCGATTTTTTCAGGAATGAAAAATACGGACATTATCTTAATCTTAAAAAATGGAAATAGTTTTACCTTTAAAACAGTGAACTTTATCAAAATTTAAATATTCATTTTAAATCCGAACTCAATAAAGGTTTAGTAAATAAATGGACAGTTTAAAAAAAAAAACCACTATTTTCGTAAATGCATAGCAATGTCAAAAACAATTCGACCTACAAACTCTATTGTGTTTGCATGTTGGATTTATGGTTCTAAATTGTCCAGTTATAAAAATCGAGAAGTTCATGCAATGAAAAATTAATTAAAAAATATAGTAAAATATCATAAATCTATTGACCTTTTCAATCTATCAAATTTCTTATTCAACGAGGATTTTTTTTTCAAACTTTTTAAAAATTGATTGTAATGGAACAAAGAAACTGATGTTTTTAAGAAGAATCGTTTTGTAATGAATTTTAAGCAAAGTTTCAACTTTTAAAACAAACATATAATTCAGAATTTGTTGGAGGAAATTCAAAAATAATAAATGAACACAAGTTTAAATTGTATTTTCGGATATTCGGACATTTTTTTAAGATCAGAGAAAAAAGTTTTTTATCACAAATATCATCAAATTTTAAGTCATTTTCAACAAAACAAATTTCTTAGAAAATCTACTAAAATGTTGGATTTATGGTTCTAAATTGCCAGCATAAAACAAAATTACAAAAATATATTTCACGAAATATTAATTTTCTGGTATTTTTTTAGCAGATAGTTTCATTTTATTTTAAAAACCACATATTTAAATAGATTTTACCAAAAGTTACTAAACTTCAACAAACAAGCATTTAGTTGTGATCGTTTTTAATGAAACATAAAAAATCCGACTCATGATTCATTTGTCGTAATCAATACAAATTTGTATTTAGCTTTTATAATATAATTTTTTTTGAAAAGCGACATCTTACAATTTGCGAAATATTTGTTGTATTAAACTTTCATGCACAAATTAAAGGTTACCACAGATTCTCCGGAATCATTTCAATAAATTGTAATACATTGGGTGTTATGGTCAGCTAAAAATAACAAGTTTATTTTAAAATAAGGCTTGCGAACGGATAAAAAAAAGTACAAACAATTTGCAATTAATTTTTAGATAAAACGTTTTTCAATTGGACCTTTTATCATTGAATGATTCTACAGCTAAATAATTTACAGCTTATGATAGGATCGTGCATAAACCACTGAAATTTTTGATATAATAATATTTAATTAAAGATAATAAAAAATATCCATCCTTATACCAATCAAATCTGATTTTTAAGATTGAATTTAAAAATTTACTTAAGAATATATTTAGCATGGCATAGTTTCTGTTTTAATGGATCAGCCAATTCGATGATCAGCTCCCAGCCCCAAAACCAAAGCTAAAAACTCGATTCGCCACCTACATTCGAGTAGGAGAACTTTGGTGCAAGGTTACGTTTACGTTTTTGCGCGATAAGTGCAAAGGCGAGTGGCAACTATTTTAAGGTTTTTTAAAAGAAAATTGATCTTTTCGAATAAAATAAAGTTACCAGGAGGTAAGAAATAAAAAGTTCTATCGATTGACTTTTTGTTTTTTTTTGCTAAGTTGCCTTTTTCATTGAAAATTCTGAGATCCGGATTGAAAACGCGAGAATGAGGTTAGATTGCAAATTTTGAAAATCATTCCAATTACCATTTTTCAAGCATAGCTTTGCTTTTATGGTAGAAGTGACTTTAAAAAATATTTGTCCACTTGAATAATCTACATTCTCAATTGATTAGTTAGGTTTTGGTTGATTAAAACATTCCCTTATTTTGAATCAGATAATGAACAGGTTAAATCGGCCATCACAAAAATATTTTCGTTTATATCAATAAAGCTATTTATTTCTTACCTGAAAATGGTATAATTTGCTATTAATGTCGATTTTATGATGAAATAAAACAATTTAAAATTTCAAACCAACTTACTCGCTGTAGGTTATAATGAAAACATCACCCCAAGTTTCAGCGCCCTCTAGTGGGGGGTAATTTTGACGTTTGATTGCCTATAGAGTAAAACTTCCTGCTATTTATCATGTATCTCATCAGACATCTGGGTCATGACTATCAACTCAACTATTCCGAGATGCTTCTCAGGAACCATGTAATAAGTAGGTTTATAGATATAGAAACAAACTCATCTCGGCAGATTAGCATGTCTAGTCAGTCTGGATAGTCCGACCACTTACATTGTACAGACCAGGGAACAAAACTGGAGCAAATTCTTACCGGAATACTAAACTCAAACCAGTCTCTCAAAAGGCGATGTAACTCAATCCGTCCCTGTCTAGCATCACCTTCCCGTCCCAACCTCACTTTGTGTTGACCGTTTACGAAATCGACTTAACGCTAAGCCAATCCTCCTCGAAGCGACTAAACTTGGAGCGGATCATGCCATGGAAAGATGAGAGACGGCGGTCGAACGAATCGGCATCCCTCAAAGTGAAGAAAAAAGCTTGAATGAAGAGCACCAAACGGAGGTTTTGAGAATTGGCACGTGTTTTGAAAACTAAAAAAATAAGTACTGAAATACTAAAATACTAAAATACTAAAATACTAAAATACTAAAATACTAAAATACTAAAATACTAAAATACTAAAATACTAAAATACTAAAATACTAAAATACTAAAATACTAAAATACTAAAATACTAAAATACTAAAATACTAAAATACTAAAATACTAAAATACTAAAATACTAAAATACTAAAATACTAAAATAACACTAAAATACTAAAATACTAAAATACTAAAATAACACTAAAATACTAAAATACTAAAATACTAAAATACTAAAATACTAAAATACTAAAATACTAAAATACTAAAATACTAAAATACTAAAATACTAAAATACTAAAATACTAAAATACTAAAATAACACTAAAATACTAAAATACTAAAATACTAAAATACTAAAATACTAAAATACTAAAATACTAAAATACTAAAATACTAAAATACTAAAATACTAAAATACTAAAATACTAAAATACTAAAATACTAAAATACTAAAATACTTAAATACTAAAATACTAAAATACTAAAATACTAAAATACTAAAATACTTAAATACTAAAATACTAAAATACTAAAATACTAAAATACTAAAATACTAAAATACTAAAATACTAAAATACTAAAATACTAAAATACTAAAATACTAAAATACTAAAATACTAAAATACTAAAATACTAAAATAACACTAAAATACTAAAATACTAAAATACTAAAATACTAAAATACTAAAATACTAAAATACTAAAATACTAAAATACTAAAATACTAAAATACTAAAATACTAAAATACTAAAATACTAAAATACTGAAATACTAAAATACTAAAATACTAAAATACTAAAATACTAAAATACTAAAATACTAAAATACTAAAATACTAAAATACTAAAATACTAAAATACTAAAATACTACTAAAATACTAAAATACTAAAATACTAAAATACTAAAATACTAAAATACTAAAATACTAAAATACTAAAATACTAAAATACTAAAATACTAAAATACTAAAATACTAAAATACTAAAATACTAAAATACTAAAATACTAAAATACTAAAATACTAAAATACTAAAATACTAAAATACTAAAATACTAAAATACTAAAATACTAAAATACTAAAATACTAAAATACTAAAATAACACTAAAATACTAAAATACTAAAATACTAAAATACTAAAATACTAAAATACTAAAATACTAAAATACTAAAATACTAAAATACTAAAATACTAAAATACTAAAATACTAAAATACTAAAATAACACTAAAATACTAAAATACTAAAATACTAAAATACTAAAATACTAAAATACTAAAATACTAAAATACTAAAATACTAAAATACTAAAATACTAAAATACTAAAATACTAAAATACTAAAATACTAAAATACTAAAATACTAAAATACTAAAATACTAAAATACTAAAATACTAAAATACTAAAATACTAAAATACTAAAATACTAAAATACTTAAATACTAAAATACTAAAATACTAAAATACTAAAATACTAAAATACTAAAATACTAAAATACTAAAATACTAAAATACTAAAATACTAAAATACTAAAATACTAAAATACTAAAATAACACTAAAATACTAAAATACTAAAATACTAAAATACTAAAATACTAAAATACTAAAATACTAAAATACTAAAATACTAAAATACTAAAATACTAAAATACTAAAATACTAAAATACTAAAATACTGAAATACTAAAATACTAAAATACTAAAATACTAAAATACTAAAATACTAAAATACTAAAATACTAAAATACTAAAATACTAAAATACTAAAATACTAAAATACTAAAATACTAAAATACTAAAATACTAAAATACTAAAATACTGAAATACTAAAATACTAAAATACTAAAATACTAAAATACTAAAATACTAAAATACTAAAATACTAAAATACTAAAATACTAAAATACTAAAATACTAAAATACTAAAATACTAAAATACTAAAATACTAAAATACTAAAATACTAAAATACTAAAATACTAAAATACTAAAATACTAAAATACTAAAATACTAAAATACTAAAATACTAAAATACTAAAATACTAAAATACTAAAATACTAAAATACTAAAATACTAAAATACTAAAATACTAAAATACTAAAATACTAAAATACTAAAATACTAAAATACTAAAATACTAAAATACTAAAATACTAAAATACTAAAATACTAAAATACTAAAATACTAAAATACTAAAATACTAAAATACTAAAATACTAAAATACTAAAATACTAAAATACTAAAATACTAAAATACTAAAATACTAAAATACTAAAATACTAAAATACTAAAATACTAAAATACTAAAATACTAAAATACTAAAATACTAAACACACCCACTCAGCTTAAAAAATTAATGAGACATTTCCAGAAACATAATTTCTGTGCCCAAAAAGTGCTTATTTGATCAAGATTCAACGAAAGACCCTCGATTCCATCACTGTCGTCTTCGCCGTCGCCGCCGACTTCGTCCGTAGATCCCAAAATTTACATACTTCATATTCCTTCTCTCTCTCTTTCTCACCCATCGTCATTCTCAGTCCATCTTGCTTCATTCAAACACCCGGCCGGGGCTTCCTTCTGCTCGTGCTCTCTGCGTCAAGTCTTCAAGTCTCCTTCAGTTTCGATTGAGACTTTGTCGCGGATGATCGTGTCGTCGTCGTTAGACCGCGCGGAGAGACGTGTTTCGTGTAGAGTTGTGTAGAGATTTCCAAGTGACGAGGGGCTACCCGATTGTTGTTGTTTTGGTCAAGTGGGTGTGTGTGCGTTGTGATCTAGTGTTGGTGCGGCGTGTCTTGGCTAGTGACAAACTACAATAGGATCCAGTGTGTTCCGGATCTGGTCCAAACCCCTCTCTCTCTTTCTTCGACACGATGAACGGCGGCATCCATCAGGATTCGCTGGCGACGACCTTGGATGACATGAAGGCGTTGGCGAGGAAAGATCCCCTCCTGGCCAAGATAGCCAACAACAATGTGACACTGATCAACAACAACAGTGTCAACAGCTCCGGTAGTGGTGGATCGAGGAAAGGACTAAACAACAACAGTGGCGGTGGGACGATTGTTTTTGCTGGATCGGCGGCGACGACTGCGTCGGCGTCGGTTGAGGACAACAAGGTTGGCGCCAATGATAAGGAGAAGCTGACCAAAGCGGTGATGAAGGTGTTTGAGGAGTACAAGTGGACTCCGCCCACTAACGTGGTCAAGTAAGTCGGACAAGATGATGGGGGTTTCCCGAATTGTGAATCAATTTTGTGAAAAAAAAGTTTTAAAAGAATAAGTTTTAGAAAAAAACATATTTATCTAGAACTAACAAATTCTATTGCTTTTAATCTTATTAAAAATATTCATTTTTCCTATTTCGAATACTGCAATATTTTGGGGATTTTTCTTCTTCTCGGATAAACAAATGATTTGGACAGAGATATTGGAATCGTATACAATAAAATGCATCTTTATTCTGATTAAGCTTAAACTTGGTGGTGCTTCTCATATTATCAACATTTGCAAAAATATCTCAGCTTAATCTAAATTAGAAGTTGTTTTTTTAAATATCAGAATCAACTATCCAGTCGGGTTTCACAAAAAATGTTATTGGAATAGGATCCTAAAAACCTATGTACATTTTTTTGTACAACGCTAAAAAACAAGATCAAAAACCATTTCTGATCACTTTTTTTTTCATTTTCAAAAAAAAAAATTACAAGACAACATTTTTTCGATGGATCCAACTATGGTCCCCTTGATACGAGCTGTTTAGTAGGACCTTTGCCGTTAAAAAGGGCCGCAAAGTTATTTTTTGAAATTGTTTTAAAAATCCATTGCGATTGTAGAAAAATAAACTTTATCGTTGTGAACAAAACCATCACAAATTTACTCTTAATTTTAGGATTCAATTGAACCATTTAATGAATGTTTTGTATCATATTTTCAATTGGAATTGAATGAATTACAGTGGACTCTCTCGTTGTCAATATTGAAGGGACCGTCGAGAGCGGGAGTTATCAAATTATAGAACGAAAAATCAAAGCAATCTATTTGAAGGGACTGAAAAATATATTGACAGCTGGAGCAATATTGATATCGAGAAGATCGACAGCCAGAGAGTCCAATCATATAGATTAGATTAGATAGATTCGATTAGAAATATTTTCAGTTGGAATTAAATGATAAATGTTCAGATTTTCGTCTTTATTTCCCATATTTATCAAGTTGCTAAATCCACGTTTATTTTTTGTTCAACCTGTCCCAGAAAAAAACTACGCTTTTTGAAATATTTTTTATCTGTAATATTGTTATCTATTTGAGAGCCTATCACTTGAAATACAAGGCCATTCATTGTCAACTCGCACGAAAATTGGATTAAAAATGCCCCGTCCTCTCTTCGATTTTCTTGAAACTATGAGAGCATTTTGTCTCATCATGAATCCGGGGACAATTATTCGAAACACTGTGACGGTGAGTGGTCAATTTTTTAGCCTTCGATAAAAAAGTTGTGGTTTGAACCCGTGATAAAACTGAAACTTGTTACGTTACGTATTATGTGAAATTCATTGATTTTTACAATTCTAACAATAACACAAACATAACATTGTATAAAGCATCTTGTATTACAGTGAAACCTCTTTTTACGCGGTGGCGTTACGCTTTATATTTCTTCGATTTCTCTGGAACGACGAAACATTTTTGCAATCTTTTAAAAGCAATTTGTAGGTTTTGTTCAGCTCTACAAAATGCTTTTTGAAGCTTGCAAAAATATTGTGTAGTTTAAGAGCAATTGACGAAACAAAAAGCGTAACGCCACCGCGTAAAAAGAGGTTTCTCTTTACTCTATATTTCAAAGTTTTGGAAATCTGACTTGAAATATGAAATTTAGTTCATTGGCCCCCATCAAATTCAGCCACCTATGCTTTCCAAATCTGTACTCAAATGAAATAATAATGCTTACCGGCCATTTATTACATTTGTTTTTTTTTTTTTTTTCATTTCAGAATTACTTTTTGACCCAAAGTTTCCTAACCCCGCCTTTAGACAAACATATTTTTTAACCAATTTTTGATCTTTAAAAAGCATTGGAAAGAAGAACTCTTTAAATTTGAGAATATTTTAGGGTTGGAAGTTTGACTTGTTTTATGTGACTTTCCAATGTTTTTAAAAATGTCATTTATTTAGGGGTCAACTTTAGTTATGTTTTTTAGTAACATTACAGTAAAAGCCGGGACCGTGGTGTAGGGGTAAGCGTGGTTGCCTCTCACCCAGTCGGCCTGGGTTTGATCCCAGAAGGTCCCGGTGGCAAATTTTGAGACGAGATTTGTCTGATCACGTCTTCCGTCGGACGGGAAGTAAGTGTTGGCCCCGGACTAACCTAAAAAGGTTAGGTCGTTAGCTCAGTCCAGGTGTAGGTCCCTGGGTCCTGCCTCGGTGGAGTCACTGGTAGGCAGTTGGACTAACAATCCAAAGGTCGTCAGTTCGAATCCCGGGGTGGATGGAAGCTAAGGTGTAAAAAGAGGTTTGCAATTGCCTCAACAATCAAGCCTTCGGACACCTAGTTTCGAGTAGTAATCTCACCATCGAGAACGCCAAGGCAATGCCGTAGAGCGAATAATTTGATTTTGATTTTGATACGGTAAAAACGGAAGAAAAATTTAAAAGTGGCTGTTAAAACATAAAAAAAATAAATAGGCAAAATGTCATGATAGGAGGTGGTAGAATAGACAAAATATTACCAAAAACAAAAATAAACTAAACAAGATAAATGCAAATTAAAATAAAACAAGAAAAACATAAAACAAGAGAAGTGAAGTTTTTCGTAGAACAAAAGTAGCACAAAATGACCTCCTGAACACGGGAAAAATAAAAAAAACGTCGAAAAATAATTTGAGCAGTAAAGGGTTAAATGAGTACGACCCTCTTTCAAATTGTGTGTCCTATTTCGCAAACTTACAGAAATATTTCAGAGTTTAAAATTGTTGAAATGGCCTTTTAATTTATATTACTATCATAATCAGCTCAAAATTCAATGTTCTCAATTGGGAAGATGGACACAAATTGTTACAAAACTTAAAACATTTAAAAATGAATGAAATAATGTATGTAATTTCAATGTTGAAACTATTGTGAATAATGTTAAAATGCTAAAATAATAATGAAAAAAAAATTAAGCATGATTTTTATAAATTCCTTTCGATCTGTGATACTATTTTTTGCAATTCCGTCGTGGAATTACTTACTTTTCTTGCCACTCTCGAACGACGAAACCGCCTACTTTTCTCTACCAAAAATAACAGAATCGAATAGTAAAAGTAAATCGAATATTTTTGAACACTGAAATGGGTGCTGAAAAGTTGAACATTTTAGCACTTGTATCTAAAGGTAATATTTTCAATATTGTTTTGTTTTGATCGTTGCATAGACCGAGCAAATAGACATTTGGAGACTTGCATTTAAAAAGGGAACATTACTTTTGTAAACAAGAGTATATCCCTTCACTCAGACGACAGCGTACATAAAGCGTGTGAGGGATACACTCTTGTTTACAAAATGTATGTGCCGTAAAAAGTCTTGGTACCTACACAGAACAAAATGATGGTAATATTCTTCAGGAAATGGTAACAGATTTTGTTTTAAAAACAAAGTGAAGTATTACAACAGGAATTGGTGAATATCGATCAGTTTCTGATGAATTTTCATCAGGTTCGCATTTTTACACATTTTCTAAGTTCTGGAGTTTTTTTTTTTTGTAAAGGTCCAAAAACCCAAATTTTCAGTTTTTGCCTTTTTGGGTGTTTTTTAATACCCCTGACTCAAGGCGGCAAAAAAAAAGCAAAAACTGGAAATTTGGGTTTTTGGACCTTTTCAAAAAAAAAAACTCCAGAGTTAAATTACTCAAAAAAGAGGTAATATTCAACTAACCAAAATATCAACCTTCCAAAATTAAACATTTTTTTTGTGTAACCAAAACATGTTGTAAAAGCTTTAAACATGAAGCTTTTAGCTGTCACTAGGAAACAGTTTTTTTTTTCGAAATAACCGAAATGGCGTAGGACTACGGAACGCATGTTCATAACTTGATTCTTTGCTTGAATCTTTTATTTTCACGCAAAAATGATTTTTCAGGCTTTGAAAACATTGAATTTTTGTGAACATTTTTTTAAGTTTTTTCTTTGTGAAAAATTTCTTTTCTTTTTTTACTTGCATATTTATTTTAAAACACTTTTTCTATTGAATATCTTGCCTTGTAATTTGAATTTTTACATGATTTGTTTTAATTCTTTTATTCAATTTTCAAAAAAATACTTTCTTGACTGAAAGCATCCTACCTGACAGCACGTTCCAAAGGGACCATAGTTGATTCTTCGTAAAACGTCTTGACAATTTTATTTGCATTGAAATGAAAAACAGTGATCAGAAATGGGTTATAAGCGTGTTTTTACCGCTGTACTTAACAATTGACATAGGGCTTTAGGCGTACTAATTCTCTACCCTTTGGCCCAAATGTGTCTGAATCCTATTTTTATGTCAATGAGAATCAAACTTAAATTTAGAATTTCGAGAATCTTGAAAATAGTCGAAGTTTCAAAGATTTCACTCTTTTCTAGTCTTTAAATAAAGTTCCCACAAAAATATCGTAAAGATATTAAGCTAAACATTTCGAAAATAAATGAAAAACTTTTATTTTTATGTTTGGAGTAAAGTAAATTTAAGTAGAATTGTGTTCCAGGTTACAGACCGTAAATGGAAACAAATCTCAACGAAAAATTATCAAAGCCAATTGAGATAGCCCAATCTCAAGAGTGAATATGTGTCATCCCGGCACATCTCCGAGCTGCCGACGAGCATCAAATTAGTGTGGGAAATATTCCCATCCTCCCAAAACCCTCCAAAGTCACAACTCCTTCAAAAACCCACCGAGATGAAAAAAAACGCCTCAAATTGACGCGTTTACATTCTCGTTAGCATCTCCCCCCAGAGTCGGTATTTATGGAACTTCGAAAAGCTTTCCTCGGATCTTCACACCTTCCACCTGATTTTGAGCTGTTTTTTTTTGTTTTGTTTGACCCATTCGTGCCGAAATTTTCTCCCAATTTAGTTTATGACCCCGTGGTTGTTTGAAGGTTTGTAGCCGGTAACCGTCAGCTGAAGTTGGTTGCTTTGTGATTTTTTAAGCAACACTGAATCAATTTCCCATGTTCAAAGCTGAGTCGGTGCACGGTACCCAAAAGTTTGGCTTTGAAAAAAAAGGCGAGGGTTCCAGCCGATTGGAGGTGGCATTAAATTCCCATGTGTTTGGTTTGCGGCTTGGAACGTGTGCCGACATTGCGTGGGTTTCTCTCTCTTTGCGGCAGCGGTCATTTTGATGTTAATTTGTATTTTATAGTTGACAAAAAGAGGGATACACGCCAAATGAGGGCGCCACCTTCTTTATTTTGAATATTTTTGCGTGTAAGTGAGAAAACTGTATTTAGCTGGAATTATTTCTCAAGAGATGTAGGTAGTTGAAATGTGAGAAACAAATCTCAACAGAAGCGAAAATAGCGAAAAATCCTCGCCGCAGACAGAATTAACAATCGCTAACGAAACATGTCAACAGTGACAAAACGCATCTTGCACGTTGAAACACACACTTCTGCAGAAAAGAAAAACTGCATTTTGTTTGTAGATTAGCACTGTTGCACTAAAATGACGCTGGCGGCGACAAAACGGAATGTCCCATTAAGGTTAGATGACCCCCCGGCCAAGGGGCTTGGTGTGCGCTAATTAGAACCTGACGGACAAGTGCACCGCGACTCTAAACAATTTGACAAACTTATTTTGCGACGATCGCACGTTTTGCTTGATTGAAAATTGCCGCACTGGTGTCATTACTGATGCCGATTCACACCAGGGTGGTCCATTTTTAAAATATACAAGTCTTACCCGACAAACTTCGTCTTGTCTTTTTCTCGTTTGTTGACGTTTTTAGCTTGTTTGCTTATTCAGCCTCCTGTGATCAAAATATGATTTTACGTAACTTTCTCCATACAATTTGCCGATGCTCCGGAATCGGTTCCAGAGTGGCCAAAGTGTCAATTAGTTAGCGTAAGAACCTTCCTTGGGCTTATACGAACTCAACGCAGCAAAGAGCACCTCGATCCGACGCTCCATATTGAACTGATTCGCGTTCGAACAAAACCGTCGAAATTTTTTATATATGTAGAAGATTTGATATTTCACTGTCATCACCAGAAAACAAACACTGAGAATCAGTATTATACATATTACTATGGTTACACGAAGTGTGTTGTCCTGGTTGAACTCAAAAGTCCCATGCAAATGTGTAAAAGCAAACGGGAAAATGTGTAACGCCGATTCTCAGTGTACGGGCGCTTTGCTTTTTACCGACCAAAAGAAAAAAAGCAAAAAAAGGTAAACAGAAAAATCACTTTTTTCGTTATGAATTATCAGCCAATATTGGGATGGAATCTACAAGAATATGATAGAATTTGCCATCAGCAACACAATTTACGTGTTTTTCAGGAGTTTATCGTTTAAATTGCGCAAAATTTGAAAATCAAAAACCCGAACAATGATTTGTTATGGGCTACCATTTGACAGCTAGTGCTTTTGTTGTGGGCTCTCATTTGACAACCGTGCTAATATCGACTGCAGTTTGCTTTGGTCGGAATAGGGTTGCCATCCCCCCGGTCATCGCTGAATGTGAACGAAATTTAAAAAATCAATATAATTTATGTTTCCATCTGCTCCAAACCAACCAGGTCATCTCAAATTAAGCACCCATTCGAAGAAATCCCCTATATTAATTACTCTCAATTGAATCTCTCTCTTTTACCTCTCCTCTTTACAATCCGCACCCACAAAAAGGGGACCGCTTACACCGAGCTTAAGAGTCGCTTCAAGAAATCAAGTACTCAAAATTGTACTCCACTCTTTATCCTGCGTTAATCAATGTTTAATCATCATCCACAATCCAATCCAATCCAATCCGACCGCCAAAACTCGCTCAAGTGTCAAACAACAAGAGGCCAGAATCTGGAGCAATAGACCGACACAACCGACGGCGGCTCGACCCGACATCGGGATGAACACCGACAACAACATGTGTAAACAAACCGGCCATTTGCCGCCCCCTAAAAGGCCCGCAAGTTGACTCAGCAATCAAGTATTTGCCTGGCAGCATCCCTCCCTTAACAAAAAAAAATATATATATAGAGTGGCCGCGCAGCGCTTCGATCCTACTTGACCAAAGAAGTACTCGTCGGAGCTTGTCATCGCGCGGGAAGCTTCAGAGCGTGGCGGAGGCCGCCAAAGCTTCGGAGCGCGCAAATAGATAGACAGGGTGGTATAGATCAAGACCTCATCCGACGGGGGGGCGATCCCCCTCGGTTGATGCACGGTGGGGTTATCATGATTCTGGTCAAGTCTTGAAGAATTTTGCAAAATATAAAACAGTTTCTGACAGATTAAAAAATTGAGAAAAAAAACATGCAAAACCACAAGAAATTGCCGAGAGCTCAACTTGGCCAAAACAAAATTAAAGTCATGCAAACATTGGAAAAGTTCCCATTCAGTGACTTATTGTGCCAAATAAACCTCCGTTATCCATCGAACAACCGTGGTAGCCGAAACTACAAAGGCACAGGTTCGATGTGTCAAAGGTCTTGGGATCGATTCGCGGTGTTGACACTTTTTTTAGACTGAGTCAAGGAATGAACCTTTGAGAATAATGTGCTTAATGATTTTGTGATTTTTTTCTCTCAGTGTGTTCATAACACTTTTTCTAAGACCTAAATATTTTCAAATGTTTCCATTTTGAAATTATTTTCACCGTGCAACCAGACATGCATCCGCTCTAAGTGCTCTTTCACAAGAGTTCACTTGGATTTTAACGTAGAGGAGGTCCTGATTTGGAAATAATGTTAAAAAATTCTTGGCGATACTTGGGATACAACAAAAATCCAATGCATCGAAACGAATTTGAAAAGAAAATAACTTATATCCCTGAAACTATCATGCTCACTAATCTTCATTATTTTTAAATTATACTGTTCATATTCATGATCAGCAATAGTTTCTTGAAGAGAGTAAAACAATCTTTTCTGGGTGTTTTTATACATTTAAAAAAGCTGCTTTTTAGAATAGCATAGAATTTAAATATGTTTTTGTGAGATGTTGGCCAATTGAGATTTTAAACAGTTTTAGTGAGCTTATTAATTCACTCAAATATTCACAGTTCTATAAACTTGTTTCATAAATTTCATAGTTTTAACTTTTTTTATTATAATGCCGTTGCAAATATTTTTCAAAGCTCATGTCACTCCCCCCACCCCCTCTTAAAATTTGACTCTAAAATCAGGGGCCATGAAACACAAATAAATAAAATCTTCAAATTTATAGGCATTTCCAGTAGATCAAATATCATATAAAATGTGAAAACTTGTTACTCGTGCTTTCACTAATGATTGAAATGCAATATGATTCGATTATTTTATAAAAAAAACTAGTTTTAACCAAATTTCAGGAAAAATTCTGATTTTTTAACAATTTTTCCTAAAGTTTATATGTATTTTGTTAAAAAGCTCATAAACTTAGTTAACTAAAAATAACATATTTTTTTCTTGAAAATAATATGAGCAGCCATCAATATGGTACATTTGACGTAAAAATAAAGTTTGAACACCTTAAATCTGATTTTAAAAAGAAAAACTATGATTATCAAAGTCACCCCGGAATTCAAAATATGGATTGTCAACGCAACTATTTTTTTAAACGTTATTGAAAAAACTTTTTTTCAAAATAGTGGCCTACAGTTGAAAAATATTCCACAAATAATTTTGAATCATATCAATGTCACCCCGGTTTATATATGTTAAAATTTAAAAATCTTCATGTTTTGAAGGATTTTTTCGATTGATTTGGTGCCTTCGGCAAAGTTGTAGATGTAGAAAAGGACCACACCGAAAAAAATACACACACAAAAAACCCTTATTTTGAAAATCACTTTTTTCCACTCAAGATTGATTTCTACAAAAAACATCTTTTCATAAAACTCAGCAAAAAGATAAAAAATCTTTGATCAAATTATTTTTAGAAAAAAATGGAGATTTAAAGAAGGGTAAAAAATTTAATCGATTTCTTTTTTTTATTATAGAATCAAGTACAAAAAGAAATGTTTTCCAAAAATTGCTATTTTGAGGTTACCTTTCTCAAAAAGCTGTTTTTTTCAATTTATCAAAAAAGTGCCCATGTTTGTCCATTTAAAAAAATATATTTTCAAAAAGCTGAAAAAATTTCCTACTTTTTGCATTTTTGAACTTTTTTTTGATCTTCGGTATCTCGGGAACTAATGGTCCGATTTTTAAAGTAAAAAGTGAAAAGTTTGTTAAATTTGCTGCTTTTAAAATAATAAATACAGTATGTTAAAAAAGTATTTACACCCCTTGGGCACTATGCACATTTTGTGATGAAACATGTAAAAAATTTAAAGTTTAACAGGAACCTAGTACTACGTTTTGTTCAGAAACTCATGCCAAACATTTTGCTACAAAAAGCTCATGAAAAGATGATTTCTATAAAAAGTTATATAACAAATACTATTACGAAAATAAAAAAGGTGCAAAAAAAGTTTGTACACCTTTCGAAAAATTAAAATAATTAATGTTAATTGTTGACAAATCACCATAAATCCAGTCTCCCAACTCCAAATAGGCATCCTTGACTGATTAAAAAAATACTTTGGATTGAATATAAAGTTTACTAACTACTTAGTATAAAAGTTTATATAACTCTGAAAATTCTATATAAAACTTATCTAAACTTAATTTTGCAAACTTTTAATTCAACTAAATGTCAATATATTACCATAGAATTGCTAAATAAACATTTTGGAGTGGGTATAACACCGTTTTGGGGGTATTTGTATAGATAGAATAGATTTTTCGTTGGAATTTCGTACCAACCCGGAATTACGTCGTCGGAAAATCCGCCGGCATCTGAACCAGTCCACAATTCACAAATCAACCTATGTGGCATCAGAAACGGCATAAAATTTCCGATCTTTTGATACCCATACATCCAGGTTTTCTATAAAAGCCACGTTTTTAAATACCTAAGCAAAAACGTTGTTATGGTTTCGTTTGAGCAATCTGCCAAAAATGTATGGACTTTCGTAATTTTTGCTCTCTTGAATCAAACTTACTTTTTGCCCAGGTATTTAAAAACGTGGGTTTTATAGAAAACCTAGATGTATGGGTATCAAAAGATCGGAAATTTTATGCCGTTTCTGATGCCACATAGGTTGATTTGTGAATTGTGGACTGGTTCAGATGCGTTGTTCTTGTTTGTTCTAGAAAAATCGTAAAACTATGAGAAAAACTGCGATTGGCCAAAAAGTTAATACCGTAGGCTTATAGTCCATGAAATTCCCTAACTATTGACCTATGGGAGTATGGGTGTTGGAGGCTGTTGCAAAAAGATATTAAAGTTTAAAAAAAATCAATTTTTAACAGTAATTTGCAAAAGCTATGAGAAAAAGTAAAACCAATCCTGGATGTCTATAGCACATTTTGAAGGGCTTCAAAAGACCATTCGAATGCATCTAAGAGAGTTGGAATTGGTGAAGTATTAAGGAAATGCGAGCAATTTTAAGATTTTTCATGTTTTTTGGACCTCAAACTTCAATACCCGTTTTACCCCACTCCCCTTTGTCGTAGAGGGCTCATATTTGGCATGAGTTCATCTCATGTATAGACAAACAAACCCTGAAAGTTTCATCCAAATCGGAGCACCTCGATACGACCTGTTTCACATCGGTGAAAAACTCGCTCTTAAACGTAAAAAAAATCAGTATTTATCATTGTTTTTTTTATACGTTTGAAAAAAATATAATTTTCGAATGCTCCACCGTGCGTCACCGTGCCGAGTTCACTTGAAGCTTCCCTGTGCGGCCGGCGGCCACATCGGCATCGGCACTATGATCACATGGCGCGATGAAGCTTTTGACGGTTTGTTTTGGACCTCGCGCCACCACCTCGACAAATCAAAATATTTATTACAAATCATAGGCGGTGGCGTCGGCGGAATCCGACTTAAGCCTGGTCTACAATAGGAAACTCGCAGGATCGCAGATACAAGCGCAAGTTTTAAACTCATGCAAATCAAACTAATCTTCTACAATGACAATGCTGCGGGGCTGCGATTCTGTACTAAAATCGCAGACCGCAGGTCGCATGTTCTAAATTTTGAAATAAATGAAAATTTTCGCCGGATTTCTGCGTTGACAGTTCCAAATAGGAAATCACAGCAACCAACGCAGCCCATTGTAGATACTCGCAGGAAAGTCTGCGTTTTTAGAACGAAAATTTTTCACATCTGTCATCGCGGCGCAGCGTAGGATCGCAGCAGTTTCCCGATGTAGATCAGGCTTTAGATCGAGCACGTGTTGATGCGTACGATTTGCCGCGTTTGTCCCAATTTTTGGGACTTTACAAAACTGTAGTCACTCTCTGTCTAAAAGCTTCAGGGGTCTCTCTTTGATCCCTGAAGACGGTGGCATCAGCCGGGAGCGCATTAAGACTCATTCATGCCATTTAGCGTCAAGGTGTAAAATGGCTCAAATTTATGCATGTGTTTTCTTTGCCCAGGTGTGTGTGTGTGTTAAAAGTGGGTAGCACCTCGAATGTCCCGGACGCATATCCGCGTGTCACTTTTAAGTTTTAATTTCTTATTAAAAATTGTGTTCCCCACGTTTTTCAAACCATTTTCTTACTAAATTCACTCATCCGCAGCTGAGCACGATCACGGTGGTCTGTAATCACCGTTGCTGATCCTCTATCAAATTCAAATCCCACTGTCTGTGGCCGTCAGGGAGAGTACCTCTTGAGCATGTCACGGCGGGCAAGGTTGATGATGGCTTGTCGGGGGGGGGCTCCTTAAGGCTTCCATAGGTGTACTGCGGCTACTTGTTCCGATGGTTGGAAAATTGCTTCCAAAGAACTCCGCAGCCTCACAAGAAGATTTCGTAATTGAGAGTTTGTTCAAGAATCTTGGAGATGTTGCATTTTGTTTGAGTTGTAACTTGTGTTGCTCGTCTTAGTCACGACATAAAATCTCAAATTTATTACCCAAATTTCAGCATTACATCCAGAGAAGTGTTTTAACTAAAGCTATAAACTGCAGTAAATCACAGTTTAGGGTCCCCAATTTGATTTGCTCTATATTAGTTTAATACTTTGGAGCCCGCAATCCACGATCAATGTTTACGTCTTAAACCATTCCCTAATAATCCCGATTTGTGACGGGACATTTTAATTTATCGCCCAACCGCGGCCAAAACTCCCTTTTCTAACGACAATCATGATTCTGTCATTTCGAGCATAAACTAGAAAAAACAGCGAAACAAGTGACAGAGCAGAAGTAAGTTAAGGCAGAACCGCACCACTTGAAATCCGAGCCACGCAGCAGCGAACAAACAAGTGGTAGAGGACTCTATTATTACGGGTGGTGAGGAGGCAACAACAAAAAAAAAGGCAACATCATCATGCTCAATGCACCACCGCTTTGGGATAGGTCAATGATTTCTCGATGAACCACTTGAGTCGGTGTGTCACAGGAACCTTATGAGATGCGTGGATATAAGATATTTTAAGTGGATAATTGTAGCGAGAAAAGTTGACACAACATTAGTAGTTTTTTCACTTTGAGGAATTCACTTAGAATTTGAATTTCTTTATAACATTTTAAGCAGTCACTTTTTACCGCTAAACTGCATGACAGTGCATTAATCAACTTAAAAATTTTAGTAACTTTTTGTCGAATTTCGGTCACATTCAAATCAGTTGCTCCGAGATCCTCGCAATAAAATGTTAAAACCTGTTTATTGAAATGATGCTGCAGCTCGCGCGGTCCCAACTTTATTATTTTTCACACTTCCATAAGAAATTTCAAATATTTACCGACGCTTTTTGCCTGCCCCAAACACCTTAAGCTGTCAGGAGAACGTTGTGGCGAAGATGGCAATATATTCCGCAAAATTGATCCCGGTTGGTTATTAGCTACCGGGATTTGAACTGCAAGTAAAAAATTTAATTGAAAATGTTATAAATTAAGAAAGTTAATGGAACATGAACTTAAGGGGTTACATACATGTAGAATATCAAAAAATTCATATTACAGAAAATTTATTAAATTAACTAAAAATATGGTTTTCAATCACTCCGGAAAGTTTCATGAAGATATTTCATGATTAAACTGAGTAAGAGACGATTTACGTTCAAAATTTTGCCATGCGCAAAGTGAACTGTCGAACTTTGAGAGCGTTTTTCTCTGAACACCGAGTTGATTTACGGGTGCCACGATATCTCGAGATGGGAGCGAACAAAATGGGCTGAAATTTGAGATGAAGACTTGCAAGACATATCCCGTGTGCATGACGAAGCCCGATTTTGAAATTTTGCTTTTTTAAAAAATACAAAAATCAAAAACAGGCGATAAAAATATTTTTATCTTTTTTTTAAACAATTTTTTTTGAAAATCGGGCTTTGTTAAGCACACAGGACCAATTTAACGAGGCTTCACCAAAATTTTGAGCCGATTTGGTCAAAGCAGTGTGGAGATATCGTGGCACCCGTTTTTTGAAACTGCTAACTTAAAATGGCTATATTTCGGCAATGATACAACCAAAAATCTTCAAATTTATTTTGATAATAGTTGAAAATATATATTTTAATGCCCTTAAAACAGATTTAAAAAAAGTTTAAGTGTGTGCCCAAACCAACCTCTTACATTTTTGTCGATTTACATGTATGTAACCCCTTAACTGAACCAGTAAACCTGTGTTAATTTGAGTAAAATCAGGAGTTTTTGATTTTTGGCCTTGTTTGAAAAACAACAAAAGCTCTTAGTGCACAATCAAAATAGGCTTTTTTTGAGTCAAAATATGACCCTGCTGAAATTTTCAGCCAAATCGGTGACGATTTTTTGAAGTTGTAGACGAAAATTAGAACTCTTTGATGATTTTCGGTTGAAATCAATAATTTTACTCAAAAATGAGCCATTTTGTTTTACAAAACCGCCGAATCTGCACTGATTTGGCTAAAACTTTACAAAGGCCATACTTCGACCCCTAAAAGACGCCTACTTTGTTTGGAAACTAAAAACTGTTTTTTTTTTTATTTTCCTACAAGTTAAAAATCTCAATGTTGCTCAAATTTCGGCCACTTGCCCAATTTTTCATACAGAATCGACCATTAAATGTTCAGATCAATCCGATTTCCGAATCACGAAAAAACTTTTTTTCATATTTTTTATTTTCTTATATTTAACATCAAATTCGAGTTCTGAGACATCGAAAGTATTTTATTTCGATTATCCTAAGTGAAGGCCTTCGGATAATCGAGTCTGGACTGTACACATTTTTATGTCTGTCACTTTTTATTTATAAAAACAATACGTTTTCCATAAATCAAAAGAAATTTTAGAAATTGGAAAGGCTGCCAAATGAATTTCGCTGTCTGTGTTTTAGTTTTGTCATAAAAAATATCAAAACATTATTTTTAAAATTGTAATTTTGCGTTATCCCAAATTATTGCTTTATAATAGTTTTACAGTCTCGATCATTCGAAGTTACGATTATTCTAAGTTTCCCCGGAAACTTTGTATAATCAAATCATAAACAAAATATGTCTTTTTTGTCTACTTGTTCTTGTTCTTCTGTTTTCTTTTTAACGATAAAAATCGATTTGGTCAAATTTGAATGGCTGATTGCCTGTTATTCGTCACACACAGAAAAATATTTTACACCATCAGGTTTTTATGTGGTTTGATTCAACAAAAATTGTGATAAATTTAAAAAAATGCGATGAGCCAAACCTTCATATTTTGAATTTCACTAAACTCTTTTGTTATTTTGGAAAAGGTTTAGCATCGATTCAACAAAAATAATAACAAAAATTAAAAAAAAAATAAATGCCTTATTTTTCTGTATTTAGGTAATTCGATCATAATATTTACCTTTTTTGACAGGAGTGCTGTTGTGGCTTTGCCGTGGACAAATGCATCGCTACTAGGGGACCCTAAAGCCTGGTCTACAATAGGAAACTCGCAGGATCGCAGATGCAAGCGCAATTTTTGAACACATGCAAATCAATCTGATCTTCTACAATAACAATGCTGCGGTGCTGCAATTTTGTACTAAAATCGCAGACCGCAGGTCGCATGTTCTAAATTTTGAAATAAATGAAAATTTTCGCAGGATTTCTGCGTTGACAGTTCCAAATGGGAAATCACAGCAACCAAGGCAGCCCACTGTAGATACTCGCAGGAAAGTCTGCGTATTTAGAACGAATTTTTTCACATCTGTCATCGCGGCGCAGCGTAGGATCGCAGCAGTTTCCCGATGTAGATCACGCTTAACTCGGGAGACTGATTTGACGTAGCTAAACGAAGATTTGCCTTTGCGCTTAGTCAAACTTGGCAGTGCTGCCATGTTCAAAACATGCTATGTCCAGCCATCTTTAACCAGTCTTCCTTTTGAGAGTCCCTAAATACTATGATTTCTCAACATTTAGCAGCCAAGATGATCCAAGATGGCTCACATATTCCTCGATCACTTTGAATCATATCTGGAGCAATATTTGAAAAGGGCACATATGCATTTTGAAAGCTGGAACTATTTTGCCAATTTTGAGACAACATGTAGCTGCCGCCAACTTTCTGGTTGTCAATCTTCTAGATCTCCATATTTCCAGCTACCGATGATTTCTTCAGTCCGTTCAAACTGCATACTTCGATTCTCATCATTCGTCAATATTTTCTCTTTCTTGAAGGATTTATTCCTCGACGATCCCTCTTTTTGCTTCAAAAATCTCTTCCGGTTGTCAATAATTTCACTATTCATGGATGAAGAATGTTTGACATTTGTTTGTTTTTGTTTTCTGGACGTTGTCATGCTTCTCCTCCTTAACAAGGATTCAATTCAAATCTTTATTTTGCATCGTTCTGCGAACCTATGATTCTCTTCTTTGACGGACCCTTGAATATTGACAACCGGAGAATCGACTGTACTAAACAAAAGTCGTGATGTTGGAAGGTAACTGGGAAAGCTATCCAGATTTTTAAGCGAAGATGGCGTTACGAATGGTGCACGCCCGAATTGTCAAAATCGCGCAGTGGTGCCAACATTAGAAAAAAAAAAGTTCGCCAAGACATTTTGGGTCGGAATGGGTACTAGGTCCAAAAAAAGAAACTTTTGACCTATTCCCACGTTCCACTTCCGTCACATGCATGTCTCATTGACCCCTCGCAGTTTCCGGACCAGCCATTTCGCTCCTCTTCCGTTCCTCAGAAGACAGAAATGGACCCAATACCAGCTCCGCGGTGTCTCTATTTGTCCCGATTTGCATCTGAATTACGCAATTTACTGTTGTTTACCGGGGCGTCGGCCTGTTTGTCTTTGGATGCTGATGCCGCCGGCATCAGCCGAAAAAAAAAAAGAAACATGACATCCCCGATGTAAACAAAACCCAACCACAACAATACACGCTCCGAATCAATACCGTCAATTCTGTTGCGGGCCGTGCACAGAATGTCAAACTCCTCGTGGCTTGCTTTGAGGTTACGTGTGTGTCTTGAGGGGGGCGCTTCTGTTTGGAGAATCTTCCCGAAAAAAAGTGGTTCACGGCGGCGGCGACTTCACCTTAATGTTGCCAGCACGTCCGAACTTATGAATGAATGGGGCATCTTTTATTTTTCCGATCTTCTCATTTTTATGCAAATGATGCTTGCCATTCATTGACGGTGGAGTGTCTGCGGCACTTGGTCAAACAAGTTCAGGTGAGGCCGCCTGGCCGGAATCTAACGGAACGGAAGTTGACGGCGGCAGTGGATGTTCTTGGAAAAGGTAGAGAGTGGAAAAACGAGATGAGAAAACGGATGTGGCCAAATTACCGGCAAATTACCGTCCTTTTTCGTGGAAGCGATAAGAAGTAGGACGCGGCTGCATGGTGACGACTTGGGACATGTTGAGCTAAATTATTGAATGTTGTGGGAAAATTTTAGAATACTGAAATTCTAAATATATGTATGTTCATAACTTATTATTTATTCTTTAAAAAATGGTCTTCTAATCCGATCATAATATTTACCTTTTTTGACAGTAGTGCCGGTGTGGTTTTGCTGTGGGCAAATGGATTGCTACACCGCCACTACTGTCAAAAACGGTAAACATTATGATTGTATTACTAGACGAATAGACAGATCAGTTATCGCAATTCTTGCTTAGAGAGTATTCTAGACCTTTTAGGGCAGCGATTCTCAACGGGGGTACCGGGCCTACTTGATTTACATGGCAGGGGGTACCAGCCTAGAAGAAGGTTGAGAATCGCTGTTTTAGGGGAAATATACCCTTTCTAATCAAACACCTATCTTCGTCATACGGAGAGTTTGATGCTCGATTAAAGCTCCAAAAATACTATTTAGGCTATAAACTTACCAGCAACAGTACCGCCTCAAGTAAGCACGCAAATTTATGCCACTTACTGGTCAAAAAGATCAAATTTAATGCACTTTTGATCATAATTTCTATTTTGCGAGACCATTTCTCATCATGTTGGTGGCACACACATCCACACGCAAGATCAGAGGTTAACTGCTTAACGAAAGTCAATATCTTTTCACTTGCGCTAACGATTTCAAAGCGCTTAAGATATAAAATTGCTTCATCTACACAGAAAAAAAATGATGGTAGTATTCATCAGGAAATGGTGACAGATTTTGTGGCAAAAAAATGATTAATTTTACCCCAGAAAATGATGAATTTTCCTCAGTTTTTGATGAATATTCATCAGGTTCACATTTTTACACATTTTTTATGTAATATTACTCAAAAATAGAGTTAATATTCAACCTACCAAATTTTCAACATTCCAAAATTCAACTTTTTTTTCTGTGTACCGGCAACATGTTCTTTTGCACATTAGTTAGTCACTCACTTGAAAAATAATCCCGAAACATGTAAATAATTAGCAAGCGCCATAAAAAAAAACAAACGTGCTAAGTCTTTTGACGTTTCTATTTTGACAACCCATTCCAATCGAAGGCTGAAGAAAACCGAGCGAGAAGCGAAAGCAAATCTAGAGTTTTTTTTAAAAGGTCCTATAAACTATTGTCTTTCATATGTTTATAGGACCTATTCAAAAAAAACTAAAAATATAAAGAACAAAGGATGGCCCCAACACCACCAGCAGCGCCTGTTGGAGTGAGCCAGTGATGCCAGGAAATTTTCTCAATAAATGCTCATTTTCGTGAGTGTTCGCTTAAAATTTCATCAATTTTGGCAGCACTAAGCAGACCCAAAAGAGCGCTGGAAGAAATAAAAGAACTAAGCTGAAAATAGGAAAATGGGCGTGGCCCAATGCACTCGACTGATTAGAATGGATTTGTAAAAGAAATAGCATAACTTTTAATAAAAGTGAACACTGTCCGTCTTCCAAATCCCTTTCCATGACCCTGGTGCATTGTAGAGATGGGAGTATTTGTTCAAATTTCGACTAAAGGTGTATTCACATTATACCGCATCCGCACAAAATTTGACAGTGCGGACGCGATTTCACCAATGCATTTCATATGCAGCCATTCACACTGTCCCGCATCCGCATCCGCAGTACGGATCCGTATACGGATGCGGAACAGTATGAATGGCTGCATATGAAATGCATTGGAGGAATCGCTTCCGCATTGTCAAATTTTGTGCGGATGCGGTATAATGTGAATACACCTTTATGTTACAAAAGCTACTAAACTTTACAATTTAAATCTTAGATTCGGGCTGATTGATGTTGTTTTTCTAGTTCAAACGGGCAGTCACCATGCCAGGTTCGCCGCCTAACAAAGCGAATCTCCAGGATCACCACATTACACCTCTAGCATATCCAAAACATTTATGTTATTTGCTTAGGATGCAGGTGCCCGTGCGGTCGCGGATCATTTCACCTTTTTTTTTTTTTTTTTTTAAGGCTGAATTTCGCACTTCGCAGCATACATGCTAGGAATATTCACCTACCTTACTGGAGTAAGGTTAGGCTCGATTTGCCTTATGCTATTTTTGCATCTTTACAATTATTTTACAATTTACATCAATCTACTTTTACATATGCCTAAATATTCGGTGATTTGTTGGCTGGTGAGCGGCGGTCGATAGCGGTGGGTGGCGGGCGGTGGGCGGTGGCGGCTTGGCGGCGGTGGGTGGCGGAAACGAAATAAGCAGATGAATGCAATGTATGCATTAGCATTAGTTTTGATTAAATCACAGGTTTTGCGAAAAGTTTAGCAGGGTACCAACTGACACCCCCAGTGAGATTGAGCATCTCTTTTAAGGGGGTGTTGGAAGTTTTGTTGACACTACTTGCTTATCATCGGTGGCAATGTGATATCTCACTAAGCATTTATTTTGTTGCATGGTTGCTTTCTGGGCAAGGTGGATCGGATTTGAGGAGTAACCGGGGAGTGGGATTTGGCATTAGATGAGGAAACTGGAGAGACGACTTCTAATGAGGACTTTCACTTCGCCTTTGAATTTCTGGAAATTTCGTTCAGATTTCAGGTTGGCAGGAAGTGCATTATGCGCTTTTTGCTTGGTATGCAAATGTTGTTTTTCCAGCTTCAGTTCTAGGCCGTTTGAGGACTAGATTTCCTTTGCTTCTTAATGTGTATTTGTGGTTGACTTTCTCGAGCGATTGATTGTGGTGGGCTTTTGGCTTGAACAGCATGTTGTGCACTTGGAGAAGACTCTGCAGGTGACTTAGTGCCAGGACAGGAAGAATTGATGGAGGAGCATCATTGAAGAGTTCAAGTGTTGCATGGAGCCTGGGTTTCCGGAAAACAGCCTTCAAGCAACGATTTTGTGTAGATTGCAGCGGTTTTAGAGCGGTCTTGGCAGCATTTCCCCAAATCGACACCAGATATTGCAGCTTCGACTGGACGAACGCGTGGTACATATCAACCAATTGCTTTGTTGGGACGTACTTTGACACCTTCCATAGAAGACCACACGTAGAGCTGAGGCTTCTCTGCAGGCATTTGATGTGAGGGGTCCATTTCAGATGTCTATCGAAGATGAGGCCGAGATATTTGAATGTTTCAGCTTCCTCGATCCTTGTGCTGTTCACGATCAGCTCTCTGTAGGGTCTAACGTCCGGTGAGGGTATGGAACAGCATAAAGTTGGTTTTGACAAGTTTAAGGACAACACGTTCTCAGCGAAGTATCCAAGCAGTTTGTTCAAATCTTCCGTCATTTTTTCAACGATGGAGTCAGCTTCAATACCGACATATGATAGAGAGGTGTCGTCGGCAAACAAGCGAGGCTTCCCATGGAGTTTCAGCTTGTATAAATCGTTGATGTAAACCAGAAAAGAAGCGGCCCCAGATTACTCCCTTGGGGTACCCCGACTGACATCCCTCGGACATCGCTGCATGCTCCATTCGTTACGACGTACTGTTTCCGGTCAGTCAGGTAGTCCTTGATCAGGTCGTTTGATTTCCCCCGAACACCATGGCAGTCCAACTTCTTGAGCAGCACGTCATGGTCGATGGTATCGAACGCTTTACGGAGGTCCAGGAAACAGACACCCACGATTTTGCGTTCATCGAAGGCCTCGTAGATCTCGTCCACGAGCTCGATAGCTGCTGTTAAGGTGCTGGATCCTGTCCGGAACCCGTACTGATGCGTGTATAACAACTTCTTTTGAGAAGGTAATCCGTTATACGTCCCACGAGGAGTTGTTCCAGGATCTTGCTGAGCACCGAGAGTACCGATATCGGCCTGTAGTTGTTGACGTCGGTTTTGCTTCCGGCCTTGTGAATCGGGATAACTCGAGCTGTCTTCAGGCTAGGTGGAAATATGCCAGTCTTGATACAGTCATTGAACACGTCTCGTAGTAGTTGTGAAAACGCTTGGTGATGCGTTTTAATCAGCATTGCTGATAAACCGTCAGGTCCGCAGCTCTTGTTGGTGTCGAGCTCGTTGATTTTGATTACGACCTCACCAGCAGTTGTAGGTCTCAGGAAGATGGAGTCCGGCTTTGGTCTCAGAGTGCCGAACTTGTTGATTTCTCTTCTGCTGCTTATAGTCGAGGCAAGCTGGGGTCCGATTGTGCTGAAGAATTTGTTGAACGCGTTTGCGACAGATGGTCCATCTGCCGTCAGCTGTCCGTCAATCTGAAGTGTGATGTCATCTTTACCTTCCTGCTTCCTACCGATGAGTTGGTTGATGTTGCGCCAGGTTTCTTTTTGCGTTCCGTTGGAGAAAAGCTTCTCGTAATACTGCTTCTTTGCAATTTCTTTTGCTTTTCGAAGTTTTTTTGAGATATGGGCAAGCAGCTCCTTTTGGTGAGAATCATGTGGTCGTTTCCGACCTTAATTAGAGGCGACCGCGGCCTCAGTTGTAACATGACTCTATGGGAATGGTAAATATTGACACAAAATTACGTTAATTGCAGCTTGACTTTTTCTTTGCCGCTCTTTTCACCTTTGAACGAAAATATTTCGAGAGAAGAAATAAAAGCAAACTCAAGACATTCCTCGAAAGGTTACCACCACCGGGGTCTCTCTAATCAATTCCCGAACCGCGATGCCCTAGCCAAGGTACATTTCAATCTCTATCAAAGCGTTAATCATCTCGTGGAGCGATTCGGAATGACAGATAACGAAAAGGTGGCCTAACTAGATATGGCGTTTTTGCCTTTTTTTTGTATGCCGACGAGGAATGATGACTTGGCCAAATTGAACCGAAAGCGCGTGCCCTGAACCCGCCGTGGACATGATGGAGCAATTTTTCCATCAGTTAGTCGGTTTGAACTTGTGGAATTGATGGATTGTCGCAGAGCCTCCCGCGTTGTGGTGGGACCTTTTGGTGGAAGGCATATTTCACCAATATTGTGACTAAATGGACATAAATGGCATTTTTCTAAGAAATATCAAATTACCTTGATGTTGATGAACTTTGAACTACGCTTGTTAATTAATTGACAGTTTTCCAAAACAACTTTACGTTACCTGATTGTTGAATCCTCTTGAATTCACTGCATGGCCTTCTACCTACACGCACGTTCAAAATCACTCAGTTTTCGTCTAAACCGAACCTACTCAGAAATGAGTAAAGGGGGCATCTGTCAGATTTGAGTGAATTTCACTCAGATCTGGGTAAATATCACTCAGTTTTCGTGGAATTCTGAGTGAAATTCACTCAAATCTGACAGATGCCCCCTTTACTCATTTCTGAGTAGGTTCGGTTTTGGTGAAAACTGAGTGATTTTGAACGTGCGTGTAAGGTACCCGGTACTTGAGTGTGTAGTGGTGCGATTGTCAAAATCGCTGTCTCTGACTCTGTCACTCCAATGGGAGTTGACGTTGTTTATGTTTTGGTTTTCCTGGTACGGTCCATTGTTCGTTTGTTTTTGTTTTGGTTTTCGTGGCACGGAATGAAGCACTCACACGGTTGCAAACCAAGACGACGCGTACTTATTTTATGCAGCCTTGAATCCACTGTGAATAGTGACAGTTCAACGCTAGTCAACAAAAAGGTAAGGTAAAGTCCAAGGCATGTAGATTATATAAGGTAAGGCGGGAATTCCCAGCTGTCAAAATAGTTAACACGAAACCCGGATTTTATATGAAAATTTGAGCATTTTCCGGGCAAATTTCACCGGATTTTTTTCTGTGTGGTTGTTAAGCAAGCCATGAACCGAAAAACGCGTTTAGCTGAATTTATTTTTTGAAAAAAAAATTGTGTTTTAAAAGCGTACTTCGGATCAGTTTGGCATGCTTAACAACCCCACAGAAAAAAAATCCGGTAAAATTTGTCCAGAAAATGGTGAAATTTTCACTTTCCTGAAAATCTCTATATAAAATCCGGATTTCGTGCTAACTAACTATTTTGACAGCTTGAAACCCCGCCTTACCTTACTAATCTACATACATTGGGTAAAGTCAAGAAACTGACAACTCCGTAGAACCTTTTCAAACGGACGGATGTAAACATTGAAAATTTACTACGGAAATGACTTAGAACAACATACCACATCTTTGATGTAACAGGTAATTCTTACCGAATAAATTGTTCTCATCACGTACAATTTGACAAAAATTAACAACGTTCTCAGGCGCCAGAAATTTCCGTGTGATTTCATTTTCCTGGAAACTTCCAACTACTTTAACGATTAAAATCCAGAAAAGCTGATTCACGCTCGCAACAAAAACGTCGATTAGTCAGTTGGCAACACTGCCATGCACATTTTCTGTGCAAACACGTGCACGATCCCGCGGTTGTCGTTTTGACGTTCCGGCGTCACCGCGGGACCACAGAACCCAGCGCGAGGTTTGGCTTCGATTCAGTTCACTGCGAATTAAATGTTTGCGATCGCAATCGAAGCATTGCGCCGCACTCGGCACTTAATTAGTGCACTTTTCTTTGCCAGTTCGGACGGATTTTCACGCACACACTAAACACTAATGATGACGCCTTCAAAATTGTTGCGTTTAGTTTGCTAATTATTTTGCGCGACTAAAAATATACAGCTTGCGGCAGCTTCGACACCTTTGCACCAATTTTCACGTTTTAATGAGTGAAAGTGCGAATTTAGTTTTGTGTGTTTGTGTTTTTTTTTTTTGGGTTTTAAAAATAAAACGCTACGGATTTGTGGTCCACTGGGCGCAGGTTTCAGATGTAAACAAACCCTGGTCAGCTGTCATTTTCGAGGGGGGTGACACATTTGTTTTGATTTCGTTTGGTGATGCGGTGAACATCAAGACGTCAAATTATAGGAGGTTTGCTATAATTAAATTTTAAATGTTTTTTTTTTTTGCGCATAAATTCTGCCATTTGTAGTCAGTGACAGCTGATGGATCCATCATAAGGCAATTTTCCACACACACAAACATAAACAAACAACCACTCGAATCCGAGGACTGCTGAGTTATGCCAGATGCTTAGGTCAAGATACTAAGCCTGCTTGGACCGCGTTGAGATAAAACAGCCGGGTCGCGTCTAACCCAGAACTATTCGCACACGGACAAGCCTCCGGATGATGGAAAACATATGATCTGCTGCCGGCGAAGGAGGTCTCTCGCTTGAACGGGGGACCAAATGGCCCCAAATGGCGACAAGACATCCAATACGGTTCGCGGAATGTGACTGCTTGCCGGAGGCAAGCGGATTTATTTGATATTTAATATTTTTTTGCCCGCGCTCGTCAACGATATCTTGCTCCTAAGGAGATCTTAATTACAAGTTTTTTTTGCTTCACTCTCTTTTAGTTTACTCCATCCAGAACGACTAATTAAGCGCGGATCCCACTCACAAACACGCACACACACAGATGCAAATTTACTTATTAGCCATTTGTTTACTTCCAGATCGCCGACAGATAAGAAGAAAAATCACATCAAACGGCCGATGAACGCGTTCATGGTCTGGGCCCAGGCCGCCCGCCGGGAAATGTCCAAACAGGAGCCCAAGCTGCAAAACTCCGAGATCAGCAAGGATTTGGGCAAGATGTGGAAGTGAGTAGAATTTCTAAAACACTTATACATAAGCGAAAAGGCGCGTGCGCGCTGAGCGCAACGTGCGTCACCAATACATGCTTACTTTGGACGCGTCACATCGCAGTAGGCGCAGTAGGCGAATTTGGGTTGTGGAAAGTGACAGTTGCTTGCTACCCAGTAAAAAATTAAGTGTTTTTCAGTTGTAGAGGCGACATCCACGTAAAACGTTGATCTTTGTTCAGTAATAAGTAATTTTGACCTGCTTAAAGGAAATTTACCGCAAATTTACACAACAATGCTGATAAAGCTATGCAGCACTCGATTTCTATTTAAAAATCGTCTTTCCTTTTACATTTCCAAAAAAGGCAACAAAAAGAAGAATATAAAAATCTTTGCAAACATAACAACTATCCCCAGTAGAAAGCTTGTCGCTGGCCGTTGCCCCACCAACATTTATTCTGCAAAACTGACCAATGTAAACAAATTCTCTGGACGACGCGTGCTCCATTTAAAAACTTTTTGCTCTTCTTCCTTTTTTTTCGCACAACCCATAGATTAGACTGCGTGTATCGTAGCAGTTGTGTAAACAGAAGCAGATGTTGGCAGCGGAAGCTTGCAATGTTTAGAAGGTTAGAGGATCCAGGGTGTTGTCTCTGGGGAGCATAATTCGAGCACATTTTTTCATCAGGGCTTATCAGTTTAATTCCTGGAATTATTGTTGCATAAATTGGTGGGATGCAATTGAAGAATCAAAATTCACGTGAATTTCAATAAAACATTTTTTTGTTATCACAAAAAAAAACTGGTGCTAAACCAGTAGCGAATCGCACATCGCACAAAAAGACGACTAAGTTGCTCCACAATCAACTGACAGCAAGTTCCGGCTAATTGCTAGTCGATGGTGATGGCTGCTTCCTACAAATGACCAGCAGCATAGGGTAAACATCCCTGTTTAAATATTACTTCAATCAGCATTATTCAGCAAAAATATTTGAAATTTGTTTCAAATCAATTAAGAAATAAAAATAAAAAAAGTCCCAAAAGTGGTACCATTACCCTATAGTTGCAATTTTTTCCCTCTCTCATCCAAGATAGCGCTGGGCTTGAACTCGAATCGGCAAATCGAAATCTGACGAGGTGGTCGTGGGCCATTAATTTTGCATCTTAAATTGAATGCAATACAAGGCTAATTACTCATCAAATGTGCAAGCACATTTTTAAATACTTTAAAGCCGCAGCACCTCCTCTTGTGAGTAAAACAACAGGCTAAAAAAGCAAAAAAAAAAAGGAGGTGGACCCAACCCCAGTCGACGGAGGTGAGTTATGGCGTCGGTAATTGGAGCGTTGAGAGTCGGATGAGATTGAACTGTTAACTTGTAATAACGAGAGTGGTGTTGGCAACTATATTGGTAAGAGTAGGTTATTGAGATGTGTGATCATAACCTCAAATTGGAAACAAAATGCTAAGATTTTTTGATTGTTTTGCTCCAAATTAAAAAAAAATGTAATGATAATCTGGAGGAACAGTCACCAAAATCAGCCCTTTTCCTTTTTTTAAATTCGCTTTTGTAAGCTAAGTACGGAGATCGGAACACGGTCAAGAAATGTTTCGCATTCTTTTCGTGACCTCCCCCAAGAAAAGTTCGGTTTGAGCGCGTTGGACGGTGCGCGCGCTTGAGAAAAAATAAAAAGATTAAAACAAAAAATGAACAAGAACTAAAAAAAATAAATAACAAATCCAAAAACCAAACAATTCACAATTCAGAGTTTTTTTTAATGAATTTCAAAATTTGAAAATATCAGAGCTGAAATTTGAAAAATTCTTAAATTTTCAGATTTTTAGGTACACTTCAAAAAAATCTTCAATTCTTCAATTCTTTAATTCTCAAAATTCTGAAATAAATATTAAAATTCTAAAACTACTTTTTTTCTTCCTAAAAAAATCTAAAATTCTTATGTCTTGAAATTTTGTAATTGTTAAAATTTATTGAATGCCGCCAGAAAATCAGTCATTTTTGGAGTCATATTTTAGGTTATAACAAGTTCAATGATTTTCGAATTTTTAAAGTTTGTGATTTATTGTATTATTTTTAATTTCTGAAATTATAATTTCTTGGAATTTTTAACTGTCCCATTATTAAATATTTGAATTTTTGATGTAATGAACTTTGCGAATTTTGAGTTTTAGAATTTCAAATTTTCATTGTCTGCATTTTTTAAATTTTTCAATCATTGATTTTGAATTTTAAATTTTTGGATAGTGATAATTTGTAAACTTCTGAAATTTGTTTTTTCTTTAAAGAATTTTAAATTAACTTTGTTATCTTTAATTTTTGTTTTTGTTTGTATTTTTGTGTTTTTGTTTCTGGAAAACCTGGTCTAAACTATATGACATCCATCTTTTTGTGCAACTCTTCAAAAATGCTCCAAGAAGTGTGTCAAAATTTCATTGAATGTAGATTAGTTTATAAAACAGAACTAAAAAATATCAGTTTACTAAAAAATAAAAAATATATGAGGCGTGTAAAATTACATTGATTTTTCTGCAAGTAAAAATACTTTTAAGGCATAGGATTTAAAAAAAATGCAAAATCAATTTAAGCGGTTACATAAATCACCAAAAATGTTTGACAGTTCGCTTTGCGCATGACAAAATTATAAGCTTAATGGCCTATCTACAATCACTTGGCTTAGTATATCTAAGTAAAGTAAAATAGATAAGTTACTTAGGAAAGTACGCAACTTACGGCCATCATCCACAATCAACTTAGAAAACTTGCTGGACTGTTATTGTGGTTTTAGCTGGTAGCTGGATTTTCTGGCATCTTCTCACGGTCATTGAAAACGGTCGTGGATAAACCTAGGGGTTCCCAATTGGTGTAAAAAAGTTAAATTCGAGAAAAATAAGGATTAAAATGAGGATTAAAATTTTGATTTTTATTCACTTCTCTGACATCAGGAATAATTGTTTGAACATGCTCGCAAAAAAAAAAAAAATGTTCAGTCGGAAAAATATAAATTTTCTTGAAAAAAGTTTAATTTTTAACCCACCGGAGGTCGCGTACGTGTACTTTGTACACAGTTTGTAAGGGCACTTGTAAGAAAGGCGAAAACACGCGACTTCCCGAAGGTTAACCACATGACCACCCCTAATTCTGGCTCGATGCCGCCATCGTGCAACCGCGTGCTTCGTTTGTTTGTCAACAAAGCTGCAGCTGGATGGTGAGACGAAGTGAGGGGGGAGAGGTTTCATAACATTTTTATGCCCGCATCTGGCCCGCCGCCTATTTCGTCGGTCGTTGAGCCGACGGTCGTTTCCAACGACCGAGTACAGTTAGGAACTGATCTTACAATATTCTTTATGTAAACAAATGTCAAAAACAAAAACAATGACTTTTAAAACCCGCCGTTTGACATGTTAGTTGGTTTCATCCCGCCAAACAAATCAAAGCAAACTCAGGGTTGTGAAGTGAAATAATTTATAAAAAACCACTGCGAAGTCACTCTGCCGATTTGTACAATATTAACAATAACATCATTCCTGTCAGAGCTATTTACGTAATTCAAACATGTTGCTTCATTTATTTATGTTTACATAAAAAAACTCACAGTAATACAAAATTCAAATTATCTAACCATCAACACTTTACCAGAAGCCATAATTTTTTAGACCGACCCAATATTTCAACATTAGCCGGCGAAAGATGCATATCTTTCAAAGGTGCTCAATTATATAATTATTTTTGGAATAAATTTGGTGATTGTCAAAGCGTATCAATATTTAAAAACAAATTGCTTTCTTTTTTGAATGAACCCACTGTTATTGAACAAATCCTCAAATCCTTTGATTTTCTTGCTACATAGATTATTTTGTTTTCCAATCTTTTTTTTTCTCTTTTTTTCTTTCTTTTTTCACTTTTGCTTCCTTCTAAAACTCAGTTTAAAAAGTTAGTTTTCCGACACAATTATCTTTATTCTATAATTTTGCCTTTATCGCCATAATCTATGCACTTTTTTTTATATCATTTCAGATTTATCTTGCCAGGATCAACCAAACTCCTTCACAGGTGGAAACCAATGGAGTTTGACCGGATATTTAAAAGTTAATTGTAAACACTAAAATTTATTGTATATTGTATTAAAACGATGTAGGTTTTTGGTGCTACTGCTTTGGTGGCTTTTCCTACCGAATAAAAAATCAATCAATCAATCAATCAAAATACTTGTCATTTTTTCTGTTGTTGATGGAAGTGGTGAGGTTTTCAGATAAAAAAAAAATTCCGGCCAAAAAGAACCTGTCACAATGTTTCAGGGAATTTTGCTGATTTTGAGGTCAACCAGTACTGTATGGTATGTTGCTATGCAGTTGTTTGTTTAACTTTGATATGGAAACGTCAACTTACCGTAGATTTTGAAATTTTCCAAACCATACGTCAAGTTCTAATCTAATTCTATGCTAATCTAATTCTATGCTAAGTGCAAATTTCTAAGTAAAGTGATAGGCCATAAATCGTTTACTACTTCAATCATTAAATATCTTCATGAAACTTTCAGGAGAGGTTGAAAATCAACTTTTTATTGGATTTAATCAATTTTCTGTTTTATGAAATTTTGAGATTTTCTACATTGATGCCCCTGTGCTCTTTTATGCTAACTAGATAGGAAAACCAGCAAGCTTATTACAAGAGAGTACAGAGGCATCGATGTACCCTTAACTAAGATTAAATCAAATTTTGTAAAGCTTAATTTAAATCCTTAATTTTAAACAAAGTAAGTAAGTAAGATCTTCGTGCTTCAGTGTTTAATGGTGTCAGCAATATCTTATTGTTGAATGAATTTTCCTGAATGACACTTGTTTATCCAGCATAAATTACGTCCAAGTCAACATTTCTGCCCTTACTTTTTCCACTTTCCAGCAGCAGCAATGTGCACCACGAAGTGTACCACACCATAAACATCAAACAACATTACCAAGGGCAAACTGACTGCATCAACTTCCCGTCCAACTGCAGCAACGCGCGATGCTCGCCGGATGTTGGACATTAATAAAAAAAAAAGCACCCAGAAACCAGAAAGAAGAGCAGCAGCAGCAGCATCATCTTATCTAATTTCCCATGCTGCACTGCTTACAATCTTGCAACTGCTGGCCGCCTTTCGGGCTTTCATGTCACACAATCGGAACCATTGTCCGAGCTGGCCGTTGCAAGGGAGATGCAGTTGTTGCCAAAAAAAAGAATCTTTTCGTCGGGACACACAGATTAGACTGTGTGTTTGGCAATGTTGTTGACAGAAACTTGTAAATTTTGTACTGTTTGGGTGCATTTTGGAGGACCATCCCGGACCAGATAATCACGTCGTCAAGTTCAGGAGCGGAACCTTGATTTATGCTGGAGGCCACCCAATTTGGGAACAGGGTTTGATATGAGGTTTTGGAGAAACCATGCGTCTTCACTTCGTTGCTGTCGTGCTATCTTGTCGCACGTCCATTTTGGGCCACATTGAATTGAGAACGCCGTTTTGTGTAGTTCACAATACCTCACCTTTTGACATTCACAGATCCCCAAAATACGATTTCAATTCAATAAATATATGAAAGAAGTTTCAATCTTGTCGTGCTATTTTGAAATACCTCGAAAATTGATGTAAGTGTGACAACTGGCCGAAGCGATTTCAGCTCAAAACGCGTTTGACAATCCCGAATACCGTAAATATTTGTAATTATAACTCGAAACTCCGACAACCAAATTCAACCTTTGGCTCAATGCACAGAATGATCAACCAAACAAATTGCGTGCTCAAGTTTATGTTTATTTAAGGTCAAACAAAAAAACGTGTTTTCCTTGGAACGTCAAAAAGCGACGTTCAACAAGGTAGCACGCCAGCATCATTTCGTCTTTCAAGTTGAAGTGATCTTTCTACAGGAAATCAAAACAATTTTTGTTTATTTTTTTCGAGCAATGTTCAAATTTGGTCAACAATAATTTTAACGCACTAAAAGAAAAAAAAGAAATTGAACTAAGAATTCGACGTGGTTTGCTATTAGCTCACAGCCACCCCCCAGCTATATGGGATTCTTTCCTAATGTCTGTCTTATAAAGGAACAATCAAACCTCATTCCCACACCCAAAGGAAAATAAATATCAAAATCTGCAACAGTGGACTTGCTGCGGTAACGGACAAAAATGTCATACCCCTATATCGCAAAAAATACATGAGGACAGATTTCATGCAAATTCTGATATACTTTCATGCCGCCATGCATCACAATCATACGACCGCCGTTTGGGTGTAATTTAATTGGCTGGTGTTTGCTTGGGTTTCGACCAAAACTAAAGACTTTTTAAACATAAGAGTTGTTCACTACGATTTTGCAATTTTTTACGATTTTTAAACTTTAATTCTTTGATTTGGATGAAACTTTTTCCATGCGTTTCGCCGAATGGACATTTCGCTGAATAAAAAAAAAAGATTAAAATTAAAGGTAAACAAAAAAATAAAAACACCAAAATTACCAAAAGCTAAAACAAAGAACGATTCATGTTTGAAAGAATGCAAAAACTCACACAGCTAAAAAAGTAGTAATCCAGCTGCGTGTATAAGGCCTGGGTGTATAATAAATATTGCAATATTTTATGCAATTTTATGTAATTTTACACCCTGAAATATGAAGCCCATCATTATAGGGACGTGGCGTTACATCGTGGTGCCATCTGGTTTTTTTAAGTGCAAGAGTGGAAAAGTGCTGAGTCATCGTCTAAAAATAGACGGCGTCCTATCTCGCCCAGCAAAATGAAGTCGATAAAGTAGTTGGTTTCGATGAGAAAAAGTGGAAAACGTGGTCTAAAAATAGCGACGCCATCCCCCTATGGGAAATCTACTTGACCGAAATGTCAAGCCCATATATGCGTTTATCTCTTCAGCTTTTCATCGGTCTGATGGCCGAGTAGGCTAAGGCGTTAGTCCCAACAGTAAGGAAGTTTGAATCCCATCGGTTGTTACTTTTTTTATGTTTGCAAACATTGTACATGCAGCGTGTAATATTAAGTGTCTATTTAGACGAAGGCGATGTGCATGCTTTTGCATGCGATTTTACCATCGGATTTTTTGCTGTGCACAGAAGTATTCTGAAACCCTTTTTTAGTACTTTTGTTTACTTTTTTTATCCTTTTCTTTTTCTTTTTCTTTTTTGATTTTTCGTTTTCTCTTTTTTTTTTTTAATTCGGCGAAATGTCTATTCGGCGAAACGTCCCGCTCCCCAAGAATCAATTTTGCATCATTCGTTTTTTCCAATCAAGTCACCCATTTGGTGGCTAGTCAATCAAAACCTGGGTGCAGAATAGTTGTCCGCAAAGCGGCCTCAATTTAGAACTGTCAAAGCGGAACCAATTTACTTTTCGCAAAATAATACCAAGAAGTGGCAAGTATTGTGATCGATCTATAATTTATTTTGTCAGGAATAAAAAAAAGTCGATGGCGTCGAGCTATTAAGGTATTCGAAGTCAAAACATCTTAAGAAGTGGGTTGAAATCGAGATTGGCATGATTCGTTGTTAACATTTCAAAATCGCTATGTCTCACGCAAAACCTATGTTTATGACACTTTTTGAAATGTTAACGACGAATTATCAATAACTATGAATGGTACCTGTCAAATAATATTGGATAATCTTACTCCGATAATATCACTGCACATCAAAGATACATAATCTCGGAACTTCCATTCGGTTGCTCTTCTGATTCACGAAATTCCACCCACTTTTGACACAATTTTTCATCACGTGAAAAACAAAAAAAGGCCTTTTTTGGCCGCCCATCGTTTAGTATACGAAGAAAAAAGTGGGATGCACTTAATTTTTCATCGAAAACATCAACATCAACAGATCCAAAATGTTTCACAACAAATCACTTCAGCAGCAAAAAATATGTCACGCTTCAGCTTGAACACTTTGTTTATGTTTACAGCTGTACTGCCCATGTTCGCATAAATGTCCCATATGCAAAAATAGCAAGCTGAGAAAAACGCATTTGAAGTTTGTCCCATACATAAGGCTACGTGTTAAGTATTCGCGAAAAAACTGGATTTCCTCTTGATTTCTAGAACAAAGTACTGGATGTTATAGGCTCTTTTGAAAGAGCACACAATTTTGAACCAAACTGCATCAATAACTCAAAATCGATGAAAATGCATATGGGACATTTATGCTATCAGGGGCAGTGTAGTGCTATTGTATTAGTGGGGAGCAGTGGGGAGCTTTCGAAAATCACGTTACGCATTCTGTCTTTTCAGCAAACCCTCAAAAATATTTAAAAATTCAAATGATTTTTAAATTAACCCAAACATACTAAAAATGACTTTAAACGCAGGGGAATGCATTTTAAATCAATTTCAGCTGATTGCATTTGAATTTCCATCGAAATTTTGAAGTTTTTTGAAAAAAAAAAAGTTTTGCTATCTGATTTTTTGGGCCAACATTGAAGGGTAGGGGGGGGGGGGGGGGGACAAAAACTTTAAATAAAATTCATACCAGCCTAGGCCTGTAAATTTCAACTTACAATATCTTGATATCAGATTTATCAAGTTATTAAAATTATCTATTTGTAGTTTTTTTTTTTCAAAAGCAAAGCTTGATTTTGAAATTTTTAAATTATTTTTATTGAGAAGATCAAAAAAATTCACAGAAGTTTCTAACATTGAAAATAAGACCAATACTTTCCGAGTTATCGTCTATTAAAAATTACAGGCTAATTAGGACACACTTAGAAAAATCATTATCATCAAAAAAAAACTAATTGAAAATCAAAAACCGCCAAAGAATGGGAAAATCGTAAAGAACTACTCTCCAGCTAAAATATTTTCGAAAAGCTAAGAAAATTTTCTACAATTGTCTGGTTGCTCACCTACAATCTTAATGTTTAAATTTATTGAAAAGTAAAAAAAAAGTGTCCTCATTTTTCAACTCGCGATATCTCGGAAACGAAACCTTTGTGTAATTTTCTGCTCTAATGATAAAAAAATATTTAGAAATTAAAAAAATCTAGCCCAGCATTTGTCCAGAATAAGTGTTTTTAGACCTTGAACTTCAAATTCAAATTTATTTATATGATAATAAAGTACATTTACAACGATTTTTTTAAAATAATCTTTTCTTTTATTTTTTTTCCATTTATCAAATGTTTTCTCACGATTTGTTCTATTAACAGCTATTATCTACCATATTTCCAGAAGTAGCAACTTTGTCGATAATTTCCCCCTCAATTTCAGTTTGAAAACGACGAAATCGCTGTCAGCCAGCGAGTCTCCCCCTTAGCATTTTCTCGATCATATGATGTTATGATAACATTAAATATCAGATTATTTAGCCTTCCAATGCAAACATAAACAATCAAACAAACCCCACCCCGACGACATTGATTCCTTCACGAATTTCCATATCTTATCTCTTATCAGCAGTAACCAAAGGGGTGGAGGTTGGAGGGGGGGGCTCATATTTAAACTATGCATAACGTTACACAAAGGACTCTCGGGTCGCCCTTTAAGGCGAACGAGTCTTATTGACACACGTGTTCACCCCTAAAAAGCGAGTTCGCGTCTTTCGCGCAGGAAGTTCCGTTACATAAAATTGTCTCGAGATAAGCGTTTTGACGATTTTTAAAAAGGGGGAATTTTTCTAATTTTGTTTTTTTTTTCTCGTGGGAACTTCCAAAACGCCACTACGTGGCGCCCAATATCCGCTCAAGATCGTCAAAACTGCCCCCGCCCAGGCTGTCCAAACAACACTTGCTCAAACTCTGTTTTTTTTTCGTCTCACTTTTTTCAGAAACCTCGCCGCCGAAGACAAGCTCCCATTCATCGAACAGGCGGAGAAGCTGCGCATGACGCACAAGAGCCAGCACCCGGACTACAAGTACCAGCCGCGGCGGAAAAAGTCCAAAAAGTTTGGCAAACACGGCAAACACTGCTGCGACGAGGACTGCGAGGAGTCCGCCACGGGGGGAAGTCCGCCCCCGCCGGCGGCCCCGCCCAAGCCACGTGCCAAGAAGGCGAAGGCCAAGGGGAAGGCGGTGACGGCGGCGGCGTCGGGAGTTGTTGGGATATCGGGGGGTTACGAGTCGTACGGGACGCCGCAGGTCGTCAAGACTAGTGACCTGTTGACGCCCAGCTCGTCGACCTCCTCCGTGGAGCAATATCCGACGAGTTACAGCGTAAAGGTTGGAAGCGCTGAGCTGATGAACCGGTACTACGGGGTCATGTCCTGCGAGATGGAGTCCCCGTGCAGTCCGCAGAGTCCCAGCGCCGTGTCGATGCATTCCTCGACGGAGGGTCAACCGTTGACTCCGCCGACCACGCCGTACACCGGCCTGGCCAACGTCAAGTCCTTCTCGCCACATTCCCGGCTCTCGAGCAACGATTCCCCGGTCGGCGGATACTTCACCAGCCGTAACGACTACGTCAACAACGGAGCAGCCCTCGATTACCACCGCCCGGACCAGTGGTCCTACTCCCCGAGTCCACTCACAACGACCTCATCCGCTTTCACCACAACCCAATCCACCAACAAGGACTTCTACCGCACCTTCCCCAACCAACTCCACCCCCAATCCCACGACCCCGGAAGCTACCTCTCCACCGCCCCCCTCCAACCAACCCTCTGCTCCTCCCCGAACCTCCCCCCAGACTTTGCCACCATCACCCCACTCCCATCCCAAAGCTACCTAATCTCCCCCCTGGACCAGGACCAGGTCGACATCGAGCAGTACCTGGACAGTCAGGCCACCCACAAAAAGCACCACGCCCAACTCCCGGAAGCCCCCTACCACCACCATCCAACCTCACCAAGCTCCATGGAAACGCAACAACAACTGGTCGACCCCACCCCGATGGGCTTGTACTACGAGGGGCAGCAGCAGCACCAGGTTGCTTCGACCTCGACGGCGGCTTCGCCGCAGCACCACTCGCATCTCCACCATCACCATCATTTGCACCCGGCGTTGGCGGCGCACCATCATCATCATCACTTGGCGGCGTCAGCGACGACTTCGTCGTCGTCGTCGTATTATGGTGGATGGAATGCGGCGGGAGGGTATGGGGGGAGTTCGTAGTGGCGAGGGGTTAGTTGATAAGTTGTAGGTGAATTAGTTGTGTTAAATCTATTTTCTCTACTTATATTAAGAACATTATTTTTAAGTTATAAAAATCTAAAGTTTTCTCATTTTTTTAAAGAATCAGGAAAAAAAAACAATTTGAAGCAAGTCTAGATTAGTTTTAAATCGCTCAATTGCTATGAAATGAAAAAAAAATCTAGCTATAAGTAATATTTCTAATTTGAAACTTGATCTTGAAGATATGTTATAAATCCAAATTGACCTACGTTTAACAGTAATGCATGAATAAAATCTCTCAATTTTTTATATGCTTAGGAATTAGAATAATGTTTAGAATTAAGATTCTAAGGGTGTAAAATGTTTGAATTGTCAATAAAATACATGATTGTTAAAATTGGATTGTTTCTTTTGGGCTGAATTGTCTGATTATGGATTGAACAAAACTGTGGCTGATGGCTCAAGCAGTGTTACAAATTCTGGAACATTCTCAATATTTGACTAATCTTTTCGCACTCTTCGACAAAGTTGTTCCATGGGTACCGATTTTACGGGTTAAATCCCATTTAAACTTCAAAGTCAAAGTCGCCAGGTCCTGTCGCAACCAATCAAGCTCATATTTGGGTTTCGGGCTCAGTAAACCTAGAGAATCATGCCCTGGAATGCCCACAAAAATCGACCGTTTTGTTACATTTCTAAGGATCTAATGTGCCCATGACGGAAAGATTGAAAAAGGATAGGAAACTTGCAACAATAATTAAGAAGCAAGACTTTTTCATTTTTCGGAACTGTTGAAAATACTTTTCAAGGTTAATGTCATTTTATAATTTGCAATATGGGTATCAAACGAAGCGAAATTTTGTGTGGTTGTCACTTTGTTAAAGTATTTTTGTAAAATACTAAAATTTTCACAAAATACTGTATTTTTCCAAAATACTCAAATTTTCATAATTTGCAAACAACGCGAAATTTTGCATTCTTCATACATACATTCAAATTATGTATGCTTCATACAACATTTTGCGTCGTTTGATACCCATATTGCAAATTTTACAAATTTGAGTTTTTTCTAGAAAAAATACAGTATTTTGTGAGTTTGTTTTTTATATTTTACATAAAATTGCTAAAATTAAGTGAAAAAGCATACAACATTTCGCTTCGTTTGTTACCAATATTTCAAGTTAGGAAAATGTGAGTACTCCCGAAAAAATATCAATTTTGTGAAAATATTAGTATTTTCCGAAAAAAAAACTCTGTTTATGTGTAAAATCATACAACAATTCGCTTCGTTTGAACATATTTTGAAAATTTTAGTATTTTCAAAAAATACGGATTATTGTAAAGTTTTAAATATTTTCAAAAAAAAAACTCCAATGAAGTGAAAAAAGCAAACAAAATTTCTATTCGTATTGTAAATTATAAAAAAAATAAGTTTTTGCAAAAATTAGGGATTTTTGCAAGGAATTTTGTGAAAATTTTAGTTTTAACAAAAAAAAAACTTTAATAGAGGGACAAGCATACCAAATTTCACTACATTCGACAAAATACGATATTTTGTGAACAATTTGAGTAGGAGAGAGTGGGGAGACTTGATCCCCTTTTTTGTATCGCACATAACTCTGTCAAATTCTCACAAAACTATAAACTATTTGCATGAATTGAAGGTTAAAAATTCATCTATGTTTGGCTAATAAGGGTATTTCATCAGACGAACTCTTCGAATCATGCCAAGCGTTTTAAAAAATATTCTAAACAGGCATTTTAAAAAATGTTAGGGGTAACTTCACGGGTAACTTGATCCCCCTTTCAACAGCAACTTCACATAAAACCTGTACGTTTGTGTTCAAAATATAACAAGTTTGGTATGTAAAATATTTAAAAACTTAAAATATTATTTTTTAGACAAAAATTAAGCATGTTTACAAAAGCTGGAAATTTTTGTTTATAAAACTTTTGAAAAAAGGTTCAAACTGAAGTAAGTTATGTACCGTAAACTGGGGTCAATCGGGACACATGGGGCGAATTGGGACAGCAGCTTTAACCATGTTGGAGCACAATATTTTGATTTTTCTGGTTGGTTTCGGATAGAACAGACTCAGATCAACAAAATGTGTACATCCATTTCCAAATTTGAAAGCTTTAAGTGCTCTAAAAACTGCTGTCCCTATTCAGACTGTAGTCCCGATTCGCCCCAGATTACGGTACAACTATACTAAAGGAAACTATGTATGAAAGCCCAGCCCAATTAATTAATCTTGAGGCTGATTCCAGTGACTGTAAAAATGCAGGGATCGAGTCTCCCTAAACGTACTTTTTTAAACAATTGATTGTAAAAATAGTATGACGATAAATTTAACATCAAATGCGTAAGGGTTTTGGAGTTGATAAGTTTATCAAACAATTCATGTATAAAAAAATTTTTTTTTGAATAATTTTTGAGTGTTTTCAATACATATCAAAACAAAGAAAAAAAGATCTCTTGAACATTTTTTGCAGCTCGTTTTAGAAAAATGTGTGTAACTCAATCTAAACATTTTTTAATTTTTTTTCTGTGTGTTCTACAATGAGTTTTAGTAAATTTCGAACAACTTTCTAGAACAAAGCTAATTGTTTTACCCACATGCTGCTACTTGATTTACATGGGAGGGGGTACCAGCCTAGAAGAAGGTTGAGAATGGCTGCTTTAGACCACTTGAGATCAGTTTTAAATTAGGGTGTGAATGCTGATATTATTGTTTACAGCGATAAAGCTTATTTTTCTGAGTACAATGACCCTTTGTACTACCACAAAGAGATTTTTAAATCAATTTTGAAAAATTAACCTCGCGATCCTTCTTGACAGCTCGTTCCAAAGGGACCATAGTTATTCCATCGAAAAAATGTTGTCTTGTCATTATTTTTTTTGCATTAAAATGAAAAAAAAGTGCTCAGAAATGGTTTTTAATCGTGTTTTTTAGCGTTGTACATAAAAATTTAAATAGGGCTTTAGTACCCAATTATAATGTTTTCGTCAATAATCTTCGGAATCTTAGAATTTAAGAAAAATAAATAATTTGGATAACCTTTTCTTTCATCACGAACAAATCTAATAGGGTCCGAAATCCCTATGTAATCTTTTATGTACAACGGTAAAAAACACGATTAAAAACCATTTCTGATCACTTTTTTTTTTCATTTTAATGCAAAAAAAATAATGACAAGACAACATTTTTTCGATGGAATAACTATGGTCCCTTTGGAACGAGCTATCAAGAAGGATCGCGAGGTTAATTTTTCAAAATTGATTTAAAAATCTCTTTGTGGTCGTACAAAGGATCATTGTACTCAGAAAAATAAGCTTTATCGCTGTAAACAATAATATCAGCATTCTAAGCTTCATTTTAGGACCCATTTATCGTTTATTTTGTAACTCAATCAAATCTTAATAGGAACTTCTTCACTACCATCCAGCACAAGATGGCCGTCAACAACCCTAGGATCGCCATCAGAATCGTCATCATGTCAATGCACCAACATCGGCAACTATTCGTCCTCCGGTAATACTTTCGGGCCTCTTTCAGCTCCACCACGGCAGCGGCCACGTGTTCCGAGGCAACTTGGACATTCCCCTCCGCCAGATTTAGGATGCTTCCGTGCTCCATAACCAGTGTGGAGAATAAAACGAACAGGTTCCTCATGGTTAGAAGGGACTCCTCCAGTGCGGCAAGTTCCTGGCTTCGATCGACCAGCTGGTCCAGGACTTGCTCTACCTGTTCGATGGAGTCGTCTGCGGTGAGTTGGACTTGAAGCTGGGTGGGTTCGTTTTGTTGGTCGTCTTGTTGTAAGTCTTCTCGCTGGGCTTCGGTGGATTGTTCATTTATGACTTCTAAGGAAACTGTTTCTGAAATTGGAATAAAAAATTTGATAAATTGCTAAAAGTCATTTGAACATTAAAACAACATTATTGTTATTTAAAAAAAAGCTTGGTTTGATACGGTGAAGTAGTTTTCTGATCAAACATTAAACATATCTTCAAGAGGTATAACTTATATTAAACCCAGAAAAATAAAAGCGCAAAATGCTCTAGATTCTGGAACCTCCGCTTGAATGTAGATTGTTCACAAAACAGGAGGGGTTTGTTAATTAAACTAAGAATCCAACTTGAACCTTTCAATTTAACAATAGTTTTACATTTTGTCAATTAAGCTCAATTCTGAGGACTAATTTGGATTAATTTGGATCGGGTTAAAAACTGAACAGGGACAGTGATTTTAAAGCAAATGGCTTCAAAATTTCATATCCAATCACGTTTGGCCGTGACATGGATGTTATCTATGGCGGCTCATTTTGCCCTACCCGCCTGTGGGGAGGTAGTCAAAAAATCACAAGTTCAAGTTTTGGCGACCTTGGTTTTTTTTTTATCTTTTCGACACTTTTGATAAGGGAAAAACTACTAGTTTCGTGAAACCCTACGTTCGGAAGTGCTGATAGGTTATTACGACTCTGTTCAGAAACTAATTGTTTTTTTTTCCTAGAGCTGCTCTGCCTGCTGATTGCATTAATGTCAAAGTTCTTAAAAACTCGATATAACCCAACTTTTTCTTAAAAACATAACACAAAACCTTTGAGACAAATTTGCTTTCGGACTATTATGCGAACCAGACATGCATCCGCTCTAACTCCTCTTTTAGAAGAACTTGTTTGGCATTTCACGTAAAAGATACCCACACAGCAAAAAATCCGATGGTAAAATCGCATGCAAAAGCATGCACATCATCTTCGTCAAAATAAACACTTAATATATTACACACTGCATGTACTTTTTTTGCAAAAAAAACAAAAAAAAAGTTGCAATCGACGAGATTCAAACCCAGCACCAACAGTGAGGACTGGCGCCTTAGCCCACTCGGCCATCAGACCGATGAAACGCTGTAAGGATAAACGCATATATGAGCTTGACATTTTGGTCAAGTAGGTTTCCCATACTGATGGGCTACATATTTTAGGATGTAAAATTACATAAAATTGCATAAAATAATGCAATATTTATTTTACACCCAGGCCTTTTACACGCAGCTGGATTACTACTTTATTTGCTGTGCAGCAATTGATGATTTTTGAGCTGTAGGGCAGAGTAGTCATCAATGAGACACGGGGAACAATGATAAAATGACTCTCACAAGACGTAGGGGAAATATACCCATTTTAATCACTCTAAGCCGTTCGACCAATTCTCATCACTTTTGCCGTTTTCCGCTATTTAATCAAAATTTTCAGATGTATCAACAATAGAGAGTTGCTTGCTCACTTTTATTTGAGCTATTTATTACTTTGGAGCAGTCAAAAACACTTTATGAATAAGCTGTAATTCATGATCAAAGTACTGATAGGCCGATAATAAAAATAGGCTGAAAATGGGTATAGTTCCCCTAGTTTTAACCAATCAGGCTCATATTTAAAGGAAAGTTGTGTCTACTAGATACACGTCTGCGATTATAGTGGCTTTGGTTATGGAAGCTCCCTTGCAAAATTATTCATACATGTTTGATTCTGGGGTGTAAAAGTAAAAAAAAAATCAAATTATTCGCTCTACAGCATTGCCTTGGCGTTCTCGATTGCGAGATTCCTACTCGAAACTAGGTATTCAAAGGTTTGATTGTTGAGGCAATTGCAAACCTCTTTTTACACCTTAGCTTCCATCCACCCCGGGATTCGAACTGACGACCTTTTGATTGTTAGTCCAACTGCCTACCAGCGACTCCACACCGAGACAGGACCCAGGGAGACGACTCCTACTCCTGGACTGAGTTAACGACCTAACCTTTTTTTTTAGGTTAGTCCGGGGCCAACATTTACTTCCCGTCCGACGGAAGGCGTGATCAGACAAATCTCGTCTCGAAAAATGCCACCGGGACCGTCTGGGATCGAACCCAGGCCGACTGGGTGAGAGACAATCACGCTTACCCCTACACCACGGTCCCGGCGTAAAAGTAAATTATGACTAAAAATTACATTTTCGCTCATAGGCTGCCATTAACACAAAAACTAATATTTCTCCAAATTTCTTTCGTCATTTCACAGGGCATGAGTTGGGCTACAATGTCCTTTTATTCGGTTTGACTAAAATTTAGAATATACAAAGAATCCAGGGCTGTCTCATTGTTCCCCACTCTTTTCGGCCTGTGGGTAACAATGAGACACTTTCATTTCGCTTCATTAAACTTTTAAAAATCTATGGAAATTTTTCAAAACATGAATTGGAAATTTTTGGCATATTTATTGAGTTTTTTTTTTTTTTTTTTTTTCTTAAAATTGTTGCTTTTATTTAGTCATCATCATACATTTACATGATCAATTTCATCGGTATTTAGGCCACGGCCTGTAATAATCAGTAGTCTTTTTCTTTTCTTGACTAGGGTTAGTTCCACTCAAAGCTTCTTCCGGTTTCTTAGCATTCTCCATTTCTTCATTTCTTTTTCCAGACTCGTTTTGTTCCGCAAGCGTTTTGTTCTCCTTCATGATCGTTTTATTTGCATTGTCACTGTTCCTGTTCTTCTCATCCGATCCTATTTTGCCTACTCCAGCCTGGTTGCTTACGGTTGAAACATCCAATATCTTGACTGGATGCAGAACAGATGCATCCTTGGCGACAACTTGAGCAAAAGAGCTACTTTTTTGCTTGGGCAAAAAAGAAGCCCCAGTACTGCTACGCTTTGGACAGTTAACTTTCATATGACCTTCCGAACCGCATCCAAAACATTTATCCTTCAAACCGTCAAAATAAATTCTTGCTGCTTTTCCCTGAATCTTGATCTGTGCTGGTAAATCTTTTACAACTTCCATGAATATTCCACGCACACCATTCCATATAGGAAATCCTGTTTCTTCTGCAAACTTTTCACGACACAACTGCTTTACCTTTCCATATTTTCCCAATTCTTTTCGAATCTCCTCATCTCCTATTTCCGGTGTTAATCCAAAGATCCGGACATATTGGATGTCCCCTCCAGCAACCATTACCATTGTTTCCGTTGTCGTTCCGTCGGCGTACCAAAACGTGGTTTCCGCTCCTAACCTCAAAAGTGCCTTTCTCATCAATTCCATTGACTGAAACTTCACATAAACACTGTGATCCTCGCGATACATTGCAGATAATTCCTCCCATTTCCAGCCGTGATTCCTAAAGAACTGGAAAATCTCCGCATCCTTTGGCTTCCTTTGGCCAACACCGAAATAGATTCGGATGGTCAATTCCTTTTTGGGTTCCATGACCTTGAACTGCTCGATGTAACTGTTTCACTGTCTTTGCACACACGTCCGCTTCCAATGAAATCACTTCGTGAACTGAGTTTGAACATCATTTTACCAAAAATATAAAGTTATTTGGTAAAATATATGGATTTTACAAAATTTAAATACTTTTTTGTATAGTTTTTGTTAAATGAAGTTTCATGTTGACAAAATTGCTTAAAAATGTTCAAAGCAAGTCACCTGCAATGAAACAATATAAAAACATGATGTTTTACTAGAAAAGTATTGATTTTTGTAGAGTGTCTCATTGTTCCTGCCAAGTGCGTCTACAATGAGACAGTTGAATAACTCTGGCTCGATCGATCTCATTTTTTGGTCAATGTTAGAACAAATTAAAAGAAAGAAAATGCAATCAAAAACATTTCAAAACATGCTAAAGAAAAAAATACAAAAATCGTTGAAGTTTGAAAACCAAAAGTGTCTCATTGATTACTACCCTACCCTACATTAATCCAACAAGGCTCTACCGAAAAATACTACATTTTTGGTTATTCCGAAATACAATTTTGAATTGGACTTTTCACTGAAACGGTCAACTCAAAATCAAAAACAGTGTCGAGAAGAGTTCCTTTTCGATACATGTGCTGAAAATGAGTGCTTTCATTCTTCAGCACTGTTTTTATAGTTGTGTAAATGCCTATTTACTTTTTTATTATTATAGAATGACATGATAATTTAGTAAAAACAAAAAAAAACAACTACAAAAAAAAACAATTAAAAACATTGTTTTCAAAAACCACCCCATATCCGTTCAAAAGAATACAAACTACGCCAAAACACTTTCTTGCCTAACTTTGTTTTTAACTTTTTTTTTCCTGTATTCAGGAGCTCATTTTGAGCAAGTCCACAAAAACTAAGCTTCTTTTGTTTTACAATAAACCGGGATGACATTGATAGGATTTCAATTTATTTTTCAAGTTGCTTTTAGACTTTTCTCAAGATTCATATTTTTGAAACATGTACCGTAAACCGGGGTGACTTTGATAGGATTTCAATTTGTTTTTAGAATATTTTCCAACAGGTAAGTTTTTTCTCAAGATTATTATTTTTAAAACATGTACTGGGGTAGGCCACACAAAGTCCATGCACTATTTTGGAAAAAAAAGTTTTTTCGATAGTGTTTAGAAAAATAGTTACGTTAAAAATTCTTGGTTCTAGTTCCGGGGTGACTTTGATAGTCATAGTTTTTCTTGTTAAAATCATATTTAAGATGTCCAAACTTCATTTGTACGTTAAATGTACCATCACTAAAGTAGCTGATATAGTTTTTAAGAAAAAAAAAACAATGTTTATATTTAGTTAACTATGTTCATAAGCTATTTAACAAAATACATATAAATTTTAGGTAAAATTGTTAAAAAGTCGGAATTTTGCCTGAAATTTGTTAAAACTAGTTTTGTTTATAAAATTATCGTTTTATATTGCATTTTATACTGAATTCGAAGCACGAATCACAAGTTTTCACATTTTACATGAAATAAAGTTCAACTGAAATTGCCTATAAATTTGGAGATTTTTTTTAATTGTGTTTCAAAAACACATATTATTTATTATTTACAAACTTATTATACCTTCTCCTAGTGGAAAATTGTCCAAAGAATCCGAAAATGCATTCCGTTTTCCGATTAAAATCATGATCATTGAGAAAATCATGACACTTGGAGAAGTTAAAAAAAAATGACTTCGATCAACATTTTCTTAACTATAGTTAACTAGCTTTATAAACCTTTCAAAAATTTATGAAATGATGAGGTACTTTGAACACTTCTCTACCACGGTCAGTATGTTTCTGAACCATTCCTTACGTATTTTAATTGTACTCTTCATTTTGCGGAAAAATCTCAAACCTATCAAAGTCACCCCGTTTACGGTACTGGGGTAGCCCAATGTCGATGTACATTTTTCAAAAAGATTTTTTTTAAATAGTCCTTTTAAAATTAGTTTTAAAATTAAAAAAATATATTTCAAAAACCGGAGTGAATTGATTACCTAAAATTATATATTAAGTTAATTTTAATGTTTCAATTGAAATATTTGAAGTTAAATAATTGTTTAACTAGGTTAATACACTTTCAATAAAGTGTGTATTTATTTGATTTTTAATATATAGAATGTTCCAGGTTTGTTCAAAACTAATTAGAAATTTTATCATAAATATATCAACTTTTAAGGCTCCTAAAACCAAATTTGTAGCATTAATTAAAAAAAAACAAATTTGCTTAGAAACGTTTCCTACTGAAAAAGCTAATAAATCTGAAGATATTTTTTTAATTCTGTTTCTAAAACACTTGGAACATATGACTAATAGTTAATTAACTATTAAAATATTTCAAAATTGTATAAAATTGTTGAAAACTACCGTCATCAGGGACGATTAATTATCTGTTGCATATTTAAATTAATTTTAATTTTTTAATTTTTGGAATTTTTAGTATTTTCTAACATTTTTGGGTAAAACCATTAGTAAGTCGCAACTAAGAGTGTTAAAACATTATCTGGGATTTAACTAAATTATTGCAAACATGTTTTGACATAAAAAATATTGGTTATATAGAAACACGACCAAAGTTGACTCCAGTGAAACAATAAAAACATCAAATGCAATATTTTCTATAAAAAAAAAAAGAGCTGTACTTATTTTTAAATGCTGAAACATTTTCTTAAATAATTATTTATTAAAGAATTACTTTTGTAAGACAAATTTATTTAAATGGAATGAAAAATTCAAGATTATAAAAAAAATATTCCCTTTTTTAAATTTACATTTGTTTAATATTTTGATGGATTTGATCCAATATTTGAAAAAAAACACTTCAAAATTGGTAGTGGTACGACCTTCGGTAAAATGTCCCGCACATATCTAAGGCTTTGGTATAGTTCAATCCTGGAAGGCGTGGATTACGATATAAAACTGTGACAATGTTGCTAGTATTGCCTTATCAAAAAATATTCTAGAAGGCGAAAGGCCATTTGCAACTTGTAACCACTTTTTGAAGATAACAAACTGATTTGGTGGCACATGTCAGACTGATATTTGGCCAAGAAAAGTATATTTCTATTTCAGTCTAGTTATTTTTCAAATTGTTGTCTAGATTAATCTCTTTAAAATGTTTTTTTTTTTTCATCGATTCAGCTAGTAGAAATAAATCAACATATTTTTTAAAACGTTTTGTTTTTTACAAACATGTTTAAAATTGAGTTAGAAATTTATAAATTATGACCTAATTATTTTTTAATTGTTGTAAAAATTAAAGTAAAATACTATTAAAAAAAAGTCAATAATTTTACTCACTGCTCGCCACTTTCGCCTTCACCTCCTCCTCGTACCTCCGCACGATCGCATCGTACTCCCAATACGCCTCGATGTAGGCACTCTGAACACCTTCGAACTGCACGCGACGCACTTCCCTCACGAGCTCGTCCACTTCAGGACTTCCCGCCTGCTTATCCATTTCCGCTTGTAGTCCCTTAACTGACGAGAATATCCGAAAGCATAGATTTGCATTCTCCGCCATTTTCGCGTCATCTTTAAACGATTCTTGCCCGCCGATTTGGGTCTCAATTTCGCGGATGTTTCTCCTGAGATCGTTGATGAGGCTGAAAATTTCTCCAAACTTTTTCAACAATTTGTTGTTTTTGCTTGTTTTTCAAACGGTCAACTCACATAGTTTAAATCAGAAATAATTTGTTTCTGATTGAGCAACGTAGTCTTCTCATATTTTTGATCCAATTCAAATTCCCCATCGTCTGGCAAGCATTTCTAAAAAATCGCAAAAAAATATCAAAATTCTGGGAACTCCACTTGCCAATATCCAATTACCTCTCTCAGCTCTGGCAGCCGATCTTTTACCATTGTGCACAGCTTGAATTTCTCCAGAACACTGAAGCCATGCGGTCGAGGGCAATGCGCGCCAAACGCTAATAATGGTCCGGCGCTTGGACGAGAGAGACGCGAAAAAAAAGTAGACTCTACTCTGCTAAAAATAACCGAAATAATTGACTGGGCATCCCTCAACACTTTGGTTCTGGCCGCAGGCGAAAAAAAAATCTTTATGCTAACATTTACTTTATGATAAGTCACTTTTCGGCGAGCATCTGTTACGCGGCCAGACTAATCATGCTCTCTCTCGTCGTTCTAAGAACCCTTATAGTTGGATGTCAACGATGTTTTTTTTGCTAATATTAGAATAAGAAGAAGAAAATATTTTATTGTAGCAAGCTGTTGATTTAAATGTTACGGCGAATTAACATGAAATAAACAAACAAATCGTTCAACCACATTTCAAAAATGTTGTAATGTTTAAAAACTAAATTTTAAAATGCAAAAAAATAACTTGACAAAATTTTGGCTCAGTTACCCTACCAGCAAATTATTTTGTTTTATTTTTAGTGATGAAAGCTCGCAGCATGCTTTGAGATAAGTCGAGATAAGTTGTGCATTTTTCTTCCGCTATCAAATTCACTATTTTGCCCGCTATTTGGTAAAACTTGATATGAGTGGCATAACGAAGCTAAATTAAGAATAATAATCTTTTTCCAAATAATTTCATTCCATCGGCTTGCTATCGAAACCAAAGAGTGCAACAGTTTATCAAAGTTTTATAAACACAAAGTAGTTTATCAATTTATTTTGCTCCGACTGCTAGAGTATCAAGTATTAGACAAGATATTTTTTACTTAAAAGCCGTCTTAAATTATTAAAAGCTGTCGAAAATGGTTTGGACATAATAGAAATCTATATCGAAACCACAGTATTTTAAAGTGTAGAAGTGTAAAAAATGGATAAATTTCTGACTTTTCTATTTTTTAAAATCATGTTTATAAATTAAATTGTTAATAAAGGCCATAATTCAGCAGTGATTGCCCTTTTGAAATAAAAGTCCTGAAAATTTCAATTTAAAAATATTTTTTTATATCCAGGTTTTCAAGCGAAGATGGCGTTCGAATGTTGAACGTCCGAAATGTCAAAATCGCGCAGTAGCACCAACATCTCGACCGACATTAGAAAAAATAATGCGGCTGTCATGCCATGGCACACTTTTTTCGTAATGTTGGTACCACTGCGTGATTTTGGATACATATCACATCGACGTTGTCGTGCTATCTTGTCGCACCCGACACTTCGACGTTCCGAGAAAAACGCATTTCAATTTTTGACCTTGAATAAACAAAAAACTAGATCACGCAATGCAAACAATAACAAACACGTTTTGTTTGGTTGACTATTCTGTGCATTGTTCCGAAGTTTAGTATAATGTGGTTGCCGGAATCCTGATCCTGAGTTATAATTAAAAATGTGTACGGTAGTCGGGCATGTACGTGTGTCAAACGCGTTCTGAACTGAACCTTTGGCGAATTGTCACACTTACATCAATTTTCAGGCAGTGTCAAGATAGCAGAACAAGATTGAAACTTCTTTCAAATGGAGAGTGACTAACAATGCACGGAGTTTTTTCGGTTTTTATTGAATATGTCAGGATTTAATATAGAATTTTGGGAATCTGTGAAGGTCAAAAGGTGAGGCATCGTGAGCTGTACAAAATAGCGTTCTTTACTCAATTTGCCCCAAAATGCACGTGCGATAAGCTAGCGCGACAGCGACGATGTGTCCTAAATCACTTGTATTGTATCGCATAGAAAAAAATAAAAAAAAACTTTAAAAAATTGAGTACTTTTCTGATGATAATAAATTCAAATTTATCTTTTTTTTATCATTTTTCTCTAAGTCAACAAGTAGAAGAGCTTATACATTTAGTTGGAATATTGTTGAAAAGTTTGAAATTTTTAAATTCGAATACCCGTACTGTTGGAAACGATAAACTTTAGACTTGGTTGAAAATTAGAGTAGTTCACGAATAATGGTGTGTGTGTGTGTGTGTGTGTGTGTGTGTGTGTGTGTGTGTGTGTGTGTGTGTGGTCCAATCCCCAAGTAGCACACTTTGTTCGCCAAAAGATTTCCGAACTTGTTGTTGAACTCATTTACTATGTTTTCCCAACGTCCCTGAGAACTCTTGAACGCTGGAAAAAGCGCACGTTTTTCTGTTGTTGAACATCTTATAACCTGTTAGAAATGTGCGTGGCTTAATTAAGTTTTACCAGCGCACGTCCTACTTGCATAGAGAACGTTTGTTGAACATGTCATAAGAACTCTTGACTATAAGATTCTGAACCGGGTTGGATAACGTCGTTAGAACCGTTTAACAACATTCTGCCTTTAAGATTCAGGAGGGAGTTAGGCAAACGTTTTTATAACCGTTCAAGAACATATCGTGGCAGACAAGAATGTTAAACAGGCTTTTCATAAAATACGTCCAAGGTGTTCGCTCAAAAGTTGTTTTTTCTTTATTTAATCCTTCATTTGTGAGTAATGTCGCTTTACGATACTTTAACTACCGTCATCAGGGGTGACATTGGGTCTGGGGGGTGAGATTGGGTCATACAAAAATGCTGAAATTTGTATGACCCAATCTCACCCCCCAGACCCAATGTCACCCCTGATGACGGTACTAGTTTTTTGTAATTTATTAGTTTGGACAGGGATTCGCCATTTATGAATAATAATAATATGAATGATGGATAATACAAAAATATCAACCATAAAAAATCATTCAGTTTCCTAGTTATGCCTTTGGGGATTTTTTTTTCAATTATGTTTGAGTGCTAATGAACATCGCTTGCTACTACTACTCTACTACTGCTGCTGGTTCCTGGTGCTGCATTTTCAGTTTTCCTTTTTGATGAAGAATGCTCAGGGCAAGTATCGAACCCAAAATCACTTCAAATGTCAAGTCCGGGCGCGCGTCTGCTTCTTTCCACGAGGGGTTATGTTGGATGAGCAGGCCTAAACGTCAATAAGAAGTCTGCGGTCATCTAGGTTTTACCAAGTTCACTAACAGTTTGCCCAAACTTCTTTCGAACGTAAGCTGTTTCTATTTTTAGAACTATCCTTGCTTGTTTTGTTAACATGTCCTTGCTCGGATTTTAGAACATGAACGCGAACTTCACATAAACAACTTGTTTACGAGAAATCCCAGCAGAAGAGAAAAGTCAAATCTACTATGTTATCACGTTCAGCAAACTGAAATGAAACATCATGTCTGCAAATGTCATTTTGCTTTACGAGTTCTACAAGCATGTTTCATTGAGGTCAGAATAAACTTCAAAATGAACTATTCGTAATCCGTTGCTAGATTTGGCATTTGTGTTACACAGCCATGTTGAACAATGGTTTTTTGATCAAAATGTGAACAATTGACCAAATGTGTTGACACTTGTTCAATAATTAACGAATAAAAATACTTATGCAGCAATTGTTCAACAAAAAAATAAAGAGCGATGTTTTCTTGCTACTTGGGTCCAATACCCGCTAACCGGTAGCGAAATTATGGGAAAGTATAATTTGTATCAGACTGTGTATATGCCGAATGCTGATACAGCTTATCTCAGTCCCAGGTATTAGGTGGTGACAGCCCTCGCGCTACTTCCAATGACCCATTTCAGAATGACAGAGCTCCTTGCGGTTCAATTCCGAGGTCGCTGGGCATTGTTCGGCCCCGCCTAAACATAGGGACGTGGCGTTACATCGTGCTGCCACCTGGTTTTTTTAAGCGCAAGAGTGTAAAAGTGCTGAGTCATCGTCTAAAAATAGACGGCGTCCTATCTCGCCCAGCAAAATGAAGTCGATAAAGTAGTCGGTTTCGATGAGCAAAAGTGGAAAATGTGGTCTAAAAATAGCGACGCCATCCCCCTATAGAAGCAAGCATCTTAAGGAAACTCGATATATATTTAGACTTCCAATCCCCTCAGGCAAATCAGGGATCAGCGCGTATTTAATATGAGAAGATACCATGTTTCAACACTACGGATCACAATTCACTGCTAGAGTGTGAACCATCTGATGACCGACTGCTTAGCGTCCCAGACCACCAATCCAAAGGTGTGAGTTCGAATCCCACCTGATTCATTTTAGTTTTTTTTTCATATTCAAATTCCTGATTCCAAATTTCAAAGGTACCGATCGGGATTTGATCCCTGAACCTTCTGCTTGGGAGACAGAAGCCGTAACCATCAAGCCACGGAGCCGGTAGGGTAGTTCACGAATAATGGTTTCCCGAAAATTAAACTTTTCAGGAATATTTTTGGGATATTTTTTCTCTTCGTGAAACCAAAATTTTATCTACGAGTTCAAGGACTTTTATCAAAAACATCAGAGTGAACTCACCAAAAACAGTGCAATTCAAGATTAAGTTCCAGAGTAATTGTTTTTGGCTTTGAAAAACTAAGCATTTCGATTAAGAAAAAAAAATTATGGACTGGTTGGTCAAAAATTTGCAGGCGTTTAAAGCTAAATAAAAATTGAAATTTTAAGAACATAAACACTATTTTTTGCACAAGGATAACAAATATGTTTTTTGTCTAAGGGCAATAGCAAAAGTTGAAACAGTATGAAAAATACAAAAAAATATAAAATAAAAAAACAGCTGACTTCAATAAACCTTCCACTAAGAAATAAAGTTTATTCAAACAAACAAAAACGAAATTTAAAAGTTGTTTTCGTAACACGGACAAGTTTTCAAATTTGTTTGGAAAAAATAATATTTTGTTTTTTTTTACTTTTAAAATTTTTAAATTCATCCAAGCTTAAACCCCCTTTTTAATTCAAACAAACATGCTTTTCAAAAGATACAGCGTGTTCAAAAAAGGGTCTGAATTATCGTGTTTTAGATCAGTTTTGAATTATATTTTTTTAAAGAAACTCTAGGGTTTTTTTTGACTCTCAAGGAGCTGATGATGAAGTACATATAAACGCTGAATAATTTCCGTCTTTCAAAGACAACAAATAGCTGCGAATTAGTTTGAAGCATTTTTTTTAAGTTTTCGTTCTCTTTCCAAATTATTTGTTAGAATATGTTCTTTTCTCAATAACCAAACGTCAGATCAACAATGACAAAAAAAAAGCATGTCAAATACAGTCCAGAATCGATTATCCGAAGTTTGATTATCCGAAGGTTTGTATGGGACTAGATAATCGAATCACGAACAAAAAAAGTCGTACTATTTAATTTTTTGTGCGAGTTCTGCGACCCCGTTTTAGTCAAGTTTGAGTTGTTGATTGCGTATAAAAAATAAAATGCCTGTTTTCAATATTAAATCGCCGCCATTTTGGAAGCCATCTTGGACTTAAAAATTCTAAATCATTTTAGCGTAGTTGATTCGTGATTCGATTACTGCCCATAATTGAAAATTCGGCTATTATGCCAAATCAAGTATTCCGAGAAAAACGCGTTTTAGAGTTTGTCACAAAATCTCTGTCAAGGCAATTTCCCATAAGAGTGGCATATTAGCCGTTTGGTTTTTCGCATCGACAGCCAAGTCTAAACACTATTTCAGTGAAATTCAAGTTCCAGGAGATGCGTTGGAACATCCTCTACCACCTGGTGCTTATATCTCGTTTTTGCCAAAAGTGGATACACTCAAACCCCGATGGTTTGACACCAACTGTTGTCAAACGAACGGGGTCACGTTTTAGTTTGACACCCCTTTTACACGGAGTTCACACACACTACCAAACGTTTGTTTCGATAGTGTGCGTGAGCGCCGTGTAAAAAGTGACAGTTCGTCACTTTTTAGTTTGACTTTGACCAACCAACGGGGTACAAACTAAAAAAGTGTCAAACGAAAAAGTGACCAACCACCGGGGGTTGAGTGTATTAGCCATTTTTTCAATGGTGGGCAGATTATCCGAAGTTAAATTTTTCCGAGGCTTTCGGATAATCGAGTCTAGACTGTATATGGTTTTTACAGATGAACATTGCTTAAAAAAAATAAAAAAATTAAAAAAAATATTTTCTGAAAATTTCAGCTCCAAAATGGCTTTAACACGAAAACGGTGCATTTACTCATAAATTCACACAAGTACTTATTTATTACAAATTCAATCGAAAAATTATTTTCTGAATTGTTTTTGGAGAAGTTTTGAATTCTTAAAAAAACTACATTTTTTCAACAATTCATAACATAACTCAAAAGTTCACACTTTTTGTCCACAAAATCATATCAAAAAAAGATTTCCCAAAAAGTGTCCACGTGGTTTAGGGATGGTCCCGATTCAAAATGGCTTATTTCGAGGCCTATTTGGACCTACAGATCAACGTAAAAGTAAAACTAAATTTAAAAAAATATATAAAAATTCGTGATGGGGTGGGATTAGGAGGTTAAATTGGGAAGTTCATTTTTCGAGTGATTTCACCGCATTTTATCAGTAAGGCGAGTAAGGCAAAACAAGCAGTTGTATCAAAAAAATAATCATAAAATTTAATGGATTGGAGTTTATAGATTCACTACAAAAACACAATTACCTAGATATTAAGTAGGAGTATTAGCTTTATTTTTTTGTATTCGGCGAATGCACAATTTTTCAGTAAATAGTACACATTTTAGAACACAATTTTCTTAACAATCAACAAACACGCAATCACACACAGCACCACCAAAATGATCACCATAAAGGTCATCTGATTAAAGCACAAACACCCCCTGGCCCGGGTCTTCCACTGGTACTCCCGTGCCGTTTCCAACTCCTTCGTCGCTCTGACCACGTGCTTGGACGCCAGCTGGACATTTCCCTCGACCAGGTTCAGAATACTGCCGTGTTCCATCACGAGCGTTGAGAAAAGTACAAACAAGTCACGCATCTCCGTGAGGGATCGCTCGAGGGCACGGAGCTCCTGGTGACGTTCCTCCAAACTGTTGACGATGCTCCGGGCTCGTTCCAGGGACACTGAGTTTGACCGTTGCAAGGCGGGTCTTGTCTGGGGAAGTAACGTGTCCGATGGTACCGCTACGTCCAGCGCTTCGTTGGAGGCTGAAAAACGTCAAAAGAAACATTAAAATTAAGAAACTCCCAAGAATTGACCAAACTCACTCAAAATGTCCCCCCTTCGAACGGTGTCCTCGAACCGCCGCACCACGCCGTCGTACTTCCAGTACGTCCGGATGTAGGCCTGCTTAACGCCCTCGAATTGGACACTCCGTACGCGACTCACCAGGTCGTCCTGGTCACGCCGATTGTCCAGCTCGGTCTGCATGGCCCGCACCGCCGAGTAGATCCGGAAGCACAGGTTGCCATTTTCGCGGATTTTGGTGCGGGCCTTCGCGAAACCCTCGGAAAACAGGTGCACCTCAATGTCCAGGATGTTCCGGCGCAGGTCCCGTATCAGGTTGCCGATCTCTGTGAACTACTGTACGTGGTTGTGAATGGTATGATCTTTGGAACGTTTGTAATTAAAGTTTTTAACAAAAATTTTAGAATTTCCACCTACTGGAAACTTGAATTTAAACATTTCCCAAACAATAAAATCGTAATTATCGTAATTACTTCTCTTCTCTTCTCTTCTCTTCTCTTCTCTTCTCTTCTCTTCTCAATTTCATCTGCCAATAATTTTTGATTTGAATACCTATGTTTGAACAAATTAACCAGACTATGAAATAACATTTTCAGATACAACCAGTAAGGTTTTGTAAGAAATTGAAAATGTGTTGTATGAAAAAGTGTTATTAACAGAAATAATTTAAATCTAGAATATTTTCTGCCATATTGCCTATTTATCGACTCAAACATAAAAAAAATGCTAAACAGCATTAGATTATTTTTCAAATTATTTTTAATGAATTCATTTATGAAAAAAGGTTAAAATCACGTTTATAAAATAAACAACAACATTTATGAAAAGGTAGGCAAACTTATTAAAATTCAGAGTAGTTTCAGTGACAATGAAAATATGATACAATTTGAGGCAACTGATTGCATAAATTTTGAAATAATTAATTATAGGGTGTCCCATCAAATCCCATTTTCATTTAAATATAGAAACTTAACAAAAAAAATCCAAAATATCATAAAAAATGGAACCACTCAAAATTTTGAATCTGAGAGAAAACGTAAAAAGTCTAAATCGACACATTAAAATAAAATCTTTGTAATATTACAATTATTATTATTTATGCCAGAAAAAGTGGGTAAATTTTCCTCTAATAATATGTAAATTAATCCCCTTCTCAGTGTTTTGCCACTTTTTCAGTCTAAATTGACGTAATATTACATCATAAAATAGGTAATGTTATTTCTTCCAATTTTACACCTTTTAAAAATTTATAAAACAACATTTACTATACTGCCCATGATCGCATAAATGTCCCATATGCATTTTCATCGTTTTTGAGTTATTGATCTAGTTTTGTTCAAAATTGTGTGCTCTTTCAAAAGAGCCTATAACATCCAGTACTTTGTTCTAGAAATCAGGAGGAAATCCAGTTTTTTCGCAAAAACTTAACACGTAGCCTTATGTATGGGACAAACTTCAAATGCGTTTTTCTCAGCTTGCTGTTTTTGCATATGGGACATTTATGCGAACATGGGCAGTATAAAGATATTGAAAAAAAATCAAAAATTTAGAAATGCATGAATTTTTATGCAACATTTACAAACATAAAGCTTACGATTTATGGTTCAAATATGAAAACAAAGGGGAATTAGAAAAAAAAGTTAAAATTAGCGAAATTGTATTATTATTTTTTAAAGAATCACTTTAAAACGAGGAAAGCTGTATTCTTTAAAACAATCGAAATTTCAAAGAATTTCTGCAACAATAATTTCCTTCATTATTTTGTGGATTTGATATTTAATATATTTTTTTTTGTTGATTTATCAAGTTGTCAGTATTTTAATGTTTTTAATTTTATTTCAATTTAAAATCCTGTTAAATAACAAATAATGCATTATCGCTCATATTAGTCGAAATTTTAGTAGAAAAACATTCTTCAAACTATTTTTTTTAATATTTGCAGTAACTCGATTAATTACAAAAAAATAAAATGTTTACTGCAAAAAAAATAAAACCCTATTACTATTACCTTTTTATTATGAAACTTACGCAAAAATAAATTCAAATCTACGACATAATCGTTTTAAATTTTCCAAAGGCTTAGTAGTTTTCTTTTAAAAAAGATTAAAATAGAGAAAAGAACCTTTAATTTTTAGTTAAATGCTCAAACAAATTGAGCGCACATAAATTGAAATTGTACAAAATATTACAAAAATATTAAAAAGTTCTATTTAAATAATTCACAAGTTTTCGACTTTTTTCCGATTTGACGATTTCATAACTTAAGTGGCCACCCTGTATTTTAGTTTAGTTTAATTTAGGCCGATGCAAATATTTAAAAAAGTTTTTGTCCCTCGGCCCTGGCCGAGGTCAAGGGGGGGGCAAAAAAATAAAAAAATATAAAAATTTTAATAACAAGCCATAGTCTTCACATTTAAATGAAAAAAGTGTTTTAAAATGCATTTTACACTAGTTCAGTTGTTTTGCAATCATTAGTTTTCAAAAAATCTAAGATCTGACAAAAACAAAAATTGTATCGAAAAAAGATTTTGCATCGAAAATTTTCAAAAATTTTAAGATTTTTAATAAACCCAAACATGCTAAAAATGATTTTAAACGCAGGAGAATGTATTTTAATTTGATTTCAGCTGGTTGCACTTGAATTTTCATTGAAATTTTGAAGTTTATTGTAAAAATATTTTTTTTGCCCCCTGATTTTTCGGGCCAATTTTGAAGGGGGGGGTGACAAAAACTTTTAAAAATATTTGTACCAGCCTTATTAAACAATAAAATGTTCAATGAATTATAATTTTATTGTATCGTAAATCACAATAAAAAAAACCACCTCTAGTGTATAAATAAAAGTCTGATTTTAAATTTTTTAGACGAAAGTATCACATTTGAATCTTAACAGTTCTGCTACCAAAAAATTTTCAAAAAAAAATTATAATAGTAGTTTATGCAACAAGTTGCAAAAAGAGGATTTTTTCAGCACGAGTCGTACATTTATCCAAAGAGGTTCATCGAGTTGGATAAGTTCGAAGAGTGCTGAAAAAATCAAGTTTTGCAACAAGTTCCATACAACATTTTTTGCAATTCCGAAAAACACCCATTGAGTGAAATTTTAAGTCAAATTTCATGTATTTTGTCAATAAATCGTTTAAATCAAAAAAATGTTGAAAAGTATTACTTTTCGAAACAAGTGCTAAAAAGTTCAAAAGTTCAGTGCCGAAAAGTAGAAGTTTTCAGCATTTATTTTGAAAAGTGTTGCTATTCGATTCTGTTATTTTTGGTACAGAAAAGTAGGCTATTTCGTCGTTCAAGTATGACAGGAAAAGTAAGTAGTTTCACGATGGAATTGCAAAAAGATTTTTTTTTTAAGTTAAAAATACATAAATAAGCATTATGCAATATTTTCAGAAGAGGTTGCAACGAATTTAACATTTTTTTGATAAATATTTCAGTTTTAGACAATAATTTGTTTAGCCCCCCTCATTTTTTGAGGACATTTTGAAGGAAGGGGCGACAAAAACATGATATAAAATTTGCAATAGCCTTATACTGCCGTTCTAAAATTTCAATCGCGGTTTTCTCAGTTGCACTTTTTTGAACATGGGACAGTTATGCGTAGAACGGCAGTATAGAAAATCAAAAAAATCCACAAAACTATTTAGAAGTTATCATACTCGCACTAATTCCTCATACAAAGTCAGGAGGAATACCATTAGGGTGACACAATACCGATTTAAAAAAAAACTTTGGTGGCTCTTGGCCTTGTTTGGAAGAGAACTGCGCCACCTGCCGGCAAATCCCTGAAGCAATATTTTTCCCAATATGTACATTTTAACAGCGACCACTAAACCTTTACCGATTCACCATATAAACTATTTGGCCTTACCTACAATTTTAATGAAAAAAAATCTAATTTCAAGTGATTCAAAGAATGAATTGAGAAGATTGTTGATGTTTTCCCAGCAATTTTGTCTCAATCAAGTGGCCACCACGTATCACAACTTACGCGTTCCAGATCTTCGAGGACCCGTTCCTGGTTGTACAGCGTCATGAACTCATGCTCCTGAACGAATCGATACTCCCAGTCTTTGTAGGCACTTTTCTGTAAGTTTGTAACACAACTTGTAACCCTTTAAGGAGAACCCCAATTAAATCACTTCCACAAACCTCATTCATCTCGTTCCAGCGATCTTTCACCATTTTTTCAGCTAGTGCGAATTCCACAACACATGACCGTGGAAAATCAAAAGCTACAAACAGATGATCACAACCCCTCTCTAAAGTCCACCACGGATGCCGTACGACTGACACCGTCATAACGCCGCTCCGAAGCAAACTGCGGTGCCGGACCGTTGTGACATGTTTTGCTCAATTTACTAATTGATGATAATAGATTTTGATAATATCGCGACCGGAGCTGCACTGTTCATAGCAGAGCAGCTCTCTGTTTTCGCACTCTCTCTGCTTTGGAGAAATTAGATCTCCAATGGGATTTTGGATCATTTTTTCACAACAAAAGAAAACAATTATAATTTTGATATCTATTTGTCTATGTCTTAAACTAAATGATTGTCTAACTGTAGGCGTTTCTTTTTACATATTCTAGTAAATCATACTGAACACAAACACTTTACACACTTATGCTAAATAGTTAGTTGGTCGCTAGCTGGAATGGCTTTGCAGGCTGCTCAGAATATGATCATCAGCAGCACCAGCACCGAGAGCACCACGACCACCCAGATCAGCAGGCAGGTTTTCTTCTTCAGCGCCTTCAGTTTGTACTCGCGAGCCTTCTCCAGCTGGTGGGCGCCGTGGTCCGTGTTGAGGGAGGCCTGCTGGGCGTGGTACTCGATCACCTGGACCAGGCTGGCCTGCAAAAAAGGTGAAAAAAGTGTTCAAATAATTTTAAAAATTCAATTTAAAAAAAAATATTTTAATTTTTATTTTTAACTTGACTTTTTACTCTTTACTCTTTACTCTTTACTCTTTACTCTTTACTCTTTACTCTTTACTCTTTACTCTTTACTCTTTACTCTTTACTCTTTACTCTTTACTCTTTACTCTTTACTCTTTACTCTTTACTCTTTACTCTTTACTCTTTACTCTTTACTCTTTACTCTTTACTCTTTACTCTTTACTCTACTTACTCTTTACTCTTTACTCTTTACTCTTTACTCTTTACTCTTTACTCTTTACTCTTTACTCTTTACTCTTTACTCTTTACTCTTTACTCTTTACTCTTTACTCTTTACTCTTTACTCTTTACTCTTTACTCTTTACTCTTTACTCTTTACTCTTTACTCTTTACTCTTTACTCTTTACTCTTTACTCTTTACTCTTACTCTTTACTCTTTACTCTTTACTCTTTACTCTTTACTCTTTACTCTTTACTCTTTACTCTTTACTCTTTACTCTTTACTCTTTACTCTTTACTCTTTACTCTTTACTCTTTACTCTTTACTCTTTACTCTTTACTCTTTACTCTTTACTCTTTACTCTTTACTCTTTACTCTTTACTCTTTACTCTTTACTCTTTACTCTTTACTCTTTACTCTTTACTCTTTACTCTTTACTCTTTACTCTTTACTCTTTACTCTTTACTCTTTACTCTTTACTCTTTACTCTTTACTCTTTACTCTTTACTCTTTACTCTTTACTCTTTACTCTTTACTCTTTACTCTTTACTCTTTACTCTTTACTCTTTACTCTTTACTCTTTACTCTTTACTCTTTACTCTTTACTCTTTACTCTTTACTCTTTACTCTTTACTCTTTACTCTTTACTCTTTACTCTTTACTCTTTACTCTTTACTCTTTACTCTTTACTCTTTACTCTTTACTCTTTACTCTTCTCTTTACTCTTTACTCTTTACTCTTTACTCTTTACTCTTTACTCTTTACTCTTTACTCTTTACTCTTTACTCTTTACTCTTTACTCTTTACTCTTTACTCTTTACTCTTTACTCTTTACTCTTTACTCTTTACTCTTTACTCTTTACTCTTTACTCTTTACTCTTTACTCTTTTCTCCTAACTTTTTACTTACGTAAATTTACGTAATTTGAAAAATTAACGATATTTTGTTAAATTTTTGTGATTTACAAAAAATAATTATAAAATAAAAACGCATTCAAAATTTTGCTTCCTTTGCGAAATTTGAAAATTTTAGTATTTTCGAAAATTACAGTATATTGTAAAAATTTGAGTGATTCAACAAAAAAAATTAAGAATTGAAAATGCATATCAAATTTTGCTTGTTTGATACTCATATTGCAAATCATGAAAATGAATCTATTTAAAAAAAAAAAACCGTATTTTGTGGAAAATTTGAGTATTTTTTTTAAGTGCTAATGAAATTAAAAAGCATACAAAATTTCGCTTCGTTTGATACCCATATTTCAAATTATTAAAAAAAAATGTATTTTCATAAAACGTTATTTTCTGAAAATTTTGAATTTTCAAAAAAAAACTAAAATAAAGTGAAAAAGCATACAAATTTCGCTTCGTTTGATACCCATATCATAAAAATTTGAGTATTTAAAAAAACAGGTTTTTTATGAAAATTTTAGAATTAAAAAAAAACTCTAATAAAGTGACAATGCAAATCATAAAAATTTGAGTATTTTAAAAAACACGTTTTTTATGAAAATTTTAGAATTAAAAAAAACTCTAATAAAGTGACAATGCAAATCACAAGTGGGTCTCGTGGCGCAGGGGTAGCGGCTTCGGCTGCCGATCCCGATGATGCTATGAGACGCGGGTTCGATTCCCGCCTTATCCACTGAGCTTCTATCGGATGGTGAAGTAAAACGTCGGTCCCGGTTTCTCCTGTCTCGTCAGAGGCGCTGGAGCAGAAATCCCACGTTAGAGGAAGGCCATGCCCCGGGGGGCGTAGTGCCAATAGTTTCGTTTTTTTTTTTTGCAAATCACAAAAAATTTTAGTATTTTCGAAAAAGACGGTATTTTGTGAAAATTTTAGTATTTAAAAAAAAAAACTCTAATGAAGTGGAAAAGCATTTTGCAAATCATAAACATTTGAGTATTTTCAAAAAACATAGGTTTTTTGTGAAAATTGTAGAATTTTCAAAAAAAACTAATAAATTTAGAAAGCATACAAAATTTTGGTTCATTTGATACCCATATTGCAAATTTGAGTATTTTCAAAAAAAAATAATGTTTACCCATATTGCAAATCATAAAAATTTGAATATTTAAAAAAAATACGTTCTTTTGTGAAAATTTTAGAATTTTCTAAAAAAAACTCTAAAAAAGTGAAAATGAATGCAAAATTTCGCTTCGTTTAATACCTATATTGCAAATCATGAAAATTTTAGTATTTAAAAAAACTCTAATGAAGTGAAAAAGCATAAAAAATTACGCTTCGTTTAATACCCATATTTCAAATCAGAAAAAAAAATAGTATTTTCGAAAAAAAAACGTTTTTTTTTTGTAAAAAATTTAGAATTTTCAAAAAAAAATCTAACAAAGTTAAAAATTATACACAATTTCGCTTCGTTTGATACCCATATTGCAAATCATGAAATTTTATTATTTTCAAAAAATACGGTATTTTGTGAAAATTTTAGTAATTTTCGAAAAAAAAAACTCAAATGAAGTGAAAAAGCAAACAAATTGTCGCTTCGTTTGACGACCATATTGCAAATCATAAAAATTTTAGTATTTTAAAAAGACATACGTTTTTTTGTGAAAATTTCAGAATTTAAAAAAATCTCTAATAAAGTGAAAATGCATGCAAAATTTCGTTTCGTTTAACACCTATATTGCAAATCATGAAAATTTGAGTATTTCCAAGAAAATTACGTTATTTTGCGAAAATTTTAGAATTTTCAAAAAAAAAACTCTAGTGAAGTGAAAAAGCAAAAACAATTTCGCTTCTTTTCGTATCCATATTGCAAATCATAAAAATTTGAGTATTTTAAAAAAATACTTTTTTTTGTGAAAATTTTAGAATTTAAGAAAATCTAATAAAGAGAAAAAGCATACAAAATTTTGCTTCATTCGATACCCATATTGAAAATTATGAAAATTTTAGTATTTTTGAAAAATACGATATTTTGTGAAAATTTTACTATTTAAAAAAAACTCTAATAAAGTAAAAAAACAATCATAAAAATTTGAGTATTTTCCAAAAAATACGTTTTTTGTGAAAATTTTAGAATTTTCGAAAAATCTAATAAAGTAAAAAGCATACAAAATTTAGCTTCGTTTGATACCCATATTGCTAATTTAAGTGCTTTCGAAAAAATACGGTATTTTGTGAAAATTTTAGAATTAAAAAAAACTGATGAAGTGAAAAAGCCTACAAAATTTCGTTTCATTTGATACCCATATTACAAATCATAAAAATTTGAGTATTTGCAAAAAATACGTTATTTTGTGAAAATTTAAAAATTTACAATAAAATTCGAATGAAGAGAAAAAACAAACAAAATCTCGTTTCGTTTGATACCTTTATTGCAAATCATGAAAATTTACATATTTTCAAAAAAATACGTTATTTTGTGAAAATTTTAGTATTTTCAAAAAAAAACTCTAAAAAAGTGAAAATGCATGCAAAATTTCGCTTCGTTTTATAACCATATTGCAAATCATAAAAATTTGAGTATTTTAAAAAAAAAACGTTTTTTTGTGAAAATTATAGTATTTAAAAAAACTCTAATGAAGTGAAAAAGCATACCAAATTTCGCTTCGTTTGATACCCACATTAGAAATCATGAAAATTGAAATATTTTTAAAAATACGTTTTTTGTGAAAATTTTAGAATTTTTTTTTTTAATACAGTGAACAAAATTTTGCTTCGTTTGATACCAAAATTGCAAATCATGAAAATTTGAGTATTTTCGAAAAAATACGGTAATTTGTAAAAAAATAGTATTTTTCAAAAAAAAACTCTAATGAAGTGAAAAAACATATAAAATTTCGCTTCGTTTGATACCCATATTGCAAATTTGAGTACTTTCGGAAAAATAAGGTATTTTGTGAAAATTTTGAGAATTTATACATTATTTATACTATTTCAAATTAAATTACGTCGATTTTTAAAAAGTTTTAAAAATGAGTTATCGTCCATTATTAGCGATAAGATATCCACCGATAGAATTATTGAAATAACGATAACGATAATTTTATCGTTAACAACCTTGGCTAACTGCGTTACTTTAAAAAAGTAATACATGAAAGGTAAGTTTTCTTATTGAAAACACCAAACATACCTGCTCCATAACCAGCGTTGATATCCTCAGGAACAAGTCTCTAATCTCGACGAGGGATTTTTCCAGCTCCATCAAATGTGAATGCCGCGACATGATATCTCTCAGCTTTTGTCGCTCTTGTTCCGTTTCTTCTAGGATCTAAAAGGAAAGAATTGTTGTCAATTTTGGTTAATTTTGTATTACCGTCCATAGTTACATTTCCAACAAACGGCGCCATGTGATTGCTGGCCAACATCTCCGACGCCTCATCATCCGTGATGTTGTAATTCACTAAAATCAAAACAAACCAAAATCTTTAGTTCAATTGCAATCCCATACTCCTCAAGTCTCAAACTCACTCGCTTTCGCCTCCAGCTTCATCAGCTTTTTAATCTTATCCTCGTAGTAGTTGACAAACTCCTCGTGCTCCCGGTACGCACTCAGGTAGTCGTCCTTTATCACAATGAACTGGGTGTGCTTGATCCGGAACAGAACGCTGCCCCGCCGTTCGTCCTGCTCCAGCTCCTCGTGCAGCCGCTTGATGGCGTTGTGAATGCGCTTGCACAGGTCTATGCTTTGGCCGATGCGTCGCTCTACCTTTTCGCGGATTACTGAACGTAAAAAAGTTAATTTAGAATTTGAGAAAAAAGAACTAATCAAGAATTTACATTTACCTTTATCATTGTAATGAAACGAAGGGGTGGACACTGCCTTGCGCATCTCCTCGATATTGTCCCGTATCGTACGGACCCATAGTGTGAGCTCTGAAAACTAGAAGAAAAAAAATTTCATAAAAAAAAACAATTTTCATAAAAAAAACATTATTTAAATAAAAACATTGATTACCTCCCGGCTCAATCAATATTTTCAAGTTGAACAATTAAACGGAGACGCAAGGTATTCGAATTTTGGTAGCCTTACTTAACTATGATTACTGAGCAATTCTCTGAGATTTCGGACATTCGATTTTTTTGTATTTTTTAATCCGGTTGAAACTTTTGTGGCGCTTTCGGTTTGCCCAAAGAAGCCATTTTGCATCATTAGTTTGTCCATATAATTTTCCATACAAATTTGGCAGCTGTCCATACAAAAATAATATGTAAAAAATCAAAAACCTGTATCTTTTGAAGGAATTTTTCGATCGATTTGGTGGTTTCGGCAAAGTTGTAGGTATACGCGGCAACAAAAAAAATTGTACTTTTTGTAACTAAAACTAGATTTGCAAAAAAAAACATTATTTTTTTTATTTTCTCAGAAAAAAAGAAAATTTTTCTGATATGTTTTAGAGGACATCAAATGCCAACTTTTTAGAAATTTCCAGAATGGGCAAAAAATCTTTGACCGAGTTATGAATGTTTGAATCAATACTGATTTAAGAAAAAAAATCTAAATTTGGTCGCAAAAATTTGTCTACTTCATTTTGCGATGTAAAATATAATTTTCAATCAAAAAGTACTTTAGTGAAATTTTGATAAAGTGCACCGTTTTCAAGTTATAGCCATTTTTCGTTAACTTTTTTGAAAATAGTCGCAGTTATTCATTTTATACTTTTAAAAAAAATATGTTTGAAAGGCTTTTTTGAACTTTGTTGATACGACCCTTAGTTGCTGAGATATTGCCATGCAAAGGTTTAAAAACAGGAAAATTGATGATTTCTAAGTCTCACCCAAAAAATCCAACATTTTCTAATGTCGATATCTCAGCAACTAATGGTCCGATTTTCAATGTTAAAATATGAAACATTCGTAAAATTTTCCGATCTTTTCGAAAAAAAATATTTTCATTTTTTTTAATCAAGACTAGCATTTTAAAAGGGCCAAACATTCAATATAATGGCCACGCATCACTAAACTGATGAAAAGTGAAATTAAAAACCACCAAAAAAATTTACCGTGTATCCTTTTTTTTCAGTGTAGTCCTAAGCCATACCTACAACTTTGCCAAAGACACCAAATCGATCAAAAAATTCCTTCAAAAGATACAGATTTTTGAAGATTCATATATCATTTTTGTATGGACAGCTGCCAAATTTGTATGGAAAATTATTTGGACAAACTAATGAGGCAAAATAACTGCTTTGGGCAAAGCAAAGGCACCAAAAACGTTTCAGACAGATTAAAAAATACAAAAATTAAAATTAAAGAAAAAAGGCCGATTTCGTAGCGAATAAGTCTGTGGTACAATTTTTTATAATTTCTACACAAATAAAAAATGACATTTTGACGTTTTTACCTTTCTTACAAAAGAAAGGTTTAAGGTATGCTTTTAAAAAAACGCTTTTCTCAGAAATCTTAAAAATTATTACTAAATTGAAGGTTAGGATGCGCTCTTTCGATTGAATTTTGGCTCGAAACCCGGAACTCAAAGTCTGATTTTTGAGAGCTCTTTTTCTGAAATACATGAGCGATGTCTGTATCCGCTCTTAAAAATTTGTGTCTTCCATCACTGGAAACCCGCTCGTAAAACACACAATTTTTAAAAGCCAGATCTGTAGCCGTGGGGTCGGAGACGAACATTTTATTTTTCGATTCACAATTTTCGACCAGTAAATGTGGTCAAAGCCATTTTTAGAGGTATTTTTTACATCAATTTTACAGATAACACTATCAAATTAAAAGAATTCAGTTTCAAACAAAAATCCATTGGAAAACATGTTCCATAAACTGCTTGGGCCCAAAATTTGAAGCTTTTCCAAAATGTATTTCCAGAGATATAGCGATTTTAGTGTTTTTCGTCTTATTTTTACCCTATTTTTTCCTTTTAATTTTTTGGATTTATACAAAATCATATACTGAACATCAAATTCGAAGTCCCGGTTCGTTCTCGCTCGACAAGTCGTCAAGTCGAAGCTTCAACGCCAGCGCTTTTACGCTTGCGCGTTTTACGTTGCGCGTGAAAGTGTTCTTTCTGGCTTCTCATAATTGATCGACAAAGTTTAATAGCGATACATATTTTTCTAGGTTAATCATAGACTAAACTTATAGACTGAGTACCCTTTATTTTTTTCTAATAATGTCAATCCAATATGTTTTTCTTAATTAAATTTAAATATCTTGCGACAAATAATGTACTTCTGAAATTTAAAAAAAATAGCATTTGAGGTTTAGCCTAAAAAGATTCGAAAATTTAGGATGGTATGGCTCACTGGATGGTATCATTATGTTTTTGAAAAATTAATTGCACCAATATATTTCTCGGAGTTTCATCATTTTGTAAGAAAGGCTCTATTTCACCTCTGGTGATATTAAATCGGGTTTTTTTTAAATCTGAAATCAAGTAGGGTAGAGTAGTCATCAATGAGACAATTTTGTTTTTCAACTTTCAACGATTTTTGTAATTTTTTTATAGGAATTTGAAAAAATGAACAATAAGTTCATTTCGAAAGCATTTTCTTACTACTAAATCGTTCTAACATAGCCCAAAATATGAGATCGATCCGACCTCTAACAGCCAGAGTTATTCAACTGTCTCATTGTAGACGCACTTTGCAGGAACAATGAGACACTCTACGAAAATCAATATAATTCTAGCTAAACATCATGTTTTTGTGTTGTATCATTGCAGTTGACTTGTCTTGGGTATTTAAAAGCTATTTTTCCAACTTAAAACTACAATTGACAAAAGTTATACTAAAAAGCATTTTAAATTATATAAAAATCTTATATTTATAACAAATAACTTTATATCTTTGGTTTTATGAAGTTAAAACTCAATAAGTTGTTGTGCCAAAAATCACTTCCACTTCATGTTTTGTTACTTTGCCATGGATTTTGAAAAGTTTAAAGAAGAGAAATCAAAGTGTCACATTGTTACCAAAAGGCTGAAAAGAGAAGGGAACAATGATACAATCCTGGATTATGGGTTTATTCTTAAATTTGGTCGCATTCAATGAAAGGAAAATGTAGCCCAACTCTACGCTCTACGAAATGACGGAAAAAATTGAAATAGTATTAGTTTTGGTGTGAATTGCAAGATTTGAGCGAAAATGTAACTTTGACCATAAATTACTTTTACACCCCAGAAACAAACATTTATTAATAACTTTGATGATTACTCTACCCTAACAAAGCGCCTAAAGGGAAGTAAGCAAGCGAGTTTATCTCAAAAGTTTTGACAAATAAGTAGCAATCCACTTTAACGACCTCCCGTTTTTTGTGGTCTCTGTTGCAAGTTTCTGCTCATTTCTAGGCGTCCGAAGTCACCCAAAACCTCTTTTACGCAAATGAACCGACGTTTGACTTCCCCATCCGATAGAAGGCGTGATCAGGCAAATCTCGTCTCGAAAAATGCCACCGGGTCCGTCTGGGACTGAACCCAGGCCTTACTGGGGTGAGAGGCTACCGCGCTAACCACTACACCACCGGAATCGGCGAAATGGATGGAAATAGGACAACGAGAATTTCCCCTAATGAAATGCTAAAAAATATTCTTACCTTCTCCAAATTGCAGAAAATCTCCTCCTGCGACTTGGTGTGCACCATATCCAGGCTGACATCGCTGCTGTACTTCCGTTTCTGAAAACCGACAATCACAGGAAACAAACAAAAACAAGAATAATCACTCAATTTACACCGTATAAACCGTAACCACACGTGTGATTCACATGTCACACAATGGAGTGGTCAATGTACTCCTCTTTTTTTTTCCTTCCTTAAACCCCAATCTCAGACGAGAGTGAATCACAGTCGATTAGGGTGGGGGAGTACGATGACTTCGTTTGAGGCAGATTACGATCGGTAGTTCCAGTTCTCAGTTTTTTTTCTGGAGAACTTAGCACTGATCACATGTGACTCAGTGTCACCTTTAAAAACGCCTTCAACAGGTGAGAAAAGATTTGAAACAAGTTTTACGACAGTTTTTTTTTTCTTATTCTGCAGGCTGCAAAATTTCCTTTCTTCACTCTCAATTCGCGTGCAGTCCCGTTCAACTTTTCGCTCGACCGACGTTCGCGACTGAATCTAATTGACACTAATTGGACCCCGGCTAATGCAGTCCGTACGCCGGCCGCCTTCGGCGGTCTTAACAACCTCTAGGTCGCTGTACAAGTGACCAGCTGGCTTCTTAGTACGCAGAGATACTAACCAAGATCGACTTGTAACGTAACAAACAATTGCTCACTTACACTTTTCAACTCGCTCAAACGATCCTTGACCATGGTCAGTTTTGATTCAAGATTTGTGGTTTTAACTTTGTTTTTCTAAGCCACTTTGCTGAATATCTCACACGTTCACCGACGACCTTCCAGCAGTTTTCGTTTTCATCTCGTACTAAAACTCTGATGTAATCTTGGTGGCTGTACTATCTATCTCTCAGCACACAGCCACACTCTTCCAACTTAATCTTATCAATCAGTGTTTTGCCCGCGCGATCGTGATAAAAAAAAACCGGCGATTAATCAGCTCTCGCCAGCTGTACTGCTCCACATTATATTGCGCGAAATCGTCACGTCGCCTTAACTGAGTAACGGCCACACTATCACTGAATCAACGCGAGGAGTAAGGGGTTTGATCAACCAACACAGCACTGGAAGAGCTGTGTGTAGGTAGTTGTGGGGAGAGCGCAAACCCGCGCGCAAATTGAGCAAAAAGAGGTTTTCGCGTGCTGATATTGTGGTGATATAAAAATTACGAGAGTGTGTCTCCAGCGAAGGAATTGACATCGTGTCGACTGGAGAGTGGGGCAGAAGGTTCTGAATAAAGTCTAAAATGTATCCTTTCTTCAAGAAATAAAAAAATAAGATTAAGACCATATTCATTTGGAACCCCGATTGTACAGGACTTCAAGTTCAACTCGGGGTTCCAAATTACTGTGGGCTTAACGTCATTTTAATTTTTAGTCTTGGACAAACGATTTTTTGTTTTTTTTTTTGAATTTATTTTCCATTCATAAAATTAACTAGGTTCTTATGAGACGGTCCAAATCGGTTCAGTCAATCCGGAGATAATTGATTGCATTTTATTCGGTGCACAGACTCATAGATACGCACAGAAATTTGCTCAGAATTCGGTTCAATATGTATACGTGAAGATGGGCCTAAGAGGTCAAATTAAGAACTTAATTTTTGAATGATTTTATAGCCTTTTCTTAGTAAAGACTAATGAATGGCAAAAATACCTAACGTATTTTTTTATTCATTTTCATAGAAAAATATTTGCAACGGACTTATTGCAATAATGATAATCATAATTAAAATCATTTTAGTTTTATAGATAAAAAATAAACCGGCTAAAAAAAATTTAAAGATTTAAATATCTAACATTTTAAATTGTCCATTTGGGAAAATTAAAAAAAAATGATCTAGGAAATTAAGAATTGTATATTTATCGAATTTTAGAACTGTGAAGTACTAGAATGCTGTTATTAAATATATAAATTATATTAGAATTTAAGAATAATGGAACAATACATTTTTAAGGATCTCAGATTTTTTAATTTTGAAACATTTTTTTTAAGTTTAAGTTTTAGATTTGAAGAATTTCAGATTTATTCAATATAAAATTTTCAAAATCTTTCAAATTTCGCCTTTAATTTTTTTTAAAACTTAAAAATAAAAAAAATATTTTTTTATCGTTGAGAATCTTAGGAATGTAGAATTAAAGGATTTTAAAATTTAGAAATTTAAGAATCTAGAAATTAGGATTATATATTTCAAGTATTTAAGAATTGTAAAATCCAAGATTTTTTTATTTACAAAAATATAAAAAGATGCAGTCCAGACTCGATTATCCAAAGCCTCTATTATCCGAAGTTTCGATTATCCGCGTTAAGGGAGCGTAACGCAATTAGGGAGGGGAGGGGGGTCGAAGGCGTGTTACGCTTCTTACATTGAAAAAAAATGTAGGGAAATTTTGTTACGAGGGGAAAGGGAGTCTAAAAATTTTTTTGCGTTGCGTAATAAAAGAACGCTCCTAACCAACAGAACGCGAACTTATAAATTTGGAAAGTTAAATTTTTAGGATAAGAAAAATTTGAATTTTCTAGTGGAACACGTTTTTAAAATTCAAGTATATTTAAATTCGATAATTCAAGAATTTCAGAAATTTAAAATAATTAATTTTAGAAACATCTAGGTAAAAATTAAGACATGTATATTTTAATCGTTTCAAACTTTTTAAATCTGGTTTAACTCCAAAACACAACAAAGTACATTTATCTATTTTAAATAATTTAAAAACTAGTTTAAAACTGCAGTCCCTGTTCAGATTCAAGTCAAGATTATCAGCAGTTAATTAGCCTATGTTTAAAAAAAGATTTTTTACCATTTCAAAAATATCCCGGGATCCTGGAAATTGAAAAATATTTTTCTCGTTTCCCTAGAAATTAAAAACCCACAATTTTTAAATTTTAGTTTTAACGAAAATAAAAAAATGAGATTTACAGAACTTCAGAATTTTTTAATATTAAGATTTAAAATTATCGAAATTGCATTTTAAATCATAAAAGATAAAAAAAGTAATAAATTTATTGTAAAGGATATGTAAAGACTTCAGAATTTTTAGATATATTTTTTTAACTGAGAATTATAAAATTGTAGAATTAAGGAATTTTAGAATTTAAAATTTTAGAATCTTAGAATTTTTTAAATTGAAGATAAGAAGAATTAAGAATTTTAATTATAAAAATCTTGGAAGATTTGAAGAATTTGTAAAAATTTAATTTTTGAAGTTTCCAAAAGAAGAAAATAAAAAAAATCCAAATATAGAAAATAAGAAATTGAAATTTTGAAGTAAGAATTTAAACACATTAGAATTGCAGATTTAAATAGTTTTATAATTGAAAAATATTAAAATTAAGAAAGTTTCAAATTTTAGAACCTCGGAATTATGAATTGTATCGTCAGTGGGGGTGACATTGGGTTTGGGGGTTGTGTTAAAACGATTTTTTATGGATTTATCAATTTCTCAAGTTTTTCTAAAAAATAATAATAATTAAATCTGTTTAAAGGGTTACGTAAGGGACATCTTAGATTTTAAAAATAATAAAATTGTTGTTTTTTTTAGTTTATTTCTCTCGACTCTCAGCAAATAATTTATGAAAACCCTATGATTGTAATTTATTTGTTAACATGGAATTTTAAAACAAAGCATCAGATACGAATATTATTTTCTTAAAACACGTTCAAATACATTCGATTTTTTTTTATATTATCATTCCACTTCAAAAATTGATCGATTCCTCATCAATTGAGAAATACTGGCTATAGAATATAGCACAGGTTACCACTCACAAGGCGAATTGCTATCATACACCTCTGCCAAAAAATAAATTAGTAGGTAACAAAAAAAAACGCTCTCCCAATATGCCAGCTCACACGATCCCCAGCTGATAAGCAATCTGGGCAAACCTTTTTACGCTGCAGACATCCAAATACCTAGTATTATTAAGGTGTTTGATAATAACACAGAGACACTGTTATCTCTCCCGAAAAAAAGGTGTTGAGAGCAGCAACTAACTGACTGTGTATATCGCTTTACGTTCAATTTCAATCGACCTTGCTTGAGTGATTTGTTTTCAATATCAATTAAGCCAGACAAACACCGCTTGACTCCTTTCTTTTATATTGTCTCGAACTTTAGACAATCAAACCAACAATTCCGAGTCAAATTCGTTCACCTCGTGAGACAAAACAGACTTCCCCGACGTCACCGTCGTCAATTATCTCAGCGTCCTTAACGACCTCATCAATTAACTTAAGTGAGATGCATGCGCGAGAGATGCTGTGTCATTTGGCACATGCAATTCAATCGGACATCGCAAACTCATTTCTGCTGCTGTGGCTGTGAAACTTCCACTTAACTCAGAGGAGGAGTGTGATTCACGGTACAGTTTAATGGAATTGGAGTTGGTTTGATATCGCATTCCAGTTTGATTATTCATACGGATTGATCAAATTTAGTTTAGCAGGAAATTGAAGGACTGTGAAATTATCAGCATCAAATTGAAATACAAACAAATAAATTCTTGTATAGGTTCGAGATGAAACTGATATTTTTGTTAATAATTTTGCAAATTTACGGTGTACATTGGTTAATCATCAGTTCGCATAATATCGCATGTAAGATTACTTGTGTTTGTGTAACTGCTATTTGCTTCTACTTTATTTGTGTGTGTTTGTTCGAGCAACCAAACAAAATCGCTAACTGATAATTTTTGAGTAAAAATCTAACGATAAAGCTTTCGAATAATTTCAACCAACAATCGTCGTCGTCGTCGAGTAAAGCGCGAAAAGAGATAAAATCAAGTCATTTAATGATCGATGCCCTACGTTAAATCGGCTTAACGAAACCTACGCCATGCTAAAAACTTTTACCTTTTCGAATTTTAATTTCATAAATTAATCAAAACAACGAGCTAAATACAATACGTATGAATGCTTCCGAATAAATTTTGTTCCTAACAAATCCTAAATCGTGAATCTCTAAAGGGACAAAAAATCCTGCATTTTTGTTTTACGAGCGATGCACCTCAATCTCCGCGACGGTTTCTTGCTGCTGTTGCTGTTGTTGTTCCTGGGCCTGCTGCTGGGCCCGCAGCTCGGCGGCAATGTCCTCGAAGCGCGCGATGTAGTCCACGCTGGACTCGCTGATAATACTGATGTTCATTTGCTGCAACGGAGAAATTTGTGTTTTTTTTTGTGAAATTTTGTTGAATTCTAAATTTCTAAATTTCTTAAATTCTAAAAATATCTAAAACTGAGCTATAAGTTAACAAAAACCTCAACCTGAAAAAAAAACCACAAAGTGAAAAATATTGTAAAATCGAGATGTACCCTTGAGTAAATTTCGTGAACCTGAAAACCACAAACTAAAAAATTAATTCAAACTTAAAAATCACAAACTGAAATATAACTTCAAACTAAAATGATAACCTCAAACTAAAAAAATATATCTAAAACTGAAAAATAACCTCAAATTGAAAAAATAACCTTAAACTGAAAAAATATCCAAGAACTGAAAAATAACTTCGAACTGAAAATTAATTTTAATTGCTCTATAACCTCAAATTGAAAAATAACCTCAATCTGAAATATTCTCTGAACTACAAAAATATCCTCAAATTGAAGAAATAACCTCAATTTGAAACAAACCTGAAATTGAAAAAACAACCTCAAAATAAAAAATAACCTCAAACTGAAAAAATAACCACAAACTGGCAAAAAAAACCTCAAAATTAAAAATTACTAAAAACTGAAAAATTATTCAAAACTGAAAAAAATAACCTCCAACTGAAAAAATAACTACCAACTAAAAAAAATTACCACAAACTGAAAAAATAACCTAAAACTGAAAAAATAACCTCGAACTGAAAAAAATAACCTCAAGAAAATAACCTTAAACTGGAAAAATAACCAAGAACTGAAAAAAAAACCTCAAACTGAAAAGAAAACCTCAAACTGAAATAAAAACCTCGAGCTGAAAAAAAAATAACCTCAAGAAAATAACCTTAAACAGAAAAAAACCTCAAGCCGAAAAATAACCTCAAACTGCAAAAAATAACCTCAAACTGAAAACATAACCTCAAACTGGCAAAAAACATAAAACTGAAAAATTATTTAAAACTGAAAAATAACCTCCAACTGAAAAAATAACTTCCAACTAAAAAAAATAACCTCTAACTGAAAAAAATAACCTCAAACCTAAATGAATAACCTCAAACTGAAAAAATAACCTCAAGAAAATAACCATAAACTGGAAAAAAATAACCTCAAACTGAAAAAATAACCACAAACTTGAAAAATAACCTCAAACTGAAAAAAATAACCTCGAGCTGAAAAAAATAACCTCAAGAAAATAACCTTGAACAGAAAAAATAACCTTAAACTGAAAAAAATAACCTCAAACTGAAAAAAATTACCTCAAACTGAAAAAATAACCTCAAACTGAAAAAAATACCTCAAACTGGCAAAAAAAACCTCAAAATGAAAAATTACTTAAAACTGAAAAATTATTTAAAACTGAAAAAATAACCTCCAACTTTAAAAATAACCTCCAACTGAAAAAATAACTTCCAACTAAAAAAAAAATAACCTCAAACTGAAAAAAATAACCACAAACTTAAAAAATAACCTCAAAAGAATTACCTAAAACTGGAAACATAACCTCAAACTGAAAAAAATATATCAAACTGAAAAAATAACCTCAAACCTAAATAAATAACCTCAAACTGAAAAAATAACCTCAAGAAAATAACCATAAACTGGAAAAAATAACCTCAAACTGAAAAAATAACCTCAAACTTGAAAAATAACCTCAAACTGAAAAAAAATAACCTCAAGAAAATAACCTTGAACAGGAAAAAAAACCTTAAACTGAAAAAAATAACCTCAAACTGAAAAAAATAACCTCAAACTGAAAAAAATAACCTCAAACTGAAAAAATAACCTCAAACTGAAAAATAACCCAAAACTGTAAAATAACCTCAGACTGAAAAATAACCCCAAACTGTAAAATAACCTCAAACTGAAAAAATAACCTCAAGCTGAAAAAAAAACCTCAAACTAAAAAAAACACTTCAAACTGAAAAATTACCTCAAATTGGAAAAAATTGCTCAAACTAAAAAAAATAACCTCAAATTGAAAAAAAACCTCAAGCTGAAAAATAACCCCACACTAACATTTAACTTAAAATTGTTTTTATTTTATCACCTTTAGCTTAACATTTTGTATGGGTTTTACTACTTTTGAATTTTTACTGCTCAATAAAAAAAAACACAATTTTTTTTTTTTTTTAAATTCAGTCCAGACTCGATTATCCGAAAGCCTTGGAAACATCTTTTTTTTCATTGTCTTAACAGGCAACCAACAACTCAAATTTTACTAAAACAGGGTCGCAGATCTAAAAGGGTTTATTTTTAGCTAAATTTTTTAAACCTATTTTTTTAAGACTGGATTTTTACTGCTCTAGTTTTTATTGTAAAATAGATAAAACTTTACATAATATCGTATTTTTTAAAATACTTAAGAATATACTCATGTTTCAAAATTTTGCTAAACGCTTACACAAAAATACCATATTTAAAAAAAACAATCAAACTTTCACAAAATACTGAACTTTTTAAACATATACAAATTTTATCATTTTTCTTTTTGAAATTTTCATCGAACAATGCGAAATTTTGTAGATTTTTGAAGTGTAAAATACTAATATGTTTTTTTTTATTTCAGAAAATTATACTTATAATTGTCCCGTATTTTTGTAATTGATTAAAAAGTTATTTCAAACTAATATGCAAAATTATTAAAACTGATCTACAAATCTAAACCGATGCAAATATTATATCGTAATTGATTTGAATAATAGCAAAACTTATTCAAAACATAGTTAAAATCGATTTCTAATACCATTGTTAAACCTTACATGATAATGTATATAAAAAAGAATTTGAAATTGGTATAAAACATGCCAAAACTGACATGAAAATAAGTTAAAATATATTAGAAAAATATCTCAAAACTGATTTAAAACATGATTCATATTTCTTCTTTCTTAATAATTCTTTAATAAGTTGAAGAAAAAAAAACTCATACTAAGCTACAGTTTATTAAAAACTTAGCTGAAATTGATCAAATACCTAGTTGATTGAAAATGAGCTTCGAGCAAAAAACAATGAAGCCACAATAATGGCTACTAAAATAGGTGATTATGTTACACATGACCAATATGACAAAGAAACTGAAAACCAACTGAAAACTGTTGCGTTGCAGACTCCATCTCGACTTGGGACGTAAGATTCAAGTACCAAAAATGTCACCCCAGACACCAAACCGACTACTTACATCCCCATCCCTTCTCCTTGCCGTCACCGCCGCCTCACTCTCGTACACCGCATCCAGATGCCCAAGGAAACTACTCAGCGAGATATCGTTGATGTCCGTCTCCACGAGCTCCCCTCCATCGGCCGATTCGCGCAGAATCTTGGTCGTCGAAATGGTCGTAATATTGCTGTTCGCACCTTCCTCGCCAACCCGTTCCTCCTCCTCAGCCGTCCTCGTTTCACTTCCCATGAGGTCCGCCAGCAGCGAGGATGACGTGGACGGGAGCGAGATGTCAAACAAACTGAGCGAGCTGCTTTCGTCTCCGCCGGAAGGCGGAAGTTTTGCGCAGCGGGACTTTTTGGAGGACGCGCCGCTTTGGTAGCTAGTGATTTTGTCTTCGAGCAGTTTCGTCAGGCTGTCGTCGTCCGGTCGGCGGATGCTGGCGGAGCCGGAACTTCTTGTGGACCCGTTGCTACCGCTGGAAGTGGCACTTTGGTAACCGGAAGAGGGGCTCGCCGATCCATTGCTGGAGGAGGACTTTGGCGAGTTATTGTTGTTGTGGCGGCCGGCGGCCAGGTAGTGGCCACCACCGCCACCGCCCAGCATGACCCGGTGAGACGGCAGCTGGTGCCGGTTGACGCGCATCCGGAACCAGCGCGTTTGCTTGTAGGCCGTGTGCGGCGAGGGAACGAGCTGAAAGTGGAACAGTTAGTCATTTTCGGGTGCTTGGTGGAACGCGACCTTCCGGAAACACTCACGTTACAGTTGGCCTGGCCGGCGTTGGCGGCGTTGCCGTTGCGGTTCGGAACTTTGGGTGTTTTGAAGAGCAAGTTGTCGCTCGAACTGGAAGCACTGGTCAGTTGGTCGTGATTCTGTTAAAAAGAAATTGAATGTTATCGAGCTGTCAAACGAAACGGTAAATAATCTACAGGGTGACCACTCAAATCCCGTTTTCAAATACCCGACTATTTCCGACTTTTCTAGAACCTCATTAAAAAGCATTTCTTATCTGAAGAATGATTTCAAATTGAAAAAAAAACTCTTTATAAAAACCATTATCAAAGGTAAAGAACATAATTTCTAAATAAATTTTAAAAATTAAGCTATTGACAGTTTTAGTAAAAAAGAATCTAAACGATATATTTAAAAAATACTTCAAAAATGGAAGCACTGATTTTGATACTTGGTTTAAACTTAAAATGGTTAAAAATTAAATGATAACCAAATATTACATTTTATTCTAAATTTTTTATTTTTGTTTATCGAAGAACGCTTTTAACCCTCTACAATCAGGGTGACCAGTCAAATACCATTTTCAAAATTCCCGACTTTTTCCAGACTTTTCCAGGAAGCTCAAATAATAGGCATTTCTTATCTAAATTTCAAACTAAAAACTCTATAAGAAATGTCAATATCGACCACCGAAAAAAAAATCTAAATTAATTTTTAAAAAATCCAACTACTGCCAATTTTTGTAAACATAGAAACTGAATAACAAATAAAAAAATACTTCAAAAATTAAAATTCATTATTATGATTCAAAGTAGAAACACAAGCAATTAGTCTTTGAAAAAAAATCGAAAGTTTAACGATACTTATAACTTCCATGTTATTTTTTAAATTGGCAAACGTATTGCTTGCTGATATTATTCTTTCAAAATATTTAGAAAAATATCAAAGAATTCGTAAAACAAAGTTTATGCCGAGTTCTCTTTTTAATTTTGTAATTTTTGATATTGATTTTTTATTCAATGTTAATTTATCTAGTGGTCAATATTCAACTGATTTTTTAAATGAAAATTCAGTTTGGTATGATTTTATGTTCTTCCACTCATTTAAAGCAAAATGTTTGAAGAGATTTTTTATAAACTATTCAATAACTGAAAATTTCTTGGATTAATTTATTAGCAATTTAAATATTAAATAGAAGTTTTCTATATGTTTTTAAAAGGTAAAAAAGTTTAAAATTTTGGAAACTGAAATCAAGCTTTATCTATAGTAGAAAAAGTTCAAGGGCTAAATTTAGAAGAAAAAATATTTGAAATTACTAAATAAATTTAGTTACATAATTAAAAAAATTACCAAAAAAAAACACTGCCAAACTCAAGTTGGAATATATTTTTAAATATTCAGTCTGTGTTACAAAATGAAATAGAATCATAACTCTAAGCTGGCCATCAGGCTCTATTTTATATTAGTTTTTCATTAACTTTACCTCTTGTTTGATATACATAAATTAATAGAGATAATTTGATTCATAAAAAATATTATGACAATCTGTGTCAAAGGCATCCAATATTTATTAAGATTTTGAATGTCTTAAGCTTTTCCATACTCAAATATATTGCAAAAGTTAAAAGAAATTTAAATTTGAAGTTAGTTACTAAAGCAGAATTGAGTGAATTCAATTTGAAAATTGTACGAAATGTTACAAAATTATTAAATAAGTTAAAATATAGTTTTCTAGCAAGTATGCATGGAATTACCGACTTTTCCAACTTTTCGACAAAAAATCATGAATTTCCGACTTTTTCCCGTTTTTTTGCGGATTTTGGCGAATTCCCGACTTTTCCGACATGAGTGGCCACCCTGTTACAACCCAATCCGGGCTTCGATCTAAAAATTTGCTAAAATAAAAAAAATAACCTTTTCAAACCATTGGAAAGAAGAACTCTTGAAATTTAAGAAAGTTTATGTTTTAGGATTGGAAGTGTGACTTCTTCTATATGACTTTGCCAATGATTTAAAAAAATGTACATTTTTCTGGGGTCAACTTTGGCTGTGTTTTTCCCTAGAATTTTCTTCATTATATGTAAAAATAAGCATGCTGTAATTTTTATTTTGCCCTAGACTATACCTCTCATCACTTTTGATCAATTCAAATGATAATGGATTCATTCTAGAGTGAGGTTAAAGTCACGTTAATAAAATAAACAACAACATTCTAGAGTAAAAGATGTGAAAAACATGCAAAAAAATAAATGGCTGTAAAAACATGAAAATTTTAAATAAACAAAAGGTAATGATAGGAGGTGGTAGAAATAGCCTAATACTATCAGAAACAAACATAAACTGAACAAGTTAATTGCAAATACAAATAATAAAAATCAAACAAGAAAAACATAAAATATAAGAAGTAAAGTTTTTCGTAGATCAAAAGTTGCTCAAAATGGCCTCCTAAACACGGGAAAAATAAAAATTCTCGAAAAAAAAACTAAATGCATGCTATCGTAATCATCCAATATTTATACGGATTTTTAAAGACTTAAATAGTCTTAAATAGTCTTTTCATTCTCAACTAGATTGAATCAGTGAAAGCAACCTTAATCTTAGAGTTTGTTAGTAAAGACAAATAGAGTTAAACTAATTTGAAAATTATACATTATACTACAAAATAATTCAACAGATAGAAAACAATTTTCTAGTAGGTATGCACGGAATTTCCGACTTTTTTTACAAAAAATCACTAATTCCCGACTTTTTTACGATTTTTCGCGAATTTTGTCAATTTTCTTTCACGACTTTCCCGATTTCCCGACTTGAGTGGCCACCCTGAATCTACTTACCTTAATCTTTCTATCGCAAACGTGGCCGCAAGGGCATCTCCGCTTGCCAGTCTTCTCGCTCAGGTTGGCAATCTGGAGCAGCTGCTTGAGCCGTCCACTCAAAACAATCGTATCGTTTAGCATTCCCCCTCCATCCTCAATCCCGTTGGTTCCGTTCGTCAACGCCACCTCCTGAACCCCACATTCCAGCACCTCCACCCCGTTGAGCCCGTCCACCTGTTCAGTCTTGACCTCCCTCGGCAGCACCCATCCGTACTCCAGCTGCAACCGGTTCTCCTCCCCAAACATAATGTACAGATCCCCAACCGTCAAATCCCCAACGTTCCGCATCGTCCACCCCTCGCGCACCCGCTGAATCGTCTCCTCGGAAATCAACGGCCGGAAGTGCAAGGCACTCAGCCCGGTCATGCTGCCCGACTTGGAGTCCTTCCGCTTGCCGCACTTTTCCTTCGAATCCTTTCGCTTGACCGTCGTTTTGATCAGATCCTCCCCACTCCCCCCTTCATCCTGCTTCGCCAGCACCGTCGGTTCGCTTTCCGACCCGTTCCCGTCGTTCGAGTTGTCACCGGTAGTGCCCGCCTCGAGCTCCAGCTTGATCTTGCTGACGCCCGCCACCAACCGGAGCGAATCGTTCGACTCGGGGCTTTTGAGGTCGGGTCCAGCGCCGTCGAGGGAAGTGTCGGAGACGGCGCCGCCGAGGAGGGGGTGGAATTTGACCACGGAAGGGCACTCGCCGTCGCTGTTGAGCTCGATGTCCTTGGCGAGGTCGAGGGATTCGTTGGAGGCGTTGGGGGATTTGAAAACCTGGGTGGAATAAGGGTTTTAGAAACGTTACTTTAAAAAGATCGAAAAAGGAGACTAAATACTATTGATACCAAATTAAAGATGGAGGTTGCGTTTCACTAACACCGAACTCCGGATTCGATTATCCAAAGTTACGATTATTCGAAGCTCAATTATCTGAAAACTCTCTATAAAAACTTCGGATAATCGGAACAAGCTAAAAAAAATCTAATTGAATTTCTTGTTCACATTAAATTCAGCGATTCTCAAAGAAATTAAATTTTAATGATTTATCCCCTGTTCTATTATCAAAAAATATTTTAAATTGTCTATCGCCGCCATATTGGCCACCATCTTGGATTACATATTTCCATTTTACTTTAGACTTTAGATTTTTCTTGCACGGACTTATCAATTCTGGACTGTACTCAGATCTGTGATCTAACTATTAAGTATTTAGTATTAAGTATTAAGAATCTTTTTAGTTTTCCGATTTTTAAATATTGCTATTTTGTCAGGTAGTCAATTATTTCAAATTCAAAGTTTGAATTTCAGATATTCAAAATTTAGCAATTGAAATATTTAAAAAAAATTAAAAAACATTAAAACTACATTTTTATCGAAAATGTCAAAAACTCAAAACTAAAAAGTTAAAAGATTTTTGAAAGTTTAACATGTTAATACAAATTACAAAAACTTCCAAACAAAGATAATGTAATTTTTAAATATGTTAACTTTAAAAAAACATTTCTGAAAAATGTTTCATGTTAAAAAAAACCCTAAGAAATTCGATTATTATAGACAAAAAAACTTGTTAATTATTTTTACGCAAGAGTTTCGAATATTTAATACGGAATGTATTTTATATATCTTAATTCTAAATCTGAAAGTATTCAAGAATATTTGTATTTTTGAATTTCTAAACAATTGAAATTCAAAATTCAAGGAGTGATAAATTCTAGATTTTTTTAATTCAGAATTTATAAATTCCAGTATTTTAAACTTTAGAATATTTAAACTTTAAATTTGAAGAATTTTAGAATTTCAGATGCTTAGATTTTATAATTATTTAAATTAAAAAAAATACAATTTAAGAACTACTCTATTTTAACAACAAGAAATTTTAGAACACTAATGTTTTAGAATTTACAAAACAAGAATTTAATAATCCTAGAATAACAGATCAACTTTCTATCATACCATAAAATATTAAAACTTCAAAATGTAAGCTTTAATGAATTTAAGACTTCTTAAATGTTAGAATTTTACAGTTCAAAAGTTGTAATTTTTTTTCAGAATTTACCGAAAAACAAACAAATTCAATAGCATAAGAAGTTTTAATAAGTTTTCAAATAATACATAATTTTAGGTTGGAAGATTTTTTGAATTTGAGAGTGTTGGATTAACAGTTGTTTTTTTTATATTTTTGAAGATCTTAGAATTTTGGAATCTTTAAACATTGATATTTTAATATTAAACAATTTTAAAAGATGAGAATTACATTTTCAGGTTAAGTAATTTATTTTTTATTAATATTTGATTAGCACTGTAGAATTTATGAATTAAATCCTATTTTAAATTTGAGAAAATTAAGAATATTAAAATGATAAATCAAATAGTTTTAAAATTTTAGAATTAAATAATGTTTGAATGATTACTTCATTTATTTGTTTTTTTTTAATATGCCAAGCATTTCAGAAATTAAGGATTTTAGATTTTTTGAGTTTTGGTTAAAAGTTTAAAAAAGTTTAAGAACTAATATTGAGGAATTTAAAATTTTGATGAAAAGATTGTTAGCACTCTTTAATTATAGAATTTTGAAATTTAAGAGATTTTGGAATTTTAATATGTATTTTAAAACAAAAAAAACATTGCTTGGAATGTTGTGCTTAAATTTAAAATTTCAGGGAATTTCATATCTTAAGAATTTATGAATGTTTTCATCTCAGACGTTAAGTCTACTTTTAAATTCGGCTTATTTTTTATAATAAGATTTTTAAATTTTTAGCATAACAGAATCAAAGAATTTATTGATTTTTATATACTCTTTTTAAAAAAACCTAATTAAATTTAAAAAAAAAATCAAACTATTTACAATTTTCGTAAATAAAGAAACTCAATAATTTCAATGTTAATTAAAACTAGCAAACGTATAGTTTTTGATACTTTTTTTCAGTTTCAAGGAATTTGATCATTTAAATAACTAATTTAGATATTTGATTTTTGTACATCAGATTTTTTGAATTTTTTAATATAAGGATCTAAAAACATTGTCATTTCAAAATAGAAGAATTTTAGAATTTGAGAATCAAAAAATGGTTCCAGAAATTTTACAACTTTAGAATCAAAGATTTTTTGAATTCTGGAAATTCAAAATTTCTGGTTTATTCATTCATTTTTTTTTAAAGATAAGCATTTTAGAATTTAAAAATTTCATTCTATTTAAAATTTGAGAAATTTTAAATTTTAGATCCAAGAAATTTAAATTATTTCAATAGAAGAATTCTTGAATTTGACTTTATTTTGTTTTAATCAGACAAGGTTTGTCAAAATGTTCCCCCCCAGAGCCCCCCCCCCCCCCCTTCCCTCCCATTATATTTTAGGATTTTAGAATTTAAGAGATTTTGGGATTTTAGTATCTCAAAAACTGAAATTTTCCATCTTTTGGAATCTTAGGCTTTTAGGAATTTTAGGCTTTATTTCTTTGAAAGGACTTTTGTAACTTATAATTGTGATATTTTAATTTCTGTATTTTTAAATTCATTTTTATTTTGGATTATTAGATCCCTAGCATTATAAAATCTAAAAATTTGGTTTGTTTGATTTGATTTTTATTTATTTTAGAATTCGAGAATTGGCATATATTTCAGAATCTTTGTCATCTGAGCAAGGTTGAAAAAAAATCACTTCGAGCGAATAACGATTGCCTGAAGAAAGGCCCTCTGAGTATGCTTTGATCGTTTCTTTCCCGACTCACACTTGATCGCTGGCTGTGGCATGGACGAATAAAAATTTGAATGATTGGGTTTAGTCGTCAACTTGCTGCGATCTGATTATAATTTTCCCCATTTAACACCAGCAGTCATGGGTTGTTACAATCATCGTCTGCGCTCTTGACGAATGACAGCTAGTCGTGGCAATTTGAGAATAAAGATTATTCTCAGCAGTCTTATTCGTGAGGTGTAACGGGCAGCGATTAATCGCCAAATTAATCATAGTCGTCGGATTTTCAACACTGCATCTGAGGTAACTTTGCAATTGAGCGGAAACTTGGGCATTTTCAAGCCAGGCTACGTTCTTTTGAAAAATAAAGCTAGAATTATTGATTTTATTTATTAACAGCATGATTTTTATTCTATTTTGGATTTTTTTTAAGAACAAATTTCGATTTGAAGTTTAAACGAACTTAAGTATTAAAATAAAGCAATTGAAAATTGATTAAATTTTGAAAAGCTTTGAAGGTTTTTTTTTAATTTTAAAATCTTAAAACATTGAAATTAAAAAAAATCAGGAATTTCAGACTTATTTATGAAATTTAAAACATTAAGGAAAATTAGAAATTTTATAACTTCGGATGAGTTTTCAACTTTTTTGAATTCAGGAATACGATAAATATATTATAAAAATTTCTTTAAGTAATTAAGATGTCGGCCATTAATTTAATTTGTTTAAAACGGAATGTTCTTCTATTTTCAAAGAAAAACCAGAGAGAGAAAGATAAAGGAGTTATTCTGTAGCTCATCGCGATCACCTCCTGATCATCTTTGGTATCAACACTATTGTCAGCCTTTCCCCACATCCCTCTTCCTTACCTCATTAAAATTCGTCACCACCGCCATCCCCACTCCACCCTCCCCTCCCTTCTCCTCCTTCCCCTCCTTCACCTCCGCCCGCACCTTCTTCCCATCGGGACTATGCTTCTCCGACCCGCTATCGTGCCGCTGCCGCTTCGATCCCGCCCCAACCCGCTCCTTAAAGCTGTTCAACTTCTCCAAACACAGCGCCTCCCCCCTCACCTTCGCCCCAATCCGCTGCTCGTACGAGTTCAAACAGATGCTGTAACTGCTCAGAAACTCCGACAGGTTGATCATGGGGCGGTGGATTACGGTTTCTTTCGGGGCTGTGAAGCGGAGGACTTTTGCGGATTCTGTGTCGTTGGTGCTACCTTCGGTGGCCATGCGGGCGCACAGTTCCAGCTCGTGCTGAGCTTTTTGGCGGGACGCTTTGGAGGTGATGCTGGCGCTGGCTGTTTTCAGGTTGTTGATGCGTTCGACGAGGCGGACGTCCTGGTGGCGCCACTTTTGCTGGAGCAGTTGGAGCAGCGTGGATAGACGTTTCTGGAGGGTGACGGAGATTTTGACGCGTGGGTTCTGGGCGAGGGATTGTACCCGGCCCCAGGCGTCGACGGTGGCCGGTTTGAGGACCACGTCTATCCGAGGGGGCAGTTTGATCTCTTCCTGCCATTCTTCTAGCTGGTTGAGCTTCCGCAACGCTCGGCACGAAGGCGTCTTGATGCGGATGTTGCGGCCCTTCTCGCGGATCGTCGTGAACCCCTTGTACACTAGATCCTTCAGCTTGTGGAAGTACTTTTTGTTCTGAAACGGAACCTTCTTGCGCATCTCCCCGTAATTGATCAAAGCGTACAGTTCCTGCGCCTCCTTCTTCACCTCGTCGGAAAAGTGCAAATATTTCGCCACCTTCTGGTTGAACTGGTAGTACAAATGCCGCACGTCCTTCACCTTCAGCGCATGCTCACTATTGCTATCCTTCCGGCGCTTCTTCGTGTTCAAATAGTTCACAATCCCTTCAAAGTCCTTCCCGCACTCGTTCAACGCCTCAAAAAACAGATTCTTGTCCTGATTGCTCCAAACCATGCGCACCTGCTTCGTCTGATTCGGCGTCTTCGTTCCCTGCCCCCCACCACCCCCTCCCCCAGCCCCTCCAGCCTTCCCCGCACCCCCTCCCCCACCCCCACCCGTCTCCTTCTTCTCCACCGGCGGCGGCGTCGTCCCCCGAATCGAATCCATCCGCATCTTGTGAATGACCCGGGCGCTGGTTCGCAGCGCGTGCCCGCACTCGGCATCGCCACTCGGGTAGAACGTGGTCACCGAACCGAGCAGTTCCTCCGTTGGGATTTGCTGCAGGTTCGGATCGGTGAGTTTGTGCGGAAGGGGGGATTTTCCGATGGAAGATGGCGGCGGCAGTGAAGTGCTCCCCGGTTTGGGGATGAGAGGGGTCGTCGTTGAGACGGGTGCGTCCTGCGGGTCATGCTGGGGTGTCGTATCTGAGGACGACGACGCGGGTTCGGGAGGATCTTCGCAGGTTGAGGTGGTGATGATTTGCTCCGGTTTGGGAGCGTCGAGTGCGGTGCCACCGGAGTCGTCCGGGATGGTTTCCATTATGCTGGAAAAGAAAATGGGAGAAAGCTCATTAGAAAATTGAAGCGGATTTTATTCCGGAGCGTTTGCTGCGGTATGTCCACGCATCCTTCCTCCTCTGTACATTCTGCGAAATGTGATCCATTCATAGAATCCTCTCTGCGGTAAATGCAACGCAGTAGGCCTGGCCACCTTATTGCGGTTTTTTTTGTTTTTTGAATGTTGACATGAAAGAACTTGGGACCTAAGATAACCACAAGTTTTTAAAGGAAGGCTACGATTGTGTACAATAATATTATATTGGATTAAAAACTATCACCGGAATTTTGAATTGAATTCATCATTTTAAACAAAATTTACGGAGGGATTGGCAAATGCAAATCCAGCATTCGTGAGGTTAATTTTAGTCCTCTGACTAATGATTTGTTTAATAAAAAAAAATATGAAAATTGAAATTACAAGCCTAAGTTTCAACATTTGGATGAAAAAAGTGTTTAAAGTGACGGATTTTTTTTCGCAAAAAAACTTTTCGTGGGACTGTACATTGGTATTTCATGAAAATTTAAAATGTTTTCAAAGGAGTTCAAACATGCTAAATATGATTATAAACGCGGGAAAATGCATTTTAACTGGTATTCAGTTGATTAAACTTTAATTTTCATTAAAATTCTGAAGTTTTTGGAAAAAATATTTTTTTTGCCCCCTGATTATTCAGGCCAACATTGAAGGGGGGGGGCGACATAAACTTTGAAAAATATTTGCAACGTCCTTACTATTTCTAGATTCAGCATTCAGAACCATCATTGAAAGTCATTGCCCCCAGAGTGAAGGACACCTTGTACGACCTTAATTTCTACAAATATCCACCTCCTTTGTGAAGATTCAGAAATATCTTCTCCAACCAACTCTCAATCCTCTTCAGCCAATTATCTTTGCGATGAACTTCACGCAGTAGGTCTGGCCAGGCCACAGAAAAGCAGGATGCTGATAGTGATTGATCCATCACTTTTGGATTAGATAAGATTGGGATTCACTGAGAATTCTTGTTTTAATGATTTTTAAGCAGTTTGAATCAAAACCATCACTTAATTCACCTTACGGTGGTTAGTTTCTTCCTTACATTGTTATAGTTTTTTTTTGTAAAAAAAAAATGCCTACTAAAAAATTGTCAGATCTTCAATGTTTTGAACGCGTTGGAAAGTTTTTTTTTTAAATACCTTTCTGAAACAAACACAACATGAAGGTTTTTCTTTTAAAAACCATCCTTTTTGCAATCTTCCGGACTTAAGCCAAAACTTTTGAAGCACTATATATTGGCCTTTATAATTTTCAAAGGGGACTTATGGACCCTCAATACGGATCGAATGAGGCCAAAACGATATAATGTCCGACAATATTTGTATCTAATTTGGTACCCAAAAAGTATAGGTCATCGATTAAATTTTAAAGTTATCTCAGTTTTAGTGATAAACGTTGATTTTTTTTAGTTTTCTTCTTTTTACGTTTTTCCCTCTCATTTTTGAGTACACAGAAAAAAATTATGGTAATATTCATCAGGAAATGGTGACAGATTTTGTGTAAAAAAATAATTAATTTTACCCCATAAAATGATGACTTTTCATCAGTTTTTGATGAATATTCATCAGGTTCACATTTTTACACATCTTTATGTAATATTACTCAAAAAAAGAGGTAATATTCAACCTACCAAATTTTCAACATGCCAAAATTCAACTTTTTTCTGTGTATGATTCGCAAAATTTCCAAACGAATCACATTAAAAACAGTTTTAGGCATAGGCTCTTTGGTCCAGACACTGACAAAACAGCATTTTAAAATTACGTACGACTTTTTTAAAGTGTTAGGTTAGATTTTTGAAACTTCAAACTATTTTTGTTATCCAAACTACACAGAATAAAAAATGATGGTAATATTCATCAGGAAATGGTGACAGATTTTGTGTCGAAAAATTGTAATATTACATCAAAAATTTGTGAATTTTCATCAGTTTCTGATGAATATTCATCAGGTTCACATTTTTACACATTTTTTGATTAATATTACTCAAAAAAGAGATAATATTCAACCAATCAAACATTCAACATTCCAAAATTAAACTTTTTTCGCTGAGTAAAAAAACCTTTCATTAACATTCCACACAGTAAAAATTGGTATTTTTTTAGGATTACAGATATTTTTTCCTAGCGTAAAAATTGGTATTTTTTTAGGATTACAGATATTTTTTCCTAGCGTCTGCCAGATGTAAATTTACACATTATTAGAGGTAAAATTAAAGCTTTTTTCGGACATAAAAGATGTACCCCTTATTAGATGTAATTTTACCGTGTTTTTTTTTACTGTGTATGACCATGATATTTTATATGCAGTAAATACAGTATACAATGTACGGAGCACATAGAGCTACATTGGCTTTGATCGTTCTGTTTTCACAGCGGCGAGTTGGCCGTGCGGGTTGGGGCGCGGACTTAGTAAGATAGATATAACTATCGCCGGTTTGATATTTTTTTAGGATTACAGATATTTTTTCCTAGCGTCTGCCAGATATAAATTTACACATTATTAGAGGTAAAATTAAAGCTTTTTTCGGACATAAAAGATGTACCCCTTATTAGATGTAATTTTACCATGTTTTTTTTACTGTGTATTACACCTGGGAAGGGGTACTTCTTTTGTGTCACAAAAAATGTGTAATTTTACAACTTTTCTGGTGTAATGTAACATTTTAAGTCTGAATTGAGGTAAAATTACATCATAAAAGAGGTAATATTTAACCTTCCAAAATTACACAATTTTTTACTGTGTAGCAACATATTACATAAGTTTGAGCAATAAACAAAGCTAACATTAGAGTACTTCATTAAAAAGCTATTTACTAAAAAAAAAATCAAAAAAAAAAACAAATATCTGGTTTTTATTATTTTTTAACCTTCTAAAAAACCTGACATAGCCTAAGAAATATGAGGAAATCAACTAAACACTTTTTTGAATATTTTTCTTCAGTTAATTTTTGTCGTTTTTACACAAAAACAGTACTGGATTTTTTTCTGAAAAAAATCAGTATACTCAGTACTTTATAAAGTACCATTATCAATTTAAAAAATTGTAACATTAGTAGGTGTAACACTAGAAGGATTAATATTACCTCTTATATGATGTAATTTTGCCTCTATTAAGACTGAACAAGTAACATTACAACAGAACATTGGTAAATTCATCCATTTGACATAAAAGATGTACCCATTTCCAGATGTAATATTACCATGATTTGTTTTAACTGTGTACACAGTAAAAAAAATATGTAAATTTGAAAGGTGTAATTTTGGACGGTTGAATATTACCTTTTTTATGATGTAATTTTTCCTCTGTTTAGACTGAAAACGTTAAAAGTTACACATTTTCAGAAGTAAAATTACACATCTTCTAACATAAAAGATATAGTATTACCTTGATTTTTTGAACTTTGAACTGTATCTCAGATTCCCGACTTTTTCACGATTTTTCACGATTCTGGCAAACTCTCGATTTATTTTATTTGTAGAGCAACCCTGTGTTTGCAACGACCAAATTTGGAATATGGGCAGGCATCCAGAATTTTACAAAAGAGAACTTTTTTGCAGGTGTTCTATTGATCGATAAAAGCTTTCCTTACCCATTTTTTAAGGTGAATAAAGTTTTGAATAAATTTTATTTGTTTGAATATTTATTATTAAATTTGAGTTACCTTACAGTTTTTTTTTATTTTTTGAGATATTTTGGAATTTTTTCTGTGTTTGGTAGATGAGGAATTCGATGCTATAACCATCCAATGTGCTGTTTTTCATTGTTTAAACACAATATTTTTTTATTATTAACTTTTAAAGATAACTAGCGCGCTCATTTTCTACTGAGCTATTAATTACTCGATCTCAGTTTACAACTAGTTTGGAAGCTGTAATTTTGGCTTGCCCATCCTTTTAATCTCAATTTTCACATTTTTGATCTTCAGGATAACAATTGCACATTTTTGCATGAGTTATTTTATGGAATCGGTTCTCAGATGACTTGTGAACATACATTTGCCAAAAGTTTGAAAAAATATTTGAGCACGTCGTTTTTGTGTAAGTTTTGAGTTAAAACTGGTTCGGCCCACGGGCCGGATTGATTTTTGACGTTTTGCCTAAAAAAATCAAGTCTCAAATTTCCCGGGAATTCCCGCTACAAGAGATTTTCGAAAATTAGTTTCTTCAAGTTTTCACATCATTTTGAGATCTGAAAATACTACAAACAAATTGAATTAAATTAAATTTTACTTCTTTTTAGTTTTTATTTGACATTTCATGTGGGTCTCGTGGCGCAGGGGTAGCGGCTTCGGCTGCCGATCCCGATGATGCTATGAGACGCGGGTTCGATTCCCGCCTTATCCACTGAGCTTCTATCGGATGGTGAAGTAAAACGTCGGTCCCGGTTTCTCCTGTCTCGTCAGAGGCGCTGGAGCAGAAATCCCACGTTAGAGGAAGGCCATGCCCCGGGGGGCGTAGTGCCAATAGTTTCGTTTTTTTTTCGTTTTTCGTTGACATTTCATAAATAAATATGAGCATTTTTTTAAAATAATTTTAGAAATGATTTAATTACTTTTTATTTACACAAATTATCGCGTATGGAAAGTAATGGACTTATTGAAGTTTGGGTTATTGAAGTTAAAGGAGGAGATCAAGTTAAATTTGGCCTTTTTACATTAACTTCAAATACATTAAAAAATCAGAACTTTCCGGTAAAGAGAATGTTTACAATTATTTTACATATTTTATTTTAGAATGGATGGATTAAAATTTATGGCTGTCAACCTTCTACATTTTTTTTTGCAATTTCAGAGCAAGCCGTGAGTTGAGTTCATGCTACATGTTTTTTTTTTTTTGTAAAAATTAGCATAAAATAGAAGAAAACACAATGTTGTTTTCAATTTTATCAAGATACATTAAAAACAACAAAATGGGGTGTGTCTCATGACAAAGCAATCAATTTATTACACTAACAATAAAAGGTATTTTTCTATTGTAACTCTAACCGCTCAAGTGCACCTGCACTGCATTTTTATGCATTCCAAAGAAGCAAAAGAAAGGCACAGCAATGCGAGAAAAAAAAGTGATTTGCGCACGGCTGCCACCTTACTCACTGCCAATTAAACCCTGCCGCCGATAATTACCGTTTGAGTCGCACCTCTTTCCGCCCTCAACGCTCAAGTAGGCCATGGACAGCCAAAACACAACAAAATTTGACCTTAGTTTTAGCAGTAGTTTTCAAAACCTGCTAGGATAATTCAGTATTTCACAAAATAATAAAATAACTTGGCGAAAAAATGGCCGTCGTCGTGGCAAAATCGGCCGGGCCCCATTCGGGGCCATTCCGAGAACTTTCTTTTGCTTTCTCAACTTGTTTTTAAATGTTTGATGTTTGATGGATCTTCGCGAGAGGATCGATCGTCGGATTCGCGCCCAATTTGGACAATTTTTATCACTTTCCGGAGCTTTACGTAATATAAGTGGGTGAAAAAAAGAGACTTCACAAAGAGATTTCCAAATTTAGATAATATTGCAAGCCGAGCCGAGAGATCAAAGAAGGCAACGACCGAGGAAATCTAGTACGCGAGCCCTTTTTCAGCCAATCTCGCGCGGAGGAGCCTGCTTCGATAAGCGCCAAACAAGTCGTTTTGGGCAAGTTGTTTGAGTTTTTCTCACTTTTTTGTGCTTTCAGTTGAGTTAGGAAAAATTTCAACTTTATTCAATGTGAAATTTTTCGAAAATCGATAAAATTTTCATTGAACAAACCGTAATATTGTCGGGTGCCAACACAGTCGCGAATTGCGATGCCCGACTCGGTTGTATTGGAATTTTCTCGACGCGATTTCGCACCTTATTTTGCGAGGTCCGCCCAATTTGACCAAATAAGTCCGGCCTCTCCCTGTCTCACTTAGTTTTAAAGTTGCCACACAAAAATCGAACAATTTACGACCTAAATTTTTCACTAAAATGGCGGTGAGTTCTTGGCAAGTCACTTTTGCCTTTCCGTCGAAGTAAGCTGCGGAAAATCACCAAAAACTTTTTCCCTCTCAAAAAACAACAACACTCGCACTAACCTGTCGCCAGTTTTACGATTTAATCACACCGGAAAGTCCGCGCCACTTGTTTCACCAATTTCCGTTAGTCACGACAAAAAAAATCAAAATTCGCGGACACTCCTCGGGAACGGGGAACGAACTTCTCGAAATTTTAATCAACTGCTTCTGTTTGCGAACTGCTGCTGATGATGTTGTTGTTGTTGTTATTTTGATTCATTTTGAACAGTGTTCATGCGTGTTTGACAGATGAACAACAACAAGGGGCAAGGTGGGTCGAAATTTAAATTTTAAACTTTAATCATCAATAAATTCTTACAAATTAACTGAAATTTACATAGTTAAATTTTTCAATTCAACAACAAGTTAATGTTTCATGAAAAGTTCGATATTCGAAATTCCACTAATTAAAAATCAACAAAATAATTAAATTTGATTGCTTTCACCGATAAAGTCACCGTTTCTAATGTTCATTATCTGCGAGCATGAACGTAAACAAAATGAGATGAAAGTCCTTCTGTCAAAGTTTTGCTGGAGATGCTAGCCGATATTCGTCTTGAAAAGGAGGTACCGAGGGGCCCTCGAATTAATCAAGATTTTGTTGCGAATCTTTTCTGTATCAAAGACGTAAACGCCGATTGTTAAACTCGGCTGAATCTGCGATGATTGAATTTGCAAAATGGAATAAAATAGCTGTTTTGTTGAACTGAAATATTTAATATATTCAAAATTCAAAAGGTATTATAAATTGCAAAGTTCCAAAATATTAAAATACTTTAAATTCTTAAATTTCAAAATTTTTGATTTTTAGATTTTCTAAGTCTTTGGATTTTTTTTCAATTTTGGTGGGTGACGGTTTCCTCTAAATGAGTTTCGATTTAAGAATTCGCAAAAATCAATTTTCAACCGATTGATCAACCAATTTTACTTAAAAAGCATGGAATAGAAGAACTTTTGAAATTTAGAAAATTTCAGGGTTGGAACGATTTATGTGGCTATCAATGTTTTTTAAAACGTTTTTCTCTGGGGTCTTGGCTGTGTGTTTCACTAACATTTCTTATATTCTTAAGTACGCAGTAATTTTTGTAATATTTCTATGTCTCTATGCTTACAAGAAAATGTTGAAAAAAGCAAAAAAAAATGAAAAAGTTACTGTAACATTTAAAAAAACAGGAGAAGGAAAGTTTTTCGTAGAACAACAGTTGATCAAAATGACCTGACAAGGGAAAAAAAATAAAATTTCCGAAGAAGTGTTTGAGGATTTAATGGAAAAAGTGTTTTAAATATATTTTACATACCCCGTGGACGTTTTGCAATCATCAGTTTTCAAAATTTTCATGTACCCATTGACGAAAATTTATTTTTCGTAAAAAAAATGTGTTAAACGGGCTCAAACAAGCTAAATATGATTATCTACGCAGGTAAGTGCATTAATCCAAAATATAAAATGTTAATGAGGCTTATATTACTTGAAAAAAAGTATGTTCTTGATTTTTTTTAAATTTGGAGGGAAAAAAACTTGCAACCGCCTTATTGTGTTTTTAAATTGCATGATCTAACTAAACCTTCAATTTTTGTTATTTTATGATTCTGAAATCGGCCAGATATGGAAATTTCGAAACAAATTATTGTTTTGTGACGGTTCTATCCGAAACTGATTAAAAATATCAAATTATTTTGCAGTAACAAGGTTAAAGCAGCTGTCCCAATTCACCCCATATGTCCGCCGTTTCGCCCCAGGTAATGTGTAATTTCAGTCGCATTCAAATAAGCATATCCAAAAAATCGATTTTTTAATTACCTTCATCAGGGGTGACATTGCGTCTGGGGGTGAGATTGGGTCTTACAAAAAAGGCCTCAAGTTTGTATGACCCAATCTAACCCCCCGGACCTAATGTCAACCCTGTTGACGATATAATATATTGCAAACAAGCACCACGCGAAGAAACGTCTAACGCGACGTTTCGCCACTTTAAGCAAAAAAAAATCAATTTCTATTTTCAACAAAGTATCCTAAAATGTGTCATGTGACACAAATTTGCAAAAAAAAAACAATGAATGTACCGTCAGTGGGGGTGACTATGGGTCAAAAAACGATACACCTCTCGTAATTTCTTAATAACAAAAATAATTTAAATAACATCGAAAATCTTTCAACGTAGATTTGTTCTTAGATAGTTTACTAACATTTTCCCAAAATATGGTGGATTTTGATGAACACTACCTTCAATGCCAATAGTTTGAAAATTGACCCAATCTCACCCCTTAGAGGGGGTGACATTGGGTCAAATGAAACTAAAATGATGCTCCAATGCAACGATATGGTAAAAACAAGTCATCCAACAGTGTTTCTTGTTCGAGGGAATCGTATTGTCATGCTACAATGTTTGAAGTGGAGATTTTCAAACATTTGGGTAGTTTTTGAGCAATTCCAACAAAAATATTAGAAAAATGATTTTTTGAGAGGTTATTTTTGGCCATAAACGTATCTCAACTTTCGACTGCTGCCAAAATGACAGGATTTGTTCTAGGAACGAGATTTTTTCAGCGAAGTCATCTTAAGATGTCCCCTACACAACCCTTTTAACAGAATTGAGTTTCATTGAGAAGAACCTGAGAAATAGTAAAATCCGTAAAAAATCACTTTGACCCAATCTCACCCCCCAGACCCAATGTCACCCCCACTGACGGTACTTAATTTTTTTTTTGTCTGTGTTATTAAAGTTCTAAATTTGTTAAAAGATTTTGAAACCTTTATTTAATTAAAATTCATAAACAAACGTGATGCAAGTTATTCTTAATTGTTTCCAATCGATTTAACAAGTTTTTTATTGAAATTATTTTTTTAGAAATATTTTCTTTCCCTTGATTTTTGAAGAAACATTGAAGATGGGAAAAAACATGAAATAAAAAAAGAAAATACGACGGGGACGCCGACTTCGTGGAAGGCCACGTACGTATTGGATATGTGCAGTTGACAAAAAACGCGGAAATCTACAATTAGTTCAGCGTTGCGTCGACAGACCTGTTGCTGATAAAGTAAAGTAAGTAGGACAATAAAGAAAACAAATATATTGTCGCCGCGGCACTAAACCGAATTGAGCAAGTTTAACTCTCGCGACGATTTTCTGTCGCGAAATATCTGTCAAGCATGTTTAGGTGATTTTGAATCAGTGTGTTTGCTTTTTTTGTTTTGACGGCTTTGGATGATGAGAAAAACGTGGCTGATCTTTTCTGATCTGCCAAGGAAATGGAACGTTTTAGATTAAATTATTGTTTAAAATCTTGGTTTTTAGTTCTACTACCACTAGAACTGTTTCATTTGGGGTAATTTATGAAGTTCAGTCAGTTTCAGAAAAAGACGCAGAAGAGAAAAAGTCTTGGTTAAGTTGCTGATTACGGATGGATTTCCGTCTGAATAAAACAAAAATAAGTGGCCTCATTGTCGAGGGACCTCAATCCGGTCCGTTGTGTCCTCTCACCGAGAGAGTTTTGCTGATGCGGGTGTCGATTGAATAAGCTCTATAGAGTCAAAATGGGAAGACCCAGCCACCAACTTGAAAATCAAAAGCGCTGTAATTGTCCTCTCCAAGCTAGACATCATAAAATGGTCCATCTGGATGATCAAATCCACGCTCACAAAACGATTTCCGGTAGATTTTCGTGATCGATTCCATGCTTTGTGTAAGACGCGGCGCGAGTCTTGTCGCAGCTCAACTGGCGACATTTCAGTTTGGTGCCGCGGCGAAATTTTGTTTTGGGTTTCGCGTGTGACATTTGGGGAACACTAAGAAAAGAAACAACAGAAAATTGCTTCGCGAGATGATAAACACTCGCGCAGTTAATTCGATTTATTTCAAAAACCACAATATAAACTCGAAACTTTCTGACTAACTTTTTAATAGATGAACTGTTTCTTTCAATATCAATTAAAAAAAAGTCAACAACTTATTACTAATTGTATATTTCTTTCATCATAATTTTGCATTCAAGCAAAGTACATAAGATACAGTATATATTTTTATTGTTTTTTTCTTGTTTGTTCATATTGTTGTTGTATAAAATGCTGATGATGTGAGTGTGGACTGCTGCGTCTCGTTTTACTAAATACTCATTGCAAACAACATCTTCGCCGGTTCAAGTCGTCATTTAGTGGATTCGTAAAGTATAGTGGATGTGTTATTCGCTGGAGAAGGGGGGAAAACTTGATTTTCTGGATATTGTAGAGTTCCTCTCCACGTGTTGCTTCGCTCTTGTAGTGTGTGTGTTTTTTTGTTTGTTTGTAATAATAATGTTCCAATAATTGTACAATACTTGTTACAAATACAGTAATGTTCATATGAAAGGAATCACGTTTCAATATAAGCTGTGTTTATGTTTATCTTGTAAATAATCGATTTTTGTTTTGCTTGTTTAATTTTATGCGATTAAGATTATCTATTGATGCGTAATAATGCAATTGTGAACGAGATATGATAGCGTGTATAAATCTTTAATGGTTAGCAGGAAATATGAAATCAGTTGGATGAAATCATGCACTAGTAACAGCATCGTTTGGGGTTTTAAAACTGCAAGCACGAAAAAAAGAGTTTTAGCAATGGCACACATAAAACTATCTGTACTCGGTAAAACATAAACAATGCACAATTTGAATCTTACAATTTAAATAAGAAGTCTCATCACAATTACTTCACGGAGTGTGTTTTGCAGGAAAATAAATAATGTAGCAAAATTGGCTACGCTTACAAGTCTATATCAAATCAACCGAATTGCTATATATTACAAATTTTGTTTTTATCAATTTTGCGCCACTTTTGCCCCGAATCTTATACACTTCCAAATTATCGTTTGTCATTTCTCTTCTCCTTGGTAGCTGATTTCAACAATACAAGAATTTGTGCCGTTCCGACTGCTTTTCCGATTACGCTCACATTAGCCTAGAATCCTACACGTACAGCAACATATTATGCGCTAAAGCATCATCATTTCTATCAAAATATCATTAGAGTTTACGATTGGTTTGAGCATTTTCATTTGACTAGCTTCTTATGTGAATTTTGGCCTTCTCGGATGATTCAAAAGAGAAAGACAGAGAGAGCAAGCACATTCACATACGATTTTTTTTTTCGTTCTTCAAAGCTTCACCAAAGTGCTGAATCTCTGCTGCAAATACGTCACCACGCGTGGAAATAAAGAGAGAGAACCGTTGACAAAAGAAAGAAAATCCCGCAAACGGGAAATGGATCAGTTCTTTTTTTTTCGGTGTAGTTTCACTCAACCGCAAACATGTTGCACAGTTGTTGCAAGGTGCAACAAGTTGGTCGCTCGAGAAACATCCTACGGTTAGAGAGAGTATGTGGTACAAAACTTGGAAAATGTTGAGTGTTTGTATATATCGTGTGAAAAAACGGGAGGAAAACTCTGGTTCCGATCATCATCGTCATGGAGATTGGCAGTTGGTTGGATTTGTCACTTTTGTTGTCTCAACAGTCTCTGCGATTTTTTTACGGTTGATGAGTTCTACTGCAGTGCTACGGATATTTTTTCTTCTTATAAAACTTGTCATTTTTCTCGTCTTTACTTGTTTGCTGTGTTGTGATTATAAAGAGGAGGGGCGCGCTAACCACCGATGTATGTTGGATGCATTTGGATGCGATAGAAAGATGCGTTTTTGTTTGTTTTGTTGGCGATTGTTTAAATATATTTGCTTTTTTTTCACTGTCGGGTCCACTCTGGGTGGATTTACTCCTCCCACTCCTTCTCGTCCACGCCCTCCATGTCGTCCTGCTCCAGCTTGCGGTTGATCGGCATGCGTGCGCTGACGGAGTTTTTAATCTGGAAATTGAAGAAAAGAGATTGGAAAAAATATTATAAAACTTCAAACATCTTGCCATGCATTTTATAAGTGATTAAAAAATGCCACTCAAAAATCTAAACAGGGAAAATAACATCATAAGAAATCAACTAATCAATACTTATCAAACGGAATATGTTTATTACTAATTCCAAACAAATTTTATAAGAATTTAATAGGAATCTGAAACTCCATATACATTTTAGCACATTATGTCAAATAGAATGGAATGGAGAGGCATTTCATTTCAAAATTTTTATTTATCTTGCAGAAACTTAGTTGAAATCTGTAGACTATTTTATTATACTAAACGATTCTCGTAAAAATATAAAAATATATTGTAAAAAAACTGCAAAATAATTACCAATATCAGCAAAAATCAACCAGCATCAACGATGGAAACCCGCAATTTTGAAAATTTGGCTTGAAATTGGCCCCAATTTTCAGCACATTCTTAATGACTTATGTGCAAAAATGTCATTAAAAAGAAATGTTACTGCTTGTTTATTGTTTTCTGGAAATCGATATTTTCTGTTTTGTAAAGTTTAGGCCAATTTAACTAACAGTACCTGACAATAATCTTAAAAAAAAAACAAAAATATTAGTTCAACAAACATAAATTCAATAAAAGTAATTGCTTTCCATTTTATTTTAAAACCGTTACATTTAACTTTTTTATATTCCTGACATTTTAGGCCGCTGCAAATATTATTAAAAGTTTTTGTCACCGCCCCACCCCCCTCCCTCCCTTCAAAATCGGTCCAAAAAATCAGGGAGCAAAAAAAATTTTTTTTCAAAAAACTTCCTAATTTTAACGGTACACATCAACCATCGCTTTTGCACCCAGATTTCTGTTACAGACATTTTAGTATCTTCAAAAATACGGGAACTATCGATATGATTTTTTATTCATCCCCTAAATTACAGTCTTCACGGTGCACATCAACCAGAGCTTTTGCACCCAGATTTTTGTTACAGACATTTTAGTATTTTCAAAACTACGGGTACTATCGAAATATTTTTTTATTCATCCCCTAAAGTACTGTCCACAAAGCAATTTACAACAAAGTTTGATTAATTTTACAATCCCTTTATTGCAGGATTGGGTTCGTAACTTTGACAATTTTGGAATAAGAAGACAACAACTTCCTTCGTTGCTGTGCACCCTTCAAAGTTATTTACAATAAAGTTTGACCATTTTGACAATCAGATTCTTTCAGGATTGGGTCCGTAAGTTTGACAAATTTGGAATAAGAAGACAACAACTTCTTCGGTTGCTGTGCACCCTTAATGGAATTGGAGGCTTCTATTATTAACTGAAAACAAATTGAAATGCACTTTCCTTCAGTTTAAAATGATATTTAGCATGTCTGGGATCGATCAAAAATATTTGGAATTTTTGTGAAATTCCGTTGCACAGTAATCCAAAAAAAATGTTCGTCAATATTGTGGATTTAGCTCGTAGCTGGATTTTCTGGCTTCTTCTCACGGTCATTGGAAACGGTCGTGGATAGACCTAGGGGTTCCCAGTTGGAGTGAAAAAAATCAATTTATGGAAAAATTATGGATTAAAATTTTGCTTTTTTATCACTTCTCCGACATCAGGAAAAATTGTTTGAACATGCTCGCATTTTTTTTATTCGGTCGGAAAAATATTATTTTTCTTGAAAAAACTTTTATTTTTAATCACATGATCACCCCTAATTCTGGCTCGATGCCGCCATCATGCGACCGCGTGCTCCGTTTGTTTGTCAACAAAGCTGCAGCTGGATGGTGAGACGAAGTGAGGGGGGAAGAGATTTTGACATTTTTATGCCCGCATCTGGCCCGCCGCCTATTTCGTCGGTCACTGAGTCGCCGGTCGTTTCCAGTGACCGAGTCCAGCTAGGTACTGATCGTACAATACTTAGATATTTTGAAAACTAATGTTTGCAATACTACTGGGCAGATGTAAAATGCATTTTAAAACTCTTTTTTCATTTTATTTTTTTTATTTCTAAACTTGTAAGTTGTTTTTATTCTACTTGAGAGCCAATCTGGTAGCAGATTAATAAAAAAAATGACATCGTAAATTTTGGATATGAGTTTTTATACAATATTTAACATTGTAGCTGTCAAAATTGTTGTGTTGTTGGATTTCACAGCTTCTGTGAAAATGAGAAAATTCATAAGCCCCATTTATATGTAGTAAATTCACATTAATTTTAGCCACCTTTACCTATTTTTTATTGATCTTGCTTTTTATTTTTATATGTATATAATCATTGTTGTAAAAACGGTAATAGTAATTTGATCCCTTATAAATTATTTTCATAGATTTAGAAATATTGTTAATTATGTATTAAATACCTTGATCACGACCTTGATAGTGTTAAATTAATAAAAATATTATCTGTATTAGGAAATATTTTTTGCCTCCAGATTTTTGGGAAAATTAAAACGGGGAAAATTATTAACACAAAAAAATGCATATTGGACATTTATGCGATCAGGGGCAGTTTATTTGAAAGATACATTTTCGCTCCCAAACACAAAAATCAAGCAAATTTTTAGAGTGAACTGTCATTTTGAAGTATCTTTAAAACACACAATAGCACATCAAATTTCAAAAAGATTTTACAAATTATTAAATTAAAAAAAAATACCTACGATTTCTATCAGCTTTAAAACAAATTAAGAAAATAAACTTAAAGTTTGTTCATGCTGTTTTTAAAAACTTTTAGAAAAAATATTCGTTTCTCTTGTCTGTGAGTCCCGTTCGCGCCCTTGCCCCTTGACGGCTCTCATCTCTCTTTGCTGTTCTTTTCGTTTTGCAAACCTCAAAGTGTTCATCCAACTTGTCAAAATTTCAAACAAAAAAAAGTCCCTTCAAAGTAAAAAGGCGTGCTTTGCGTCGTTTCAAGTTGCAAAAATTCGCACAAGATAAAGTGTAATTTCGCCGGTAATTCGTTTTAATTAGTGCCAACATGTCCTCAAAAGCCGACGCGCTTGATTTGGCCGCGTTGGACGCCGAGCTGGACCAGATGAGCAAGGACTACTGCGATCCGGAACTGAACCGGTATGACACCGGACCGGGAGCGGATCTGGACGACCGGCAGCAGCCGGGAGCGTTGGCGGCGGCCGCCGCCGGAGGAGGAAGTGAGATGGGGTTCAGCGAACCGCCGGCGGTTCGCATTCGGTTGAAGAACACGCGCGATTTAACGGAGGCTGGGTTGCGCGAACTTTGCCGGCCGTACGGAACCATTGTGAACGTGTACAAGGCGAAGCAGGAGGGCGGGAACTTTGCGTTTGTGGAGTTTGGCAATCCGAGCGAGGCGGGGCTGGCGATTCAGGAGTTGAACGCCAAGTTGGGCTTTCAGTTTTACGCGGCGTTTGCGCACGAGAAGAAGGAGACGGATTTGGTGCCGATGCCGCCGCCGCCGTTTGGCGCCGGGTCCGGGGAGAAGGTGGTGCACTCGATTGAGGCGTTGGGGCCGGACGAGGAGAGCTGGGAGCGGACGGTGGCGCAGCGGCGGGTTAAGACGGCGTTTTCGATTCCGTTGAGGGTACGGTTTCCGGAGGAGCAGGGGTTGGCCACGGCGCCGCATTATAGGGCGGAGGGGGACCGGTTGACGCAGCTGTCGCGGGTCGATGCGGGGGAGATTTTCAGCGTGGTGACGCTGATTGGGGGAGGGGAGAAGCTTGAGGTTGACAGTGGGATTGATGTTGGGATTGTTCAACTAATTGACAAGTTGGCGCAGCGCGAGTCCGTCAGTCGGTTGACGCTGGTTGAAGACGGTGATCAGAAGAGGCCAGTCTACCACTTCTCGAGTCTTCCCGCAGATCAGAGCAAACTGTTCCCGGACTCGAGCTGCGTGGCCTGCGGCCACCGCGGCTTCTTCAGCTGTTCAATCTGCACGGCCACGTACTGCTCGCGGCACTGCCAGGCCGAAGACTACAGTAAGCACAAGGACTCGTGCCACATTCAGGGCGTGAAGGTGCGCGTCCCCGCGCCTTCGGCTGTGTTTGAAGATCTGGACGACGACGGGCTGACGCAGGAAGCGTTCAAGAAGGGTTCGCACGTGATGATCTTGGCGGTGCTGAGTCCGGAGCGGGTGTTTGTGCGATCGCTGGACAAGGAAAGCAACAAAGAGTACCTGCAGACGTTGAGCGATGTGGCCAAGGCCGGGCTGACGGCGCAGCCGTTGAAGAACGTGCCGGTGGCGGGCGCCATCTGCTTGGCATTCTACGAACCGCTGCAGATCTACGCCAGAGTGCTGATCACGAAGGTGGCGAAGGGCCAGGCTAGCTGCGTGTTCATCGAGTTCGGCCTGATTCAGCTGGTGCCGGTGAAGCAACTCAAACAAATCAACGACAGCGCGTTGAAGCTCCGGAAAGTCCGCGTTCACAAGGTGCATCTGCACGGAATTACCACCGAGTACGGCCACATCGAAAAAGCCATCGACTACCTCAAAACCCTCATCAACCAACCGCTCGAGATGAAGGCCCAGACGGAGTGCGGAAACCTCGTCGACGCCCAACTCCGCACCGCGTACGGCGTCAGCGTCAACAAGCACATCAACGAACTCATCACCATCCCCATCGAAAAGGCCCTCGACAACGTCGACGCCTTCGTCAACTACAACTCAATCCCCGCCAAACGCCTTCCCCCGAACCAAACCCTGGACATCCTCATCCTCAACCGAACCACCGTCAAGCTGGACTTCCGCGTCGGCCTGATCGCGTACTCCGACCTGCCCTACCTCCACGACCTGCACCGCAAACTCCAAAGCTACGGCAAGAAGGTCGAGAAATTCACCGAAAACTTCACGCCTCGCCTCCACGAAGTGTGCCTCGTGCGCGACATGAGCACCTGGTACCGCGGAGTGTGCATCGAGGCCGCCGGCGACTGCCGCCCAACGATCTACCTCTGCGACTACGGCTGTATGATCATGGTCAAGCTGCAGGACATTCGCAAGATCCCGCCCTCACTCGCGCTGGAAGTTCGCACCACCGACGCCAAGGTGTACGGCCTGGAGGAGGCGAAAAACAACGGGTTGAAGATTGACTCCGAGTTCCTGGACATTTACCTGGAGGAGAACGAACGGCTGACGGTGGAAACCAGCGAGGAGGTGGAGTTCAGCGAGTTCGAGATGGAGCTGTCGCGGGAGAGCCAGTCGATGATGACGGTCATCAAGGTGCCGGAGCTGGTGGCGTTCATCGAGGAGCGCGAGCAGCGGGGTAAGTACCTGAGCCGATCCGGGGGGAAATAAAGCGTTCCAAGTATCCAGCGGAGTCTCTGTGTAAGTGTACATATTGTGAACTGTCCCTAGCTCTAACCATTTCCGGGGTTCTCTCTCGCTCTGCTTCTTCAATGTCTACTAACTAAATCGGGCGTCCATTTTAGTCCAGATGACTTTTTTTTCAAATTTCGGAACATCCGGAACCGATTCCGGACAAAATCCTTAAAAAATATAAATTTGAGTCCGCCTTCAAATTCCATAAAGTTTGAGGTGCCACACGACTGGGTTCCGTGAAATTGGGATTTTTGTCCCCGTCGGAACAATCCGGAATCGGTTCTAGAGAAAGGCCAAACATGACCGACAAGCGTCAAATTCGATCCAATTGGCTGTGTTTCAAAATCTCTTGAAGTTTAACATGTCACACAATAACTTTTCCTAAATTGTATTTTTTTTACCCCGACGGAACGTTCCGGCACCGGTTCCAGAGCGGCCAACTGTCAAGTTTAAATTTTGATTAAATTGGTTGCAATTTTAAATTTCATGAAGTTTAAGGTGCAACACGACAAGTTTTCGTGGAATTGACCTTTTTGTCCCCGTCGGAACAATCCGGAACCGGTTACGGAATGGCCGAAATTGACTGTTTGTCAAATTTGATCCAATTGGCTGTAATTTTAAATTATATCACGTTTGACATGCACATGCGATGAGGTTTAACAAAATGGCAAATCTTATCCCATAAGGAACACAGACTGAAACCGGTTCCAATGTGGCCAAACAATATTTTCAAGTGACAGCGTTGATCTTTTTTTTTAAATATATTTTCAAGTATTTAAAGAATAACGAAAAAATCAATATTTTTCGAAATTTACAACTTAAAAAAGCTAAAGGATTTTTTGTTTTAGGAGTTTAAAAAATTAAACAAATTAAAAAAATGTATATTTCTAAAAGTTAATAAAAAATGGTTATAAATTTCTAAGTTTTATGAATAAAATTCTTTTTCAATGGCACTGTTTGAATTTCCAGATTTTCTATTTTTTAAATTTCCTTTTTTATAAAAATTCCGCATATTTTTTAATTTTTAATTTTGGAAATTTTTAAATTTGTGATTTTTTTTTTTGAGATTTTAAATAATTGATTTTAAAATCTTATCTGTTAAGACTATTATTAAAAATTTCAAATATTCATAATTTTTATATTTCTCAATTTCAATTTTTAAATGTTTTGTACAGATTTTTTAATTTCATTTGTTTAATTTTTCATTCCAGCATTCCACAAAAATGAAATTCGTTTGTCCCAGCTTTTATCTCTCAAAGTTTCCTCATCAATTATTTTTTCAAATTAAAGTTAAAACTTTAAATAAAACTTTCAAATCGGTTAAAGGTCTATCAAAAGCTTAATTAATACATAAAAAATGAAAAAGTTATGAAAAAAAAACTCAAAGTCGCGTGGACTTTTGTTATTTTTGAATTTTCAGAATTTTTAATTATTGATTTGACACTTTTTTCCTATTTTTTGTAAAAAAGAATGGTGCTCTAGAGTTGCACATCAATGTGTTTAACTTTTTCATTTTTCTTTTTATTGTATTTGTATTTTTGTATGGTTCTAACAAATTATTTACAAATTTTGATTTTTTAAACATTATGTTTTTGAATTTCTCAACTTTTGAATGTTAATTTTTAAAATTCCGAAATCATTTACTTTTTTTTAGTTATTAAACTTTTTGATTTTTTGTGTATAAGCCTTGTGTGTTTTTTTCTTTGTTTGTTACATTTCAAACTTTATTTTCTAGAATTACAGTTTTTTTTAATCTTAAAATTTTTATTGCCAGAAATCCAGAGTTTTTTTTTTTATTTTTGGATGTCTTAGTTTTTTAATACTCTTATTGTTAAATTTTATAGTTTTAAACAATTTAATTTCTAAAATGTGAAATTCCTGATTGTTCAATTTATGTGTTTAAATAAGTACTTCGTTTTTTTTTTTTTAATTTTGAGCCTTTTTAATTTTATTATTGAATATTACATTTTTCTGTTTTTTTTTCAATTTTGTTCAGTTTTTTGCATTTAAAAAAAAATGTCGGTTCAAAAACTTCTAAACTTTGAGTGATTGTGTTCTATTTTTTCAATTTTGATCATTTGAAATTCTTTAATTTTTCAAAGTTTTCATTTTACAATTTTTTTTTTCAATATCAGAATTTTAATATCTTTAAATTCCGGTTTACATTTTGTTGAAGTTTAAATTTGTTTGATTTGCGAAGTTAGAATCTTTTTATTATTATAGAATTTAATAACTCAATAAAATAAAAACACTCAAAAATCTTGAAAAAATACAAAAAATTCAACATATTTTTTTATTTTATATCAAAATAAAAAAAAATCAAAACTAGATTGAATTTTGGAAAATGAACTTCATGTTTAGAAATAAAATAATTTAAAATTATAAAAATAATCCGGAAATCAATATTAAAATCAACGTTGGCAACCGATAAAGTTATTGCCGATGATGAGAAAATAGAAAAAACAATCTTTGAATTATAAATTAAAAATATAAACTTAATCTGAAAATGTTTTATTTTCTGTTTTGTTTTAATAAATCAAAGTTTCAAGTAAATGCCTTAAAAATAAAAATATTCGGAATGATTTTTTTTTCAATTTTGAAACAGAAAAATTCATAAATGAAATAAACACAAAAGAATAATCTAAAAGTTTAGAAATTAAATGACTTTAAATAATTCTAAAATCTTTATATTTAAATTGAAATCAACGTTGTTTCGTTTTCGTTTTCGTTTTCGTTTTACGGAGCAAGGTGGGGGACGCGGCCTCAAGTCAGTCCAAGTCCGGTTTCTTGTGGAAAAAAGGGTAGTGGCCGAACTAGTATTGCATACCAAATGAACACCACCGGAAGATATAGGGGATCAGGAGGGGGAAGGTGAAAGAAAATTAGTGTAGGTGTGAGTAGTAAGAACTTGGATGACTTGAGCAGTTACGGTAATCTAAGTTTAACACTGAATAAAGAAAATCTGAAATTATGATTCAAAGTAAAAAGGCCCGGAAAAAATTAAATTATTAATTAATTGAATAAGAAAATGTAACTAATCGGAGATTTTTACAAAAAAAAATCAAATTTAAAGGGAATTTAAAAAAATACTGGATATCGAAAGATGAAAACCAACTTGTCTATAGAATGTAAATGTAAATTTTTTTTCTGGGCCCCGTCCTGTCGCGTCCGTCAGTATTCTTGTCGTACATTACAACTAGAAGCAGATCTGCCAATGAAATAGTACACTTCGACCAGTTCAACCAATCATTTACGGGAAACTAACATTTATCAACAACCTAAACTAAACTGTCTGAAAGTAACTTGAATCTCAAATTCCCAATTTTTTAATTGCAAAGCCAAACATTCCTTTACCTTGTTTTTAAACCAATACACATAAACAAACAGTTCATACTTTACAAGTTGAACACTCGTTGTTTAGAAGACTAACTCGTGCCTTCCATTCCATTAGGGCACAGAAGCTCTGCAAACAAGAGTGTATACCTTATGTAAACTATCATTTAAGTGAAAGGGACACACTCCTGCTCACCAAACCCATGCGCCCTTTTGAAATGTTAGGCTCCATTTGATCGTCAAAACTCCAGTAGATCCTCGATTCGCAACAATGGTCGATACAACCACAATCCGAAAACCGTTAGTTCAACAGATTAACGAACTTTGTCCGATATCATTTCATTATTGATTGATCGAGACGCTATGGCAACTTTGACAAATCATGAATGAAAATTAACTATTCTGGCTGTTTACTTGCCCCGCTGACTGCCTAACGTACTTCTGAAAATTGTTGTCTTTTAATCTAATTCCTAAAATTACTAAATGTAAAATACACAAAGACCCAATTTTAATTTTAATTTGGAATTCGAATGCAAAACTATTTTTTTGAAAACTAAGTCCTAACCTAACTCCCACATTCGATAGGGGAAAAGTCACATATGTAGCGGTTTGTTGTACATTTGTGATATTTCCACTATCGGAGAACCTCTTGGTCTCGACGCCAGCTTAACTCACCAGCAGTCGCGTTAGTATTCATTGTACACACGTTGTAAGGACATTTTAAAAGTGCCCAAAATACGCGACTTCTAGATGGTTAAGCCAAAAGACATCGATAAGCCTTGGTGCTACGGCAAAGCGGGTTCTCATCAGCATGGAACGATATCCATTGTGTTAATAAAATGGAAGTTTTAACAGTATTTGGAACAATACAATTAAACCCTCAATTTCATTACCATGACGGATCTATCCATGCCCCTTGACAAAATGAGTACTATAACGATCTATATAATACTCCTCTGGCAAGGCCCAAGGAAATTGAAATCAACGTTGTGAATTGATAATATTATCGCCGATAATGCAAAAATCGAATATAGAAAGTATTTTCAATCAGAATTTTTAAAAAATCTGTAAATTAGGAATTTTGATTTTTGCAGAATTAAATATCTCAAAATTTAAATTATTTCGAAACAGTCTAAAAAATATTGGAAAATATCGAAAAAAAACCTTTTTTTTTACAATTAGAAAAAAAAACCTTTTTTTTTACAATTAGAAAAAAAAACAATCCAAAAATTCAATAAATTAAAAAATTATATAGAATTTGTTAATTTTATTTTCCAGCAATATCAACTCAAATGCCATGGATATCAAACAATGCGACTTTTTGTACAAATTTTGACGGTATTTGAATTGTTAGTGTTGAAACTCTGTTATTTTTAATATTATTATTGAGCAATTCCATCTCAAATCAGGAATTTTTCTGGTACTTTTGTACCCGACCCTCTCCGATTCCAATGAAACTTTTTAGACATGTTATCCTAGGCATATATAAGCCATTTTTGTGTATACGGAGCCAATTGTACTCGAAAATAACATTTGAGAAGGGCATAAGTTATTTAGATATTTTTGTATTCTGTAATTTAAAAATGACTGTAACTCGAAGGCGTTGCATCGTATCAAAAAGTGGTCAAAGACAAACTTGTAGGAAATTGGACGGGCTTTCTGAAAAAATACACTGAAACAAAAATACACGCCACTTCTATGGGATTTTTCAATTTTTATGTTTAAAAGTTAATTTTTAAGGTGAAGTCACGATTTTTTTTCGTTCAAAATTTTTGAGGAAATAGCCTAAAATGTGACAAAAAGACTCACGAAAAATGCAGGATGGTATGTCTCTCCTAAAAAAATACAAAAATCATTTACTAAAACTGTTTTTTTGAAAAGTGGTTTAAACGTCAAAATTTTCAAAAACCGATAGTGGGAATCGATTTTTCAGACAATTTTACATAAAAGTCTCCATATTGACCATTGTCCCAAGTCCAATCCTTGCGAAGTTACAGCGGTTTTAAAAATAAAAATGTTGAAAAAACAGCTTTTTTGGTGGTTTTTTGCATTTTCTATATGACAGACTTGATTTTTCAGTCTCGAAAATATTTTTACCGGAAATCTCGTCCAATTTCCCATAAGTTTGCCTTTGACAGCTTTTCAATTTGACTCGTTTTAATATTTATGTAGGATGATTTACCTTCCAGATTTCTACCACACTGAAAAAAATATTCTGTTTTCAGTTATGTGCAATGTAATTAAGCTTATATCTGTAAGCCCATGCATCCAATTGAAAAGCTGTCAAAGGCAAACTTATGGGAAATTGGACGAGCTTTCCGGTAAAAATATTTTCGAGACTGAAAAATCAAGTCTGTCATATAGAAAATGCAAAAAACCACCAAAAAAGCTGTTTTTTCAACATTTTTATTTTTAAAACCGCTGTAACTTCGCAAGGATTGGACTTGGGACAATGGTCAATATGGAGACTTTTATGTAAAATTGTCTGAAAAATCGATTCCCACTATCGGTTTTTGAAAATTTTGACGTTTAAACCACTTTTCAAAAAAACAGTTTTAGTAAATGATTTTTGTATTTTTTTAGGAGAGACATACCATCCTGCATTTTTCGTGAGTCTTTTTGTCACATTTTAGGCTATTTCCTCAAAAATTTTGAACGAAAAAAATCGTGACTTCACCTTAAAAATTAACTTTTAAACATAAAAATTTAAAATCCCATAGAAGTGGCGTGTATTTTGTTTCAGTGTATTTTTCAGAAAGCCCGTCCAATTTCCTACAAGTTTGTCTTTGACCACTTTTTGATACGATGCAACGCCTTCGAGTTACAGTCATTTTTAAATTACAGAATACAAAAATATCTAAATAACTTATGCCCTTCTCAAATGTTATTTTCGAGTACAATTGGCTCCGTATGCACAAAAATGGCTTATATATGCCTAGGATAACATGTCTACAAAGTTTCATTGAAATCGGAGAGGGTCGGGTACAAAAGTACCAGAAAAATTCCTGATTTGAGATGGAATTGCTCTATTATGTTTTTGTTTTTAATTAGGCAATTTTCTTTTAGTAATTCTAGACGGTATTTTTGAAAAAATATTATTATCTGGTAAAAAAATTTATGCAAAATTTTTAGTCGTTTCATTTTTGAAAAATATGTTATGTTTGTTTCATGTAGTATTTGGCTTATTCTATCACCTCTCAACATTACCGTTTTCCTTTCAGGTTTTTAATTTTTTTTAAAGAGTAAATATTTAAATTTTTTGCTTGTTTTTCACATTTTGTACTATATTATTTAAATTGTCAAAAAATGCGTAGAGGCACAGTTTGGAACATTACAAAAATTACTGCATATTTATTTTTACATAAAATATAGGAAATGTTAGGGAAAATCACAGCCAAATGATATTTTTAATAACATTGGCAAAGTCACATAAAACAATTCAAACATCCAAGACATCATATTTCTTATATGTTAAGAGTTCATCTTTCCTACACAGTCAGATTTTTTTTTACCGAATTCGGTAAAGTTTACCGAATCTTCAACTGCTGAACAATTCGGTAAACTGAAAATCGGTCAAAATTTACCGAAAGTCGGTAAGGCAGTTCATTATTGTTCATCGTACAAACGAAATTCGGTAAAATTTTGTTCATTTTGACAGATGGTTTACCGATCCAAACTTTACCCTTTTTTCAACTACCGAATTTGGTTAAAAAAAATCCAAATGTGTATGCTTTTTTAAAGATTAAAAATTGGTTTAAAAAATGTTTTTGTCGAATTTTTAGATCGAAGCCCACCTAGAGGCGGGGTTAAATTTTGGAGGGTTAAAAATGCTCATTTTTTGAAAATAAGGATTCTTCTAATGCGAGCGATTTCTTAAATTATTTATTTTTATTGATTTAATTTTTTGGTGTTTAAATTTTTGATTTCTTAACCCATACAAATTGGTTCGCTCAATTGTCGAGAAATTACGATCAAAATATTTCGATCAACAACAAGTATAACTTTGCTTAAGACACCAAATCAATCAGAACATCTCCCATACATCCCACCGACGTGCCATCCGAGCGCCAATGCTATGCAAATAGACTTGTTCTTTGACCCTTTCTTCCTGAAACAGAACCATGCAACAACTACTCAAAGCTACAACACACATCACACTTGAGGGTGTAGGGTGGGTGGTGTGTTACGTACTGCTTACCTCGTCCTGCTTGGACCGCACCAGGTCCGCACTCCAGGCCTTGTTGAACTGCGTCTGCTGGCCGATGAGCTGGTTGATGTTGGTCGAGTCGCTCTTCTTGGCCGGCGTCGGCGTCGTCACCGCCGGCTGGATCGACGACACTATCGAGATGGAAGAATTGATTAGTTTTACGAGACTTTTTATTGCCTTCCTCACCTCACTGAGGCAAGGCTATAAAATCACTCGAAAAATGAACTTCTTAAATACACCTCCTAGATATACCTTCACGTATACCTATCGACTCAGAATCAAATTCTGAACAAATGTCTGTGGGGATGTGTGTAGACATGATTTTTTTTCCACACGATTATCTCAGAACTGGCTGAACCGATTTTGGCCGGATCCGCCTCATTCTGTTCGTTTTGGGGTCTCCTAAGACCCTATTAAATTTTATTCTGTTTAGTGAAGTACTTTTAAAGTTATGCCATGAAAAATTTTTTTTGTAGCTACAAAAAAGGGTGATTTTTGCATAACCTCAAATGGCCGGATCTTTTTGTTTACGCGAAAGGGACGCGCAGATGCAAAAAAAAATGATGCCAAATTGCTTAATATGAGAGTCTGCGTACTCTGTAAAAAGTCTGTATTAATTATGTTGCTGAACAATTTTGTCTCGACAAGAAATTACGACAACGCATAAAACAAATTGACCAAATTGCTAAATTATTGAAAGTCAACATGTAAACAAACAACTTTCCACACCAGGAATTGGTGCTCCGAGTAAATTAAATTGCCACGCATTGTTCGCGCACCCTGCAGCACTCTCGTGCACCCATTTGGGGGAAAAATCGTAAAAACTTGGCAACACTTCTAGAAACGTCATTATGATCTGTGTTTACAAACAAGCTTGGGATTTTTTTAAAGTGAATTTTGGAAATTAACTTATAAACGACATCGGCAACGAACACTCGGCGAGGTCCTTGCGAAAGTGGCTTGTTGGAAGTGGCCGGCTTCAGCAAATTTCAAAAGTAAGTCCAAGTATGATTCCGTAACGTGTAACCACAACCGCAACAACCCTGTCCTTTTAGAGTCGAGTATCCACAGTGACCTACGCTGATACGAGCACTTCGGCAAGATGATGAACCAGATCACGGAACTGGTTGGGGAGATTGACACAGTGATCGTGAAACATCCGGAGCTGGTGGTGTCGCGGTTGTGCATTTTAGCGAAGGAAATTTTGAGTTCCGCCGATGAAGAGAGACGTTCCCCTGCTTGTCAAACAACGCGTTGGCGGCTAGACTTTCAACAGGCGCTGGAATCCCGGAATAAAGCAGCTTCACTTGCAAAAGCCGAGAAAGGCCATCGAATGCCTACTGGCCGTGCTAAATTCACACAATCCGAGATTGTGTCTTCGGTAACCAGCAAACCCAAATGAGTAACTCACGAACATGCCCCAGGTTGTCTTCCAGCGCCGGAAGTTCCTACGAAAGCAGCCTCTCCACTCTGAAGACGGCCATCTGTGAAATGCTATCACTCTCATCAAGCTCCTCTCTGGCGAACTGGCCAAACAAGTGTAAGCCTCCGACAAGCCCGGTTTCTGGTACAAAGCGTACGAAGGCGTCTCGTGCAATCCTTCGCAATCGCAGAAAACGTAATCCTCAGCACTTTCAGCTACGTTCAGCCTTGAAGATTACATGTGGGCCTTAAATACGCCCAAGAAACCCTAGCCTCCCCGAAACCCACCAAGCGTTGGCCAAAATGTACTGCGGCGAGGCGCTCGTCATGATAGACCGCGACCCGGAGCTTGTGTCTATCCTGATCCAAGAACATGGCGGGGATCGCTAAATTTGCGGAAAAGCGGAACAGGCCGTCATGACCTACAACTTTGTCAACCAAATGTAAGTGTGTGATTGATTGATTGATTTTTTATTTGACAGAAAAATCGGGTTCCAGCTTCCTTTCATAGGCAAATTCAGGAAGAGATACCGAAGAAGGAATCTTTCAAGGTGCTTTAACTGGGCTACTCTAAACCTCGGGAAGAATCTCCCGATTCCAACGAGCTCTTTTCACAAATTACGATTCAGTTCGATTTGCGCGCCCCATTAAACGTTCCAACTCCCAACCCATCAAAAAATTTGGAACTTCAACTCGCTTGTTCTCGGGCATGACTCAACCAATAGGGACAATTCTTTTTTTGAGTGAATTTTAAGGATGTCTAGATGATCCTAAAACTTTGCAGAACTTGTTTTGATCAAATCTAAAATAATTGTGAGTGACTATCCATGAACCACTCATAGCGTCATCCACAAAGTACGTCACGCTATAGGGGAGGGGGTTGTCACAAGCGTGACAAAGTGTGACAAGGGGGGGAGCGGGGGTCTGTGAGACTGTGACGTCACGCTAGACTATTTTTTGAATACTGGAAATTCAGTCTTAAAATATATATAAAAAAATTTTAATGATTGATAAACTTTACCGTCATCTGGGGCGAATTCGGACAACAGTCTAAATAGGGACAGCAGGTTTCAGAGCAAGTAAAAAAATCAAATTTGGAAATGGATGTACACATTCCGTTGCTCTGAATCTGGTCTATCATAAACCACTCAAAAATATCAAAATATTGGGCCGCAACATTGCTAAAACAGCTGTCCCAATTCACCCCAGATGACGGTACTCATAAATAAAACACGGTACAAGGCTTTGAGAAACACAGTTTTTAATAATAATTAAATCATCATATTTAAAAAAAATCCAAACACAACCTTTAAAAATAAAATAACTTCCTCGATTGAACACCGAATTAAAAAAATAACCCTACTTTTATAAATCATGCAACAATTGCTTAAGTAAATTTTCAAAACAACCTATGAGTCATGGGTTTCCTAATCAGATAGGACCTTTTGAAAATTTAATCTAGATTGTACAAAAATCTAGATTGGGAAGGGGGTCCGACACAGCGTGACGTACTTTTCGAGGGGGGGTCGGAGCCAGCGTGACAAAGTGTGACATAGGGGGGAGGGGGGGTTAATTTTGGTCGATTTTAGCGTGACATACTTTATGGATGACGCCTTAGACAATTTTTTTGAAACCTCGAAGAAAAATTGTCAGATCGTGCTCAAAATTGGTGTGGGAGTTCCTTGGCAGAAATAATAAAACCCGAACTTTTTTGTTTGGCCAATAGGGTGACCTACGCCTTGTTAGGGTGGTCCAAAAAATTGCGAGTTTCGTCGATTTTCGCAAAAAAAAAAAACACATTAAAAAGTTATGACTCCTCGCCAATTTAACCGATTTCAGTTGTCTTGGACGTCTCAGGTCCGTAGAGCCTATGTCTGAACATATTTTTTTCGGATTCCTTGGGAAATTTTACGTTTTCAAGAGAGTTAAAATCGACGCAGAGTTACGAGTTTTTTTTTGAAAATGTGGAAAATACGGATCTTATTATTTTTGCCCAGCCCCAGAAACATTTTGAGCCCAATCGGACTTTTTTTTTTTTGAATCATACTGTTTTCGTGGGGAATATATATAAATGAGAGGAAGGCACCAACCACCTAAAGGTGGATTCATCAACGTTTTTGTTAGATCTTCGCTTACATGTGTCCATCCCTTCCGGCTGCAGGCTGATCCTCGCGGCGGGTTTGTTGCTGCCGGAGAGCCACTCGCTGGCGGTGAGCGTCGGTTCCCACAGGACCTTGGTGGGCGGGAAGAGGTCGTCCTGGAAGAGTTCACTCTTGATGCGCGGAACGGCAAAGCTGAGCGGTTCGACGGTGCCGTTGGTGAGGCGTTGGGCCTTGGCGAACTCGACGGAGGCCACGTCGCACTGGTTCTTGGGCAGGAAGCTGAGACCCTGGGTCAGCGAGGAACACTTGTGATGGGACAGCGGGCAGATGTAGGGGGACTCCTCGGTGATCTCGTAGCAGTAGATGGTGGAGTCGCCCTTGCCGGTGGCGAAGATCGTCGAGCTGTCCTCGTCGTAGAACGGGATGAGGATCGCTGGGGAGACGTCCAGGCCGACCATGCCGAGGTGGGCGCTCAGGTCGGTGGCCTTGTACACGTAGATCTGCCGCTCGGAGACTCTGTGAAGGATGGAGAAGAGGGAGGGAGGTTAGCGTGGTGATTATAAGGTTTCACGATCGTAATCAGTCGATCGTAACTTCTAGATCTACCATCGAAAAATTACGGCTGACGATCAAGAAAATCTCAATATTTGTTCGAAGCTTGATTTCAAAAAGTCAAAATTCAATTAATTTAAAATCCAGAAATAACATCTCAAAAATTCTAAACCTAAAAATTATTTTAAACTTCAAAATTAAAATTTTCTTAATTTCTTAACTTTAATAACTCTCACACTTGAGACTTTTTAAATGAATTTGAAAATATTATTTTTTTATGATTTTGGATTTTAGATACTAACTCAAAATCTAAAACTACATAAATTTAAAAAAATAAAAAATTGCAGAAATCATGACAAAAAAAACATTGCAATATTTTGTTTAAGAAACAGTACAAAACAATTTTTAATAATTGTAAGCTTTCATGGTTTATTTCAATACGCAAATAAAACAAATTTATGCTAAATTTAGCGTCGATGCCCATATTTTAAATTAGGAAAATTTAAAAATTTCAATAAAAAACGGTATTTTGTGAAAATTTTAGAATTTCTTACTTGAAAATTCAGACCTAATGAACATTTTTACGAGGTTTTGCGTCGTTTTATACTCATATTTCAGATTATAAAAAATAGTATATTTTCAAAACATACGCGTTACAGTCCAGACTCGATTATCCGAAGGCCTCGGAAAAATTTCACTTCGGATAATCGAATCTTCGGATAATCGAATCTTCGGATAATCGAATCAAGAAAAAAAAAATTATGACTTATTTTTAATGGTTGAGCTTAGGCATGACCCATAAACTACTTTATAATGATTTATATTTTTTTAATTCCAAGATGGCGGCCAAAATGGTGGCGATAACAAATTAAAAAGTGCATTTTCAAATTTAAGAGGCAATCAAACATTCTAATTAGACTACACGGTAGGTAAGAAGGGGATTATTATGCAACTTGCATGCACCTCGGAAATTCCTTCTGGGGTTTGTTGGGGGGACTATTCTGAGTCAGAAAAACCGATTCCCAAAATATTCTGTCGGTGAAAACTGATTTTATCTCGATTTGAAGTTAAAAAACATAATATATCACCTAAAACCTCAAAAATATGTCTAAAATCTCGGTCTAACTCTGGACAAAGAAGTTAATTTTCATCAAGATATCAATTCTTAGTTCCCAAAATATAATCCTGACATAGTACACCTTAAATCGGTCCATTACTTGAGTCCCAGCGTCATCAGGAGGTGTAAAATAGCGTTATTTGAAAAAAAAATATTTTCAATTTGCTCTGGTAAATCAACTGTCATATCTGAATTCGAAAACTAATGTTGTAGCATTGTTGCAAACAAAATGAAGAACAATTTTGCAGAATAAAGTATGACATTTTATCCATTTTCAGTAAAGTTATGTCTATTTTAGTGGGGAAATTGCTGCCAATTTTCAAAATTCTTCGATATTTAACTCATTCCTGTTATAAACAGCTACTACGATCATACTCAGTAAGATGTAACCAAATCTACTTTTTGGCGTGCATTCAGGGGCGGGTTAAGGTGGGAGTACTGCGCTCAAATCCCAAATATGAGCTTGATTGAACTTAATAGGAGCTATGCATTTGAATTTTACATAGGATTCAACTCGTAAAAAACATGTTTTTCAAAAATGTAGATTTTTTAGGCACTTTGGCCACTGAAGCGTTTATTGTCAACATCATTGGCGTGTAGGCCAGATCCTTGCGCATGTTTTGGTATATATAACATTGAAGTTTTGAGCAAAATGGAATGGCGCGTCGCCTATCTTTTCTGCTGATCCGTTTTTCGAAAAATTTCAAAACTTTGAAGGCCTGAGCTCCAGAGTGCGTCAATTCAATGTTATATATACCAAAACATGCGCAAGGATCTGGCCTACACGCCAATGATGTTGACAATAAACGCTTCAGTGGCCAAAGTGCCTAAAAAATCTACATTTTTGAAAAACATGTTTTTACGAGTTGAATCCTATGTAAAATTCAAATGCATAGCTCCTATTAAGTTCAATCAAGCTCATATTTGGGATTTGAGCGCAGTACGCCCAGCTTAACCCGCCCCTGAATGCACGCCAAAATGTAATTTTTGTTACATCCTACTGAGTATGATCATAGTAGCTGTTTATAACAGGAATTGATTAAATATCGAAGAATTTTGAAAATTGGCAGCAACTTTCTCACTAAAATAGACATAACATTACCGAAAATGGATAAAATGTCATACTTTTTTCTGCAAAATTGTTCTTCATTTTGTTTGCAACAATGCTACAACATTAGTTTTCGAATTCAGATATGACAGTTGATTTACCAGAGCAAATTGAAAATATTTTTTTTTCAAATAACGCTATTTTACACCTCCTGATGACGCTGGGACTCAAGTAATGGACCGATTTAAGGTGTACTATGTCAGGATTATATTTTGGGAACTAAGAATTGATATCTTGATGAAAATTAACTTCTTTGTCCAGAGTTAGACCGAGATTTTAGACATATTTTGAGGTTTTAGGTGATATATTATGTTTTTTAACTTCAAATCGAGATAAAATCAGTTTTCACCGACAGAATATTTTGGGAATCGGTTTTTCTGACTCAGAATAGTCCCCCCAACAAACCCCAGAAGGAATTTCCGAGGTGCATGCAAGTTGCATAATAATCCCCTTCTTACCCACCGTGGACTAAAATGAGGTCGTAGAACTCGAATAAGATGTTAAAAGTAAGAAAATAAAAAAAACATGAAAAAACATTTTTTGGTCATGATTTAATTATCCGAAGTCCTATACAAACCTTCGGATATTCGAAACTTCGGATAATCGAATCTGGACTGTATTTGTAAAAATTCTAGAACTTTAAATTAAAAAAATCTAATCTGTCTATCTTTACAAAATTTTGCTTCGTTTTGTTCTCATATTTCAAATTATTATAGTTTGAGTATTTGAAAAAAAAGTTTTTTCGGGAATTTTAACACTTGATAGTAAAATTTCTAATCTATTATAAATCAAAAATTTACATCGAGTGGTACCCATATTCCTAAATATGAAAATTTTAGTATTTTTAAAAGGTATAGATTTTTTATTTTCATTGTATAAACTTTTAATTTGTTAAGTTTAAATTTGAGATGTTTAAAAAATATATATATATTCTATTTTTTTCTGAATTTAGTAACAATTTCATAACAAAAATACTTGAAAAAGGTTTATTTACCTTTTATAATTTATGAAATTTAAAATCATTGAATTTTTTTTTCAAGGTGTAACCAGTTGTTTTTGTCAAAATTTTTAATGTTCTTGAACTTTTAGCATCTTAAACTTTTAGAATCTTTAAAATTTTTAAAAGTTAAAAAACATTTCTACAAAATTTGAAGTTTTCTAAACCCTTTATTTTTTATATTTTTAACTAAACCTCTAAAACTTCCGGAAATTTTTAAAATTTTGATTTTTAAAATTTTTTGGCTGTAAAGTTAAAATTTTGGATTAAAAAAATAGTTTGTATATTGACGATCTTGAACAGGGCTTGCGAAATTTTGACTTTGTTTGTGATAGCTGACAGAACACTCCAATCGTCTTCGCCACGACAACCTGATGTTTACATTCTACTTTCGTTCGTTTCATACACAACGGAATGAGTGCTACGCAAAGTCACTCACACAATCATTGACTTCCCTCCAGCGGAAAAATCGCTTCGAGAGCGGTCGTTTTTTTTTTTTTTTTTTTTCCTTTGCTATGTCAGAGTAAAGTGCCTAATAGAAAGTGGGGACAAGGCACTCAAAATGCAATGCCACTCACAGCTGGTCAATCAAATTTTACCAAGCGTTTAAATGGAAGGTGTTCATATTTTGACAAATCCTATGGACGTAAAGTGCCTAATAGAAAGTGGGGACAAGGCACTCAAAATGCAATGCCACTCACAGCTGGTCACTCAAATTTTACCAAGCGTTTAAATGGAAGGTGTTCATATTTTGACAAATCCTATGGACGAAGTAGAGATTGTAAGCACCTTATGTGTAAGATCTTGGAGGTGCTCAATTTTTTGACAGAAAATCGCTGGGTTCTCAGTTACTCGTGTCCCCACTTTCTATTAGGCACTTTATGTCAGAGCACTGACGGCTAAGACCGATAGCGGTCGTTTGACATTCTACCGAGATTCCGACCATCTCTCCAATGATAGCAATCATATGATTTCTGTCACCTCGCGGCATACACTAGGAAGAGAGAGACGAAAACGAGAGAAAGAGAAAGAGCACGTCGTCTCGTTCGGGCGGCTGCTTGAGTGGTGCTCATTTTTCGGTCGTTTCGTCTTCATGTTTACGTTCATCGACCGTCGCCAAGCAATGACGGTCATGATAGGCGTTGTGTGTCAGCGATCAAATATCGTTTTAGGAAATGATCGCTGACAGAAAGTTCTATCGAATATCGAGCAGTCACGTTCAGTGATAGATTCCTTTTCAAGCATTGATCTTGAATTATGTAATTTTTAAAACTTTTAAAACCAATCTTCTAACATATCAAGGTATTTTCAATCGTCTGTCGCCCCTGCTAAGTTTTTAAAATTTTTAAAAGTCATTAAAATTTTATAACTTCTAACATTTTTTAAATTGAAAACAAATTAAAACAAAAAAAAGTTTTAAATTTTTTAAATCAGTTTAATTAACACGTGGAGCAGGGATGATGATCTTGCGAGATCTTCGAAACTTACTTGTCAAATCCAGTCACCACGATGTACTCCCCCTCAATCGCCCACACCAGCCGAGCTCCGCGCGTTCCCACCGGTCCCGGTCCCTCCCGGATCGGATTCTCCGACTTGCGCGGATTGTACACCCGGATCTTCCCATCCTTCGACACCGTCGCGCCATACGCCCCGCACGGACTCCACGCAAAGCTGAAGATCTGATCGGTATGCCCGCGCAGACAGTACTTCTCCGTCAGCGTGTCCAAGTCCCAGATCTTGAGCGTCATGTCGTAGCTGGCGGTCAGGAAGACGTTCTTCGCCAGCGGATGGTACCGGATGATGTAGATCTTGTCCGAGTGGGCGACCAGCTCCTTCTCCGGCTCGTTGGTGGGCTCCGTCAGACCACCCTCCGGGATGGCCCAGATTTTGACGGTTCCGTCGTCGCAAGCGACTGCCAGCCGCTTGTTATCGAAGGGGTCCCACTGGAAGTCCATGATGTTGTTGCCGTTGACGAGGGAGGGGATCACACCGTCCGGAAGCCGTCCCGGCTTGCTGAGCTCGAAGATCGCGATCTTGCCGCCGGCTCCGGAGATTGGAACCGCTACTCGCTCCGGATTCGCCTGGAACCCGTCGCACTCGCCGGGGATCTGCCTGCTGAGGTTCCGGATGTTCTCGATGTGCGTGGACTTGTGACCGGGGGTTCCCTTCAAGTGCCGGAACTTGGACACCCGTCCAAACACCGTCGACGTCCGCTTCGACGCCGTGTTGGACGCGTTATTGCTGTTGTTCCGCTTGTTGATGTCCGCCGGCAGGTTCTCCTTGGACAGGTCGCTCCGATTCCGGGTGAACTCGACGCTCGCCGGTGGAGGCATCGCTTCCTCATCGGTCGGCTTCTGCTCGCCACGAACCTTGAGTGACTCACGGCGCCTCAGCGGCACCGGTGAAGCCGGCTTCTCCTCCTGAACGCTCTGCGATCGACTCTCGTACATGCGACGTCGCTCGGCGATGCTCGTCCGCTGGCCGCTCAACCGTTCAAACTGGTTCGACACGTCGTCCAGCGCCGCATCGAACTGATCCTCCGACTCGGTGGACGCCTTCGACTCGAAGATCTGCAAGAATGAGGGAGCTTGTGGTTAGCTTGGGTGATCGTACGTTTCAAAGCGCGGAGTTAGTAACCTTTTCGCGATCGCCCGACTACTCGTCAACAGGTTAGAGAGGGGTTGGATTAGTAAAATGTAGAGAGAGAGAGAGAGTTATCGATTAGTTACGGTTAGTGATCTCTGAGATTAATACATGGTGTCGATTTCTAGAAAAGTTAGGAAAAACTTGAAATTGTCAAAATTGAATTGATTTAGCTCCTATAAACATAAGAAAGACAATAGTAAAAAAAACTCTAGATTTGTACCATTTGATTATTTTCAATTTTGATTTTTGATTCTTTAAATTATTTCAATACGGCTGGTACGAATTTTACTTAAAGTTTTTGTCCCTCAGTTCTGGTCAAAGTCGAGGGAGGTCATAAAAATAAAAAATAAACTAAATTTCTAATTTTAAGCCTTACTTTTAAAATTTTTAAGCAAAAAGTTTAACAAAATGCTTTATCCATTATTATTTATTTAAAATTATTATTTTTTAAACTTTTTTTATTCACATTCAAAATTTGACAACAGTCTTAAAGTTGAACTAAAATACTAAAATAAACGTTATAAAATGTATTGACAATATTTTACAATCATTTGTACAAGTTATTTCTATGAAAATTTTATTATCAGCAATTATTTGTTTGCCCCTTGATTGTTTGGCAAATATCGATAAAATTTGAATTAAAATTCGCAATAGACTTCTAATCTTCTAAAATTAAAAAAAAACTAAATATTCCGTACATTGAGTCTGGAGGGTGAGATGACGGTTCTAATTTTTTTTTAATTTTAGATTCCAATAATTTTAAAAATTCTAGTAATACAAAAAATTCTAATAACTTGAAAAATTCAAAAACAAAAGTTAAATTTAAATAAGAACAAAAATTCTAAAACCTCTGAACAATCGAAAACTTGTAAAAGCTCCAAAAATTCTTAAATTCTTCAAATTCTGAAAAAAATCAGATTCCTAGTTTTTTTTAGAGCAGTTCTCTAGGATTTCGGTCATTCGATTTTTTTGGTATTTTTTAATCCGACTGAAACTTTTTTGGTGCCTTCGGTATGCCCAAAGAAGCCATTTTGCATCATTAGGTTGTCCATATAATTTTCCATTGAGGTTTTGCAGCGCGCCTGTGTTTCAAATGTAGGTGGCGCCAAAATGAGGTTACTTGTCAAAAATCGTATCCCTTTCTGCTGGATTCAAGATCAAAATCGCTTATTTCTCATGGTTCCCTGCATCAATCTTAATGAAACTGGTTGCAAAAGACGAGAAAATGTTTTTGCTTTAGAATAATGAACATCATTTTTTGGGCGCGCAAAAATTTGTGACCTTTTTCTTTAAAAAACATGTTTTGGAACACGAAAAAATGAGTTTCCCCGTATATATCAATAAAATAAACAGTAATATAGTTGATAACAGATGTGTTAACGTATATTCAACAATTTTTATTGATTTTTGACAGACTTTCTTGCCAAATAGTCCAAATTACTATCTTTTTCTAAATTTACAGTTTTCTCATAGAAAAATCAAACAAATATTGGGAAGTTATACACCAAATTGTTGGAAATAATTTTTCTCATCCGAATCCGGCAAAAGATTTATAAAAATGTTGATTATGAAGGAAAAACCACATTTTTTCCAAAAATCATAGGTTTACGCTATTTGTTCATAGGTGGCGACATGTGTCTTTTAGCTTTGCTGCAAATTTTCTATACTAATTTGGCAGCTGTACATACAAAAATGATGTATGAAAATTCAAAAATCTGTATCTTTTGAAGGAATTTTTTGATCGATTTGGTGTCTTCGGCAAAGTTGTAGGTATGGCTACGGACTACACTGGAAAAAAATGATACACGGTAAAAAAAAATTGGTGATTTTTTTATTTAACTTTTTATCATTAAAACTTGATTTGCAAAAAAACACTATTTTTATTTATTTTTTGATATGTTTTAGAGGATATAAAATGGCAACTTTTCAGAAATTTCCAGGTTGTGCAAAAAATCATTGATCGAGTTTTGAATTTTTTAATCAATACTGATTTTTTCAAAAAATCGAAATATTGGTCGCAAAAATTTGTCAACTTCATTTTTCGATGTAAAATAAAATTTGCAATCAAAAAGTACTTTAGTGAAATTTTGATAAAGTGCACCGTTTTCAAGTTAAATCCATTTTTAGGTGACTTTTTTCAAAATAGTCGAAGTTTTTCATTTTTCAAAATTAGTGCACATGTTTGCCCACTTTTGAAAAAAATATTTTTGAAGAGCTGAGAAAATTCTCTATATTTTGCTTCTTCGGACTTTTTTGATACGACCTTTAGTTGCTAAGATATTGCAGCTTTTCAAAAATATTTTTTTCAAAAGTAGGCAAACATGTGCACTAATTTTGAAAAATGAAAAACTTCGACTATTTTCAAAAAAGTCACCTAAAAAAGGATTTAACTTGAAAACGATGCACTTTATCAAAATTTCACTAAAGTACTTTTTGATTGCAAATTTTATTTTACATCGAAAAATGAAGTTAAAAAATTTTTGCGACCAAAATTTCGATTTTTTGAAAAATCAGTATTGATTAAAAAATTCAAAACTCGGTCAATGATTTTTTGCACAACCTGAAAATTTCTGAAAAGTTGGCATTTTATATCCTCTAAAACATATCAAAAAATAAAAAAAAATAAACATAGTGTTAGTGATAAAAAGTTAAATAAAAAAATCACCAAATTTTTTTCCAGTGTAGTCCGTAGCCATACAAAATTTTTCATTTTAAAATTTCGTTTTTTTTCTAACTTTGCAGGGTTATTTTTTAGAGTGTAACAATGTTCTACAAAATTGTAGAGCAGACAATTACAAAAATTTTGATATATAAACATAAGGGGTTTGCTTATAAACATCATGAGTTATCGCGATTTTACGAAAAAAAAGTTTTGAAAATGTTGGTCGTCGTTGATCGTCACCCGCGACAGACACGGACGACGAAACAAAGAGAAACGCAAAAGTAACTTTTTCAAAACTTTTTTTCGTAAAATCGCGATAACTCATGATGTTTATAAGCAAACCCCTTATGTCTATATATCAAAATTTTTGTAATTGTCTGCTCTACAACTTTGTAGAACATTGTTACACTCTAAAAAATAACCCTGCAATGTTAGAAAAAACACGAAATTTTAAAATGAAAAAAATTGTTCTAAATGAAAAAATGACCCTTCTGGGTCAATGTAGATTCGTATAGTACATTAAATTTTCCATAAAATGACATGTTCCAAAATTTTTTACAGTCGAGTAACGGAAAATGGGAGAATTTTTAAAACTTTTTTAGTGTTTATTTCGATGAAAAATACGTTTTTTCGGAATTCTGAGTACGCCATCAAATCGGGCGTCTAATTTTACATAAAAGTCCCTTTGACACCAAATTTCTATCTCATCACCGTTTCAGGCTGCAAATGATTGAAAAACACCTCTTTTTTCGCATGTTCAAAAATGGAAGGGGTCGTACCGCCCCTCCGTCACGAGATATCAAAAAACGGACCTCGGATTCGTGATCAGGGACAAAAGTTACCCCTTAGGACAAAGTTTCACGCAAATCGAAGAGGGGTCGGGGCAACTGCTGTGTGAGTTGGCGCAGAATTACCCCTATATGACATGACTAAAACAGCATCAAAAATTGGTTTAAGATGTCTAAAAAACAAAAATGACAACAACTAAAATGATACCAATTTATATAAAATTTTAGAAAAGTTAAAACTTATAAATTGTAATGCTTATGTAATTTCCAGGCCAAAATTAGATTTTTGTTTAATTCCGGGAATTCTCCGTACAAAATATAAAAATTGTCGGGATTCGGGAAATCCCGGTTTATGAAAAAAAAAAAAAATCCCGGGAATTTTGAGCCGGGAATTACCGGGATGGACGCGTTATTGCCAAGTACGTGGTTTTGTGCATTTGACAGCAGTCGATCCAATTCCATAGACTTTTCTCAATATGCTGAAAGCTAGGCAGTAAATCAAGTTATTTTTATAAATTTTAGCAACTCTGCGTGGTTTCTGGTAATCCCAAGTAATTCTGGGAAATCAAAGTAATCCGTGGCATATTGCCAGTAATCCTGGTAATTCCATTTAGACTGGTCAGTCATCCTTGATGCTGGAAACCCCACGGATCACGCGGCAGAATACGGAGTTGGCCGCGTTACAGAAGGGGCTGGACGACCGTCAACGGTGAACAATGTTGTCCCGCCGGTTGAAACCGGTTGAGAAGAAGAACCCAGAAGAAGGCTTGGAAGAATCCGTACGCTCGGGAGATTTTTTTTTTCTGCAAGACGAATGTCCAAGAGATTGCCCGCCAGGAGGTCATCAAGCGGTTGAAATATACAGATCCGGCCGCGATCGAGGCGGTTGCAAAGCCTTACCAGGCTGTTCCGGGGATACGTTGAAACGCCCGCTATGCGCATCAGGAATCCACTGTACAAGCTTAGGTTCGAGAGAGCGAGTACTAGGCTGGATGCCGCCGGGGTTAAAGAGAACTGGGTGAGAATGCGGAAGGACAATTTGCCGTTGCAGCACCAGGATTATGTGGTGAAGAAGGCTCAAACAGGCTTAGGGTTAGAGTTTTGCTTACACGTCGTTACCGAGTGGAGAGCAAATCGAGCTCAGAAAAATATTCAGCACACTACATCATTAATTTGAAATGGTTGTAACTACCTCCATATCACCCACAATGGAAATTCAAAATTGATAAAAAAAATGTCGCATAAATTTTCTGTCTGTTCTATCCGGTGTCGCAATATTTCACGATATGAATTTCAAGCAGCAGAAACATTTTTTCATAAAATCAGAAAAAACCGAATTATTTTCCAATATCCACCACCAGTTTAAACAGAGTACCTATAACTGCACTTCTGCTGTATTTTTTTTTCCATCATCATCATCCGCAACCTTATCCCGGAGTCAGTCGTTACACCGATATCGGTCTTTTTTTTTGTATGGTGCTTTTTGCTCTCCTTTTATTTTGCGGTTAAACGGTTCCTGGGTATGGTTTGGGTTTGAGTACTGTGTTCGAACTATAATTACAAGCTCTTCCCAGCGTTCCGTTTTTTTTCCGCGCGGGGTCTTGTAAAGACAATTGTCGTCTTTTGTGGTGCTATATTGTGCGGTGTTCCCTTTGCTCTGGACAATGCGACTGGACTGCAGTGCAACAACAACAATACCGATCGGCTGGGCATTATTTACATGCGCGAAGATACGAGGAAAGTATTTTGGGAAAGAGGCGCAAAAGAATATCCCAAGATCGATCACATGCAAGAAGTTGAAGAGCGTGCGTGAAGCAACGCCGTTTTATACTCATGCGGTTGCTGCTACCTCCAGTTTGAAAATACTTTCGGAAAATTCTAAAAATTCTGAATATTTTTATTTATTTTTTAAATCTAAAAAAAATCTAGAGGTTCTAAAAAAATCGTAAAATTTTCAAAATTCTAATATTTGTTCAAAAAAAAAATCTAATCATTAAAAAAATTTAAAAAATGAAATTAGAAAATCTAAAATCAGCAGTATTTTAAAAATTCCAAAGGTTCTAAAAATTCTTAAAATTCATAAAATGCTCCAAAGTCTTAAAATTCTTCAAATTCTCAAAGATGTTTTTCCAATTCTTAAAATTTCAAAAACTTAAAAAAAAAATTTAACTCCCGATATTTTTAAAATTCTTTTAATTCCAGTTTTTAATTCTTAAGATTAAAATAATAAAAATTCTTGATTTTTTTTTTAATTTTAAAAATAAAAAAATCTTAAAATTCTAAAAAAAATTAAATGTCTTAATTTTTTTAAATTCCAAATTTCTTTGAATTTTTTCAAATTCTTGAAATTTTATTTTTAGTCCTTTTAATTTTTCATTTTGAGCTCTAAAAAAATTAAATTCTTGAAATAATTTAAATTCTTTCAATGTTCTAAATTCCTAAAACTTTTTAAATTAAATTAAAATTCTTTAGTTTTAAAATAGAATTAAAATAAACTTCTAAAATAAAAAAAAAATCTCAAAATTCAAAAAAAATCTATAAATTCTAAAATATCTAAAATATTCGAGAAACCTTATAAATTAAAAAAAATCGTAACATTTAACAAAATCTAAAATAAAAACTATAAATTCTGAAGATTCTAAAAATTCTAATTCAGAAAAATAAAAATTTAAAAAATCTACGCGGCCTTGAAATATTGCAAAAAGTGCTAAAAACTCTTACAATTCGTATTTATTTTTATTTTTTAGATATCTTAAAATTTATTAAATGTCTAAAATTCTTCGTATTCTTTTGAAGAAAACAATTCCTAAAATTTTTGAAATTCTTAGAGCTCTAAAAATTTATTGAAATTTTTTGATTATTTTTAAACTTCTTCAAAATTTGCAAAAATTATAAAAAAATATTTTTATTCAAATTTGAAGAAGTTCTAAATATTTTGAAATGCATAAAATTCTTTTAAAAAAATTTAAAATCATTTTTTTTAATTATAGAGCAATTCCAGCCCAAAACAGGAATTTTTTAGGTACTTTTTTCTCGACCCTCTCCGATTTCAATGAAACTTTGTGGACATGTTATCCTACGCTTATATAAGCCATTTTTGTGTATATGGAGCCAGTTACACTCGATAATGACATTTAAGAAGGGCGTAAGGTATTTAAATATTTTTGTATTTTGCAATTTAAAAATTACTGTATCTCGAAGCCGTTGCGTCGTATCAAAAAGTAGTCGAAGCCAAACTTGTAGGAAATTTGACGGGCTTTTCGATAAAAATACACTGAAAGAAAAAAACACTCCACTTTTAAGAGATTTTTATTTTTTTTTAGATTGAAAGTCAAATTTGAGGGTGAGTCCACGATTTTTTTTCGTTCAAAATTTTTGTGAAAATAGCCTAAGATGTTACAAAAAGACTCACGAAAAATGCAGGATGGAGCAACTCACCTAAAAAAATACAAAAATCATTTACTGAAACTGTTTTTTTCAAAAGTGCTCTAAGCATCAAAATTTTCAAAATCCGAACATGAGAGTCGATTCTCCAGACAATTTTACATAAAAGTCTCCATATTGACCATTGTCCTAAGTTCAATCCTTGTGAAGTTACAGCGGTTTTAAAAATAAAATTGTTGAAAAAATAGGTTTTTTGACGGTTTTTCTCAATTTCTATATGACAGACTTGATTTTTCAGTCTCGAAAATATTTTTACTGGAAAGCTCGTCCAATTTCCCATAAGTTTGCCTTTGACCACATTTCAATTGAATGTATGGGCTTACAGATATAAGCTAATTACATTGTTCATAACTGAAAACATAATATTTTTTCAGTGTTGTATAGTAACCTGGATAGTAAATTAGCTTATATCTGAAAGCCCATACATCCAATTGAAATGTGGTCAAATACAAACTTATGGGAAATTGGACGAGCTTTCCGGTAAAAAACTTTTCGAGACTCAAAAATCAAGTCTGTCATATAGAAATTGCGAAAAACCGTCAAAAAACCTATTTTTTCAACATTTTTATTTTTAAAACCGCTGTAACTTTACAAGGATTGGACTTAGGACAATGGTCAATATGGAGACTTTTATGTAAAATTGTCTGGAGAATCGACTCTCATGTTCGGATTTTGAAAATTTTGATGCTTAGAGCACTTTTGAAAAAACTGTTTTAGTAAATGATTTTTGTTTTTTTTTTAGGTGAGTTGCTCCATCCTGCATTTTTCGTGAGTCTTTTTGTATCATCTTAGGCTATTTACAAAAATTTTGAACGAAAAAAAATCGTGGGCTCACCCTCAAATTTGACTTTTAAACTTAAAAATCAAAAAATCTCATAAAAGTAGAGTGTTTTTTTCTTTCAGTGTATTTTTTTCGGAAAGCCCGTCAAATTTCCTACAAGTTTGTCTTTGACCAATTTTTGATACGATGCAACGGCTTCGAAATTATGAAATACAAAAATATTTAAAACATTCACGCCCTTCTCAAATATCATTATCGAGTGTAACTGGCTCCATATACACAAAAAATGGCTTATATAAGCGTAGGATAACATGTCTACAAAGTTTCATTGAAATCGGAGAGGGTCGGGTACAACCGATTCCCTATTTGACATGGAATTGCTCTATAAAAAAATAAAATAACTTCAAAATTCTTTAAAATAAATAAATTCCTAAATTTTAGAAAATCTTCAATTTTTTCATAGTTTTAAAATTATAAAAGTCCTTGAATTCTTACAATTCTTAAACATTTTTAATTTCCTAAAATTCTTTAATTTTTTTTTTAAATTCTTAATTTTTTTTCAAAATAAATTCATATGCTTTAGTATTAAAATCGAATTAAGTTTGTGGTTTGGATTTGATAAAAATAACATAAAATTAAACGAAAAAATATGTTTTAAACAATATTTTGGCCATCTTGTGGAGTCAGGGAAAAGTCAGTGATTTTTTTATTCTATTTTGAATCGACACCATGCTGGCAGAACCTCCCAAAAATTACCTTTCTCCGCTCGGCGGTCGAGATGATCCTCGGTTTGTCCTCCTCTTCCGTCTCTTTCGCTCGCAGCGGAACCTCATCGGGCAGATCTTCAGCGGAAGCCGCCTCCCCATCTACCTTACCGTTACCGTTCTCGTGGGACGCCGGTTCGTCAACGCTCCCGTTCGACGCGAGACTGTTCTCGTTGGAGTCCCGCTGGGATTCGCCGTTCTCGGAGCCGGGCGCTTGCGGCACGTTGAACACCTTGTCGAAGGAGAACTCCGCCGAGGAGCCGGTACTGCTGAACGGCTTCGGACCGAGGCGGGGCTGGAAAAATGGTGGAAAACGGAGATTGAGGTTAGGTTGTCGGATGAGGATTACGAGTACGGGTGCATAACGTCTACTGGAGATCACACTAAGAATATTCTGGGGGATGAAACTGAAAACAACAGTGGTGGGAGGAAGAAACGTGCTGAGCAAACAGAAGAAATCGTGCAGTGTGCGCGATCGACCTACGACAACCAACCAAACAACAACTCGCGGGGTGTCCAAACCTTGTATCCGGTAGCGGTAGTCCTGGGACGGGCCACCGGCCTCGGAGCCGCCACGACCGGCTCATCTCCAGCAGCTCCCGATAGCTGCTCGGACACGGAGTTGTTCCGCGAAGTCCGCGGCATCGGCTTGGGCGGAGTGATCTCGCCCGGTTGATCGGACTCCTCGATGCTGTCGCGACGATCATCTCCTACCTCCTCCTCCGGATGGTTCCCGTTGGCTTCCGCCACGTCCTGAATCAACTCCGCGTTCGTGTTGGTCTTGGTGGTGACCTCCTTGAAGCGCTGCTCGAACTCGCTCTTTTCGCTGTGCGACTGCTGCTCCATCTGCTTGATCTTGTCCTTGATCGGGACGAAGGTCGGCTTGACGATCGTCGTGGCCGCCACCGCCGACTCGCGGTCGATCTTGGCCGCCGTGCAGTTGTTGGTTGTCGACGCGTTCTTCGACTTGTTGGCAATGTTCTTGACCACTTCGGTTAGGTTACCTCTTAGAATCTAGGTTTGGTTTTTAGGTTATGTTTTGTTCAGGGAAGATTTTAAGGGCAGCGATAGTATGTTTGTGGGTTAGAGGCGCGCAGGATGGAAATAGAAATAGAGATGAAAATGCATTGTTTATGTACACATCGGTTCGGTTAGTATTTGAGCCTGGATGAAAGGGAAGGAAATCACAACAACTACGCGATCGGGATCGAGGGAACTTACAATGATGGGCTGCTCGCCGAGTTCGCGCTTCGCCGGGTCTAGACTAATCTTTGGAACGGCCATGTTAACTCCGTTGAGCCACTGGGTGGCGGTCAGCTCGGTTTTGAACCCGTTGGTCTCCGGGTACAGATCGCTGTGGAAGTCCCGGTAGGTCTGGAAAGAGGATACCAATTCGTGTAAGGTCAAGTTGGAAGGTGCGATTTGGGTGCGATAAGAACTCTAGAGTGGACAAAAGGTTGAAATCGATTCACAAATTAACGTTATTGTTCAACGTTGTATTCAAATTTGAAAAAAAAATATAATTTCTAAATTATTCTAAACTTCAAGTATTTTATTTTTAAAAGCATAAAATCATGAAAATTCGGTACAAAAATTTATGTAGTTTTATGCTCATATTAAAAATAACGGAATTTGATAATTCAAAAAATATGGCTTTTTATGAAATTATAGTAGCTTTATAAAACAAAAAAAAATCTCCAATTAGGAAAATCTGATTAAAATGTCATGTTTACACAACCATGAAAATATTAGTATTTAAAAATATTTATATTTAGTGAAAATTTTAGTAGTTTTTACACATTTTTTTTCAATTTTAGAATTTTTAAAATCTGCTTTATAGGTGCAGAAGACGTTATTTTTTAACAGATTTTAACTAAATTAGTGATTTAGTCAAAAGAAAAACATAAGTTTACACAAATTGCCGCTTTTCAAATACACAAATTTACATTTTTTCCGAAATTTGAACGATGTTAAACCCGACTCAAAACAATAATTTAGTTAAAATCCGCCAAAAAATAACGTCTTCTGTACTCATGATGCAGATTTTGGAAATTGTAAAATTTCAAAATCATGAAATTCATACAACTAGCATTTATTATAATTATAAAATTAAAAAACAGGATCAGGAAATAAAAAAAATGAAATTCTTAAATACTGTTCTATAAAAAAATAAATTATAAAACTGTAAATTTCTAAAATAATAAAATTCTTTAATTTTTAAATTTAATAATTCCATTGTTCAAAAATATTTTAATTCTGATGGCCATGGCCATTATATTCCAAAATTCTTCATTTTTATAATTCTCAAATTATTAAACTCAACAATTAAATAATCTTGCCATCTTTTTTTTCTCAAATTCCTTATTTCGGAAAACTCTAAATTCTTAAATCAATAAATATTCAAATTATAAAATTAAAAATAAAATTTAAAATATCTGATTCCAAAATTTTTGAAATCCTATATGTTTAATTTCTAAATCTAATGTTTAAAAATTCCAAGGTTCAAAAATTCTTAAAATGTAAAATGTAAAATGTAAAATTTTAAACTTATGAAATTCATAAATACTCAATTTTCTCTAAAAGAGCACGCAGCTAGCAAAATCTAATCTTAGAAACATGTAACCTCCCTGTAAAGACTTATGAATTGATCTCAGTTGAATGGTTCTCCAAATCTGAATTACAAATGTAATGTCCTGGAGCAGAACTATTAAATTCTAATAAACACCAAATGAATTGGATTGAATTAAATACTCAGTTCTGAAACTCTGAACTCTTATCTTCCAAAGATGTAAGATTCTTAAATAATAAAGTGACGAATGACCTCTCTAGGTTAAAGTCACGTTAACAACAACTTAAATAATAAAATTCCAAATTTTTACAATTCTAAAACTTTAGTTCTTAAATTCCTAATTTCTTGATTCTAAAGTTTTAAGATTCTGAAGTTCAAAATCCCTAATTCTTATATTCTAAAATTCCAAAGATTTATGATTATTACATTATAAAATTCTAAAATGTTACATATCTTTAATTTTAGTTCTACAATTTTTGAAATCTCAACTTCTCAAATTCTAAAGTTATAAAATTCTTCGATTCTGAGGTTCTCAAATCTTACGTTCTAATGTTCTAAAATCCAAAATTCTTAATGATGAAATTTTAATTTTATGTTCTATTCTTAATTAAATAGTTCCACAATTTTACAATTTCTACATAAAAATCATGAAATCTTACATATTTTTTTCTTATTTTTATTCTGAAATTATTAAATTCTGAATTAACTAAATAATAACAATCTTAAATTCTGATATTCAAATTTACAGGTTAAAAAAAAAATCTTCAATGTTTAATTCAAACTTTCTTAAATATTAAAATTTTGCGACTAAAAATAATTTACAAAAGACTTATGAAATTATCAAATTCTAAAATTTGTGATATCCTCAAAATTCCCAACATTCTCACATAATCCAGAATTCTAAGTTCTTTTAAGGGTGCACAGCAACCAAGGAAGTTGTTGTATTCTTATTCCAAAATTGTTGAACTTACGGACCCAATCCTGAAATAATTTGATTATAAAATTTGACCAATTTTGTTGTAAATCATTTTGGAAATAGTAGGTTAGGGGATGACTAAAAAATCAAATCGACAGTTTCCGTAGTTTTGAAGATACTAAAATTTCTGTAACAATAATCTGGGTGCTACAGCTCTGGTTGATGTGCACCGTTAAATTAAAAATTTCAAAGCTCAGCTGCTAAAAAAATATCTTCAATAATTTAAAACTTCTTAAGGGTGCACAGCAACCAATTTGTTGTATTCTCATTCCAAAATTGTCATACTTACGGACCCAATCCTGCAACAATCTGATTTTAAAAGAAAGTCAAACTTTGTTGTAAATAACTTTGAAGAAAGTACTTTAGGGGATGAATAAAGAATCAAATCGGTAGTTCCCGTAGTATTGAAGATACTAAAAAGTCTGTAACAAAAATCTTGGTGCCAAAGCTCTTGTTGATGTTTAGCGTTAAATTCAAAAATTCAAAAGTTTTGACATTTTTAAATTCTGAGCTTCTTGAATTCTTAAAAAAAAACAATTCTAAATTAATAAAATCCCTTATTCTAAAATTCATAAGGGTAATTCTCCGCCAACTCACACAGCAGTTGCCCCGACCCCTCTTCGATTTGCGTGAAACTTTGTCCTAAGGGGTAACTTTTGTCCCTGATTACGAATCCGAGGTCCGTTTTTTGATATCTCGTGACGGAGGGGCGGTACGACCCCTTCCATTTTTGAACATGCGAAAAAAGAGGTGTTTTTCAATAATTTGCAGCCTGAAACGGTGATGAGATAGAAATTTGGTGTCAAAGGGACTTTTATGTAAAATTAGACGCCCGATTTGATGGCGTACTCAGAATTCCGAAAAACGTATTTTCATCGAAAAAACACTAAAAAGTTTTAAAATTCTCCCATTTTCCGTTACTCGACTGTAAAAAATTTTGGAACATGTCATTTTATGGGAAATTTAATGTACTTTTCGAATCTACATTGACCCAGAAGGGTCATTTTTTCATTTAGAACAAAATTTTTCATTTTAAAATTTCTTGTTTTTTCTAACTTTGCGGGGTTATTTTTTAGAGTGTAACAATGTTCTACAAAGTTGTAGAACAGACAATTACAAAAATTTTGATATATAGACATAAGGGGTTTGCTTATAAACATCACGAGTTATCGCGATTTTACGAAAAAAAGTTTTGAAAAAGTTGGTCGTCGTTGATCATGGCCGTTCATGGTCACCCGCGACAGACACGGACGACGAAACAAAGAGAAACGCAAAAAGTAACTTTTTCAAAACTTTTTTTCGTAAAATCGCGATAACTTGTGATGTTTATAAGCAAACCCCTTATGTTTATATATCGAAATTTTTGTAATTGTCTGCTCTACAACTTTGTAGAACATTGTTACACTCTAAAAAATAACCCTGCAAAGTTAGAAAAAACAAGAAATTTTAAAATGAAAAATTTTGTTCTAAATGAAAAAATGACCCTTCTGTGTCAATGTAGATTCGAAAAGTACATTAAATTTCCCATAAAATGACATGTTCCAAAATTTTTTACAGTCGAGTAACGGAAAATGGGAGAATTTTAAAACTTTTTAGTGTTTTTCGATGAAAATACGTTTTTCGGAATTCTGAGTACGCCATCAAATCGGGCGTCTAATTTTACATAAAAGTCCCTTTGACACCAAATTTCTATCTCATCACCGTTTCAGGCTGCAAATTATTGAAAACACCTCTTTTTCGCATGTTCAAAATGGAAGGGGTCGTACCGCCCCTCCGTCACGAGATATCAAAAAACGGACCTCGGATTCGTGATCAGGGACAAAAGTTACCCCTTAGGACAAAGTTTCACGCAAATCGAAGAGGGGTCGGGGCAACTTTTCCCGATTTCGTGTGAGTTGGTAGAGAATTACCCATAAATTTTACTATTCTAAAATTTTAGATCTAGAATTCTCGAATTCCTAATTTCTCAATTTTAATGTTCTAAGATTCTGCAGTCAATCCTCAATTCTAATATTATAAAATTTTTAAATTTCACAACTCTTTAAACGTAATTCTAGAATTTTTGAATTATTAATTTCTCAAGTTCTAAAATTCTTGAATAATGAAGTTCTTAAACCTTACTTATATTCTAAAACCCAAAATTCTTAAATTCTAAGGAATTATAATTATAAATTTTTAAATTTCTTTATTTATTCTACAATGTAAAATACTCAAATTGTTGGGATTTCTTAAACTCCTCAATTATGAACTTATCAAATTCATGAATTTTATAGTTTTGAAGTTTTAAAAATCAATGATTCTCAAATTCCAAGGCTTGAGCCTACAATTCTAAATTCAATCTTTCTTAAATTTAAAAATCTATCAAAAACATCTAAAAATATTGAAAAAAAAATAAAAAATAATCCCATAAATTCCGATTTTCTTAAAAAAAATTAAAATAATAAATTTTAAAGTTCTACTGCCAAAAAAATTATAATTTTCAAACATTTTGAACATCTTTATTCAAAAATTGTTAAGTTTTGAGATTCTTCAATTTTTAATTTCTCAAATTTTTAATTTTAAATTATCAGTTATAAAAACCTTGTTGCACGGGGTTCCTTCATATTTTAAAATTCTGTTCTAAGCTTTTGTACGGGTTTAACGGCCCTGGGCTTTGTCATAATGAGTGTCATAGGTTTGATGCTTGTTTGGCAAAGAGTATGATTTGATTCGATGTGGAATTAAAATCGAAGTGTTCAGTATATTGCTGAAGCTTCCATTTTTACACATGGACACCACTTCATGCTGCGAGAACCCACTTTGGCGTAGTCTCAGGGCTTAATCGATGGCCGGTAAGCTGTCATCGAGACAAGGAGGTTCTCTGATAGTGGAAATATCACATTTGTACAATGAACCGCTACATATGTGATTTTTCCCTATCTTAATCTGGGTGTCAGGTTAGGATGCGGGTTTAAAAAATAGTGTTTGTAGAATTTAGGATTTTAACTATAAATATCAACTTTTTATACTTTGCCTTTAGTTATTTAGGGACAAAATTAGTAACAGTGAATTTAGTAATTCTATCAGAATCGGTGATTTTCATTCAAGTAGCATAAAAACCATTCTGATTTGTCAAAATTTCCATAGAGTCTCGATCAATCAATAGTGAAATGATATCGGACTAAATTCGTTGATCTGTTGAACTAACGGTTGTCGGATTATGATTGTATCGACCATTGTTGCGAATCGAGGATCTACTGGAATTCTGACGAACAAATGGTCGTCTCTTTTTCAATTCACGACTTGTAAAATATCAACTGTTATTTTTTTTTTGTTTTTTAAAAGAAGCCAGACAGGTTTTAAAAGAAACGTTTTTTTTGGTTAATAATTAAAATGTCGGGGATTTGAGATAAGAGTAGCTTTCGGATAGGTTGCTTTAAATCTTGTATTCAATTCAAGTTAGGTAGTTATCCGCAAATGAATATTTGGACTTATATGAATAATTGAACATTTTGGACTTATGAATAACACACAACTGTGCATTTATTCTAGAGTCAGATCCATACAGCGTCAGTGTTTATTTGGTCGAAGTGTACTAATTCATTGGCAGATCTGATTCTAGTTGTAATGTACGACAAGACTACTGACGGACGTGACAGGACGAGGGCCCAGTTTAGAGGTTTCGACATCAACGATGTGCGGCTGGATCACCCTCCCAAAAAAAAAAAAAAAAAGCTTTTGTACGGGTTTAACGGGTCTGAAGTTTAACAAATCCAAAGTCCTAAGACAATAAAATTTTAGAGTTCAAAAATACGAAAATTCTAGGATCCTACAATTTAAAAATTTTTATTAATCGGAAGTGGTAAAGATCATCAAACATTTATTTCATTGGTTTAATTTAGAACTACCAATTTTTTTTGACCTTTTGTTCCTTCAATCATACGTCTTTCGACGTCGCCAACGTTTTTCCGCACTCACCTTCCTCGGCACCTGATACATGATCGGTATCACAGAGTTGGACGTCAGCTGCATAATCCGGTTCACCTCGCCCTCCATGACCCGCAGCGCCCGCTTCGGCACCAGGCACGCTCCCTTGGTCTGCTCACCCGAGTGTCGGATGCCCTCGATCAGGTACGGATCCTTGTCCGTCACCTCCAGGTAACTGATCGTGGTGTCCCCCTTCCCGGCCAGGAACAACATGTTCGTGTCCGGATCAAACAGTGGCATCAGAATTCCCGTCGAGCAGTCCAGCTCCAGCGTCTTCTCCGTCACGGCAAAGTTCCGCAAATCCCGGATGATCACCTGCCGCAACCGTGCCGCATCGAACCCGGTCGTCAGCACCCGGTTCTGATCGCCCAACCAAACCACCCGCGAGTCCTTGATGCTCTGGTGACTTTCGGCGACCAGCGAGATCGGCGACTCCGCCCTCGGATCCAAAATCCGCACCATCTTGTCCTTACAGCTGGTCGCGCACAACTTCCCGTCGCCCTTCCAACTCAACGACTGAATCACCTCCGGATGTTCATTGTTCGAAAAGGACTCCTGCTGACTCGTCAAGTCCCACAAACTGACGCAGCCCATCGCCGTTGACCACAGCAGACAGTCCGCCGTCGGATGGAACCCGACCGTCTCAACCCGCCGCTGCTTCGTCGAGAACGAACACTCCGGATTCGAAATCGAACTCTCCAGTCCCTTCTCCGGAATGTGCCACACCTTCACCAGGCAGTCCTGCGATCCCGTCGCCAGCAACCCGTCGTGAAACGGTGAAAAGTCCAGATAGGTCACCGTGTCCGAGTGGGCGTGCAACAGCGGCATCGTTTTGCTCTTCCGGCCGCAGTCATCGATCGGCAGGACGGCCAGGCTCGAGCCCGCGTGCTCCCAGTTGAACGCGATGAAGGCAGCGGAAGCGGCGATGTTGTTCCCGTACGTCTGGTACGAGCCGACGCAGATGTCGCGGATGCATACTTCCGGCTTCGGTACGATCGGGGCGGCGTTCTTGTACTTGGATGCCTTAAATCGCCATGCCATGCTGCTGTCGCGTTGCCCGCGTGCGCTACGGGGTGGGCTGCTGCTGCCGGTAGATGAGTGCTAGTTGGGAAGCGGGTTGATCTGGAAGTGGAAAGAGGGGTCGGAATTAGTTTGGACGTCTGAGCTCTGACTACCCCGGAAGATCTGCCACAACTTCATCTAGTGCGAAGAAGAAGTCTTTCTTTGTCATAATTCATTTCATGTCCCAATTAAATTTGTTCAAACGAATCGCCTCTGCGGTAAACTTTAGCACTGTAGGTCTGGCTTAAGTGTGGCACACTACAAATGTTTTGTTTTTTAGTTGGATCGTATCTTGGTATCAACGTGTCATTTTTTTCAAGGGAACTCTGGGTTGGCTCGAACAAATGTAGATGTGGGACAATAGGTCGAATGGACAAATAGTCGAATGCCAAAAAGAATGTGGGAAAATTGATATAAAATTCTGTAATATATTTTTGATTGTAATTAAATGTATGCAGAAAAAGTCAGACTTCCAGAATATTTTTGTTATTTTTTTTTTTTTCTTACAAAATATTTTTATTCTATGAGTTTTGAGAAATTCTTTTCAATAAATAGCGCAGCTTCTAAACTTTTTTTTAAGTGTTTCTGTTTCTTAAAAAAATCATGTAATAAAATTGTAAGTTATCCCATTTTTACTAGCTGCTCATGCTAGTAAAAATTCTTAATGTTCTTAATGAAAAAAAGTCTTACTTTTAAAAATATTTCGGAGTTTTTCCATTATATAGAAACAAACTATTCTTGAAGGTAGTAATATTACTGTGTGTTTTTTCATTCTTTCAAACATGTGCAGCTTTTTTGTATGAATAAAACACGACTTCTCAAATATTTTGTCAGCTTATCTATTCTTTAGAAACACGCTATTCATGATAGCTGGAATATGTTAGTGACTTTTTCGCTATTTTAAAAGAATTAAAAGCAGTTAAAAAAAAGAGTAAAAGTCGGACTTAAATATTTTGGCAAGTTTTCGTTTTTTATTTATCCTTGATGGTCTTATTTTTTATGTTTATGTAACCCAAGGGCATTTTTTTAAATTTCTCAATTGTATTGAAAATAGTAGTGAAATTAACTGAAAATCGCTTAAAACACCTTTTCATAGTTGTTTTTCAATATTCTTGCATTTATGCTAATTTAAAAATATTTTTTTCTTTAAAAAAATATAAAAAAACAACATTCGACCTTTTGTCTATTCAACTTTTGTCATAAATTTGCTGTCAGAAATTTTGTACAAAAATACGGTTTAAAATGTCAGTATTGCAGAAAATTAGGGTTTTTGAAACTGACAAGTTTGTTAAATACGAAATTATCCTGCAATATCAATGAATTTATGATTTTTATACCTAAAGTTTCAGTGTATTTTCCGATCTGTGGTCCAAGAATTAAAAGTTTGCATTAAAACGACTAAAATACCTTAATTAACGTTATACAATGTATTCTAAATAGCTACAGTACATGTTCGGTAACTGGGCTGACAACCTAGCCAACAAAAACTAACTTAAGGAACATCGATGCATTATATTTTGTTAACAAAAAATAAAATAAAAGGAACTCAGAAATATTTCCAAAGAAAACCCTATTCATATCTTTTCAAAATGTCTTAAAATTTAATTGAAACTTTAATATTGATTTTCGTTTTTAACAAAAACTTGAAATTTTAAAAATGTTTTTATACAAAAGGGGTAATGAAAATAATTTTCAAGCCAGATTTTTGAAATATCGAAACAAAAGTATCACAAAATGCTTGAATAGTAGTAGCACGACGTGTGCCGAAGAAATCAATTTTTGCATCGAATTGCCTACAACATTTTTTGCAATTCCAAAAAACGCTATTTTTATGGAATTTTATGTCAAACATTCATGTGTTTAGTAAATTCACCGTTCAAAACGAAAAAAAAAATATTGAAAAATGTTACTTTTCGATATTAGTGATGAAAAGTTCAACTTTTCAGCGCCCATTTTAGTGCTGAAAATTAGAACTTTCATCACTGGTATTGTAAGGCATTGATTTAACATTTAGTTATTTTTGGTAGGAAAAAGTAGGTCGTTTCGTTTTCTCTAGAATGACAGGAAAAGTTGAAAGTTTTACAGCGAAATTGCAAAAACATCATAAATTAGCAAAAATTTGCAACGCAATAATTTAAATTCATAGATTTTTTTTTTGCTAACCTTTCACGTTTAGTACCGATCAGTGGTCCCAAAATTCCAAAGTTATTAATAGTTTAAATATTCTTTATTTGATTTAATATGCATAAAAAATGATTTTCGCGTTTTTTCAATAAACATTTAAATTTTAGTAAATAATTTTGTTTTGCCATTACTTTTGGGAAATTCTGAAGGAAGGGGGGAACTTGAAATAATATTAGCAATGGCATCACAGGCAGAATGAAGAAAATTTTAGCTTGCAGATCGCATTTTACACATTTCTTATGACACCAAATCTGTCCTTAAGATGTTTGTATTTTACCTACAAAAATAAGTAAAATTGCATAGAAAAAGGTTTTTAAATACCAATTTCAAAGTCTTAATTAGTTACATTTTAATGAAAAAAAAAAAACAGAAAAAATGCCTGACATAAAAGGTAGCTTATCATTCAAATGCAGTTTTAAAAACATTAGGCCGTTGCAAATATTTTTCAAAGTTTATGTCGCCCCCCTCCTTCAAAATTGGTCTGAAAAATCAGGGGGCAAAAAAATATTTTTCCAAAAAACTTCAAAATTTTCATGAAAATAGAAGTCTAATCAACTGAAAACAATCTAAAATGCGTTTTTCTGCATTGATAATCATTTTTAGCATGTTTGGGCTTGTTTAAAAATGTTTTGAATTTTTATGAAATTCCAATGTACAGCACCGCAAAAACAATATTTTTCGCAAAAAAAAAATTCGTTAAAACTTAGATATTTGGAAACTTATGATGGCAAAACAACTGGACAGGTGTATAATGCATTTTAAAACACTTTTCTCATTAAAATGTTGAAACCATGGCTCGTAGTTTGATTTTTTTTTACTTTTTATTTTTTGCCCCCTCCCCCTTCGACTTTGGTCAGAGTCGAGGGACATAAACTTCAAAAAATATTTGCAACGGCCTTATTATTTAAACATAAAATTCAAACAAAAAGTAGGTAAAAATCAACTCACATATGAAATTTTACACAGTTTTTTGGTTAAACTACAAATTTTATCTGATTAAATTATACACATTTTTCGGACATCAAATCTGTCCTGCAAATGTTGTGCCGAATAAATGTTATAAAATTTTATTTCAGAGTCTACTCTATTTTTGTTGTTATAATTTTTCACACAAAAAATTAGGAAAAATTACATAAAAGTGACAATTTTAAAAATGTCCGACTTAAGAGGGTAGTTTCATATTTTGTTAAATGTAGTTTCACATTTTTTTTGTACAATTATAAGTATAACTAAAATAAAGTTAAATCTATCTCTCTGTTGAATTTAACACAGTTTATGACATAAAATTACACATTTTATCTAACAAAAAAAAATCTTCTAGACAGATTAAAATTTTCATCATTTCAGATGTATGGTTTTACCCCAGAAACTGGGTAAATTAATTAATCTAATTAATTTTCGTTGAATAACTTTTCAGACAAAAACAAAATTATAAAAATTACAAAAAAGTGTAAATTTTAAAAATGACTAGCTTCATCTATTAAAAAGTGGTTATGTAAAATTGGAATTGTAACTAAAATGAAGTCAAATTCAGCTCTCTGATGAAATTTTGCACATTTTCTGAGATAAAATTACACATTTAATCTGATAAAAAAGTCTTCGAGACCGATTTACATCTTTCCAGATTTTACAGTATTATTGTTGTGCAGCCTGCTCGCACCCATCGTGTGTTCACCAAATGTCGTAATTCTGCGGGGTACAACACATCATATATTCGAACCAGCTGGCCGAAATTTGCCTAATGCTCATCTAATAAGCCTCTCCGTCTCCCTTTGACTAAACTTTGGGCGATTGGGCCCAGTGCCAAACTTTTGGGGCCGCAACTTAAACACAGTCACAAAGCGGTGCAAATTCGCCATGAAATTTGATCGAAATTCACTTTTTTTCGCGAAAACTTTAAAAAGCTTAACGATTTGCAGACGAACGAACTAGAAATGCGCATGCAAAGACCTGTTTTTTTTTGCTTCTTCTCGAAAACGAACAACAACAACAACAAAAAAACGCAATTAGATCGTTCAAAGCAGATGTTCAAAGAACCTCATCGAGCAGCAAAAGCAAGGTGTGGTGGACGGGTGGTGCCTTACCGGGACGCCGAGGGAGAAGCCAATTAGACGTTATCCAAATGGAAATTGCTCTCGAATCAATTTTTACTACTCGCGAGCCTATATGGTTTAACATTGGGAAAAGGGGTGAATTGGTGAGTGTTGAACAGCGACATGCAAATTTGAAATTTTCATTCGAACATTTCCCATTGTCTGCAATTGAGGAATCGCATTGGCCAGCCCCACTGACGATGAGTTTACCGCAGACGAGATTCTTTGAAACGGTCTTAAAAGCAATCTAAAATTCCAAAAATTGACAAACTACCCCAAACAGTAACCTGCAAGACACACCTCACTTTCCTGCATGGGTGCCTTTACCCTTTTTTTTGCTCGATCTCTGTGCACCTTACACGATATTTTATTTTCGTTTGAATAATTTCCACACACGTTTCATTTTTCTGTTCTCTCTCTCTCTTGAGTCTCCAAAAGATAGCGCGCCACCAGCATCTTCGTGAAGCACGCGAATATCCCTGCTTTCAGTGCAGACAAAGAATGACACCCCGGTGAAAAGGAAGAAAGGAAACCGGAAGTGGTCCAGAGAAATAAGAGAAGGAGAGCCACACGTGCGTGTGGTGTGGCGCAGGAAGCGATAAGTGGCCATGTCGGGGGGCCCAGAGTTGGCCGGCCGGCAAAAAGAGGGAGAAAAAAAATCTGTTTTCCACTCCATAGGGTACGAACGAAACCCATGCCGCCTAATCTGTGCTCAATCGGTAGAGGAAAAACGGTGCCAGACAAAGCGCACAGACATTCAGACTGAATGTGTCGATCTGTGCATCACAAGTGGAAGGCGCTAATTTGACATTTCTCCGTTGATGCGAGTTTAAGAAAATGCTCACTAGATTGCGCTAGTGTTTGACGGGTGCGGGACATTTCGCCGAATGTCGTTTCGCCGACGGTCATTTCGCCGAAGGTCATTTCGCCGAATGTCGTTTCGCCGCATGCGACGTTTCGCCGAATTGACAAATAATCATAAAATAAATATATAAAATGGACACAAATTGTATTAAAATATTTTGAAAAAGTATAATGTCCCTAAAAGGTGATTTTGCAATCTTTAAAAAAAAATTGTTTCTTAGTATGTTATTTTTATAAGTTAATGCATTATAACATGCATAAACAATCGCTTAAAAAATAATCTAGTTGAAAAAAATTGTGCGAGTTTTTGCATTCTTTCAAATATAAGCAGTTATTTAATTACAGCAAACAATTTTAAATCATTTCTGTGAGTTTTTGCATTCTTGTTTTAATATATCATTTGAATTATTTCTGTGAGTTTTTGCGTTCTGTTAACCATGAGCAGTTCTTTTAATTTTCTGCTTATAATTTTGATAAATTTCTGTTAGTTTTTGCATTCTTTGTTTTTTAAGCATATTATTTGTATAATTTTTGTAAGTTTTTGTATTATTTCCAACATGAGGAGTTCTTTTGATTTTCAGCATAACATTTTGAAAAAATGCCGGTAGTTTTTGCACTCTTTGTTTACTGAGCATATTTTTTAAATTATTTCTGAGATTTTTTGCATTCTTTCAAACATGAACATTTTTTTATATTTTCTGCTTATAATTTTGATCATTTCTGATTATAAATGCCGGTAGTTTTTGCATTCTTTGTTTTTGAAGCAAATTATTTGTATAATTTTTGTGAGTTTTTGCATTCTTTCAAACATAAGCAGTTCTTTTGATTTTTAGCATAACATTTTGCAAATTTTTTGTTAGTTTTTGCATTCTTTGTATTTGAGCATATTTTTTTAAATTATTTCTGTGAGTTTTTGCATTCTTTCAAACATGAGCAGTTCTTTTAATTAGCTGCTTATAATTTAAATTATTTCTGTTTGTTTTTGCATTCTTTGTTTTTCGAACAAATTATTTATATAATTTTTGGGAGTTTTCGCATTCTTTTAAATATGAGCAGTTCTTTTGGTTTTCAGCACAACATTTTGCATTCTATATTTTTGGCATATTTTTTCAATTATTTCGGTGAGTTTATGTATATTTAGTTTTTTAAGCATATTATTTGTACAGTCGACTCTCTGGTTGTCAATATCCAAGGGACCGTCGAGGAAGAGAAGCATCAGTTTACAGAACGATGGAAAATGATGACTCGATTGAAAATATGTTTTTCTTTGTACCTTGCTATGCGAGAGAATTATGGCAACGTCCAGCAAACAAAAACAAACAAATGTCAAACACCCTTCAAAGCTTCTTTTCTCAAAGAAAAATGTCTATGCAAGCCATGATAATGTGAAATTATTGACAACCGGAAGAGATTTTTAAAGCAAAAATAATCCAAGGGACCGTCGAGGAAGAGATCCTTCAAGCAAGAGAAAATATCGAGGAATAAAGACAATCGATGTATGCAGTTTGAAGGGACTGAAGAATTCATCGGTACATGGAGCAATATTGATATCGAGAAGATCGATAGCCAGAGAGTCGACTGTATAATTTTTGTTAGGTTTTGCAATTTTTCAAACATGAGCAGTTTTTTTTTTATTTTTAGCATAGCATTTAGAAAAATTTCTGATAGTTTTTGCATTCTTTGTTTTTTAAGCAAACTTTTTGTATAATTTTTATGAGTTTTTGCATTCTTTGAAACATGAGACTTTCTTTACTTTTTAAATTATTATATTATTATCTTGCCACCCCTTATCAAGTTTGCATGAGTGAATTACAAGATGGCAGCGAACAAATAGCATAAATTATACAAAAAAGTTAATTTTTAATCAATTCGGCGAAATGACTTTCGGCGAAACGTACCATTCGGCGAAATGACCGTCGGCGAAACGACATTCGGCGAAACGTACCAGATCCGTGTTTGACAGTTATCACAAGAACGAAAGAAAGTCGTCGTCTGTTTGTCTGTGGCGTTCGCGACCTTTTGCGAAAGTGCAATCAAGTGAACTAATCAAGCGAGGTGGGCGAGATATTTGGTCGCTTAAGTTGCTGTCTGATTGATTTGCAAAGATCGGTGATAGCGGAAAAGTGATTGGGCTTGCAGTTTTGGGCCCCAGACACTGCTGTTACAGGAAACACTTAAAACTTGTAACAGAGCGTTTGCTGAGCTTATTGTTAACGTTAGAACGAATTTAACTTCATGGATGACTCGTTCCGACGAAAATTTACGTAATTCTGAAGTCAGCCTCCGTGACTAATCATCGTGACACGGTAATCGTTTAGAGGTGATTTTACTTGCAAACCCGTCCGAGTTTAGAATATAACGTTAGGTGTAATAGGCGCATCAAAGAATCTCGATTGACATATTTACCAACCAGGATCTTGTTTTGTTAGTTGACAATGGTCGTCATTACGATAAGACTCTTACGGCGGAAGTTTATTTCAATTCCGATTGATCGATTTTGGTAGATTCCGATAAGGATCGCAGACCTTCAGTTGAAAAATCCCCACAAAACGGTAAAGTTAACTTTAAGTTCTATGTTCAATTCCACGTAACTTCTTATCAGTCTTACCACAGCTGCTGCTGTTCCATAAGCTTAGCCACATAAACTTAAAGAGAACGAGCTTATTCATCAGTGATTGCAACGGGATGCAATTTGCGCGATTGCATGAAGTTTAGCCTTAAGAGCACGGCCGCTGGTGGGGTTGGCAAGTACCTTGCAGTGGAGAGTGGGCATAATTTCATTATCGTTCGCACACTCTTTCAATTTCAGTAAGTAAAATGGTCAGAACCATTTTAGCATTAAATGAGCTTCCTTTTTTGCGATCTTCTCTTTTGAAGATCTTGTCCGGCTACGGTACTTCTACTCAAATAACCATAACACAATTTAAAAAAAAGTGATAAAAAATATACAGGTAACAATTCTATAATTGAAGTAACAAAATGAAAACACAAGTCAATGGGCGAGAAGTGCTCGAAACTGTTTGTCTTCTGACGTTTCAAGAGACACTCTCACTTTTTTTTGCCAACTAGTCTCTTCGATTGTACCTAGGTACATTTGTTTGTAATCAAACTTCAGCGCAGCAGTTCCTACAAGTCGTCCACTATACACTGTTAGATACAGAGAAAGAAAACTCGAGAGAATGTTGTTTCAATGTGGTTGGTGGGGCTACCAACACAAGTATCTTCGTTGTAAGACTGTAGAATGAAGTTTGCGCACGTCAGATTCTCCGGAGATATCTCGAAGATATTTGCATAAAATTTGTGTAAATTTGTGCAAATATTTCTCAAAAACCTTGCTTAATCAACCTTTAGGTGATTGGTGCCTTCCTCACAATAATATACTCTTGATAGGGTTGACAGATTTTCATCCTATTGCACCCATTTGAAAGGTCTTTTAATTACACATCTAACGATGGGTCGCATGACAGATCCGGACAACGTTTCTCACAAAAAACACCTTTTTTACAAACTTCCGGATTTTATTCAAAATCGTTTTTTCAGCATAACTTTTGAAGTATTTTATTAAACTTTATAATTTTCAATAGACGAATCGAAGAGACCAAAACGGTTAAAATCGGTTCAGCCAGTATCGAGATAATCGAGTTTGTATTTTTGCCTTCCTCACCTCACTGAGGCAAGGCTATAAAATCACTCGAAAAATTGAACTTCTTAAACATACCTTCTAGATATACCTTCACGTATACGTATCAACTCAGAATCAAATGTCTGTGGGGATGTGTGTAGACATGATTTTTTTCCACACGATTTTCTCAGAACTGGCTGAACCGATTTTGGCCGGATCCATCTTATTCTGTTCGTTTTGGGGTCCCCTAAGACCCTATTAAAATTTGTTCAAACTTTTGTCAAATTTATGTTCACTGGTCATCTAAGAACCGATTCCATCAAATAAACCATGAAAAATGGGCAATTGTTATTTTGATGATCAAAAATGTGAAAATTGAGCCAAAAAGGCCTGCTTTAGAGGACCAACAGTGAAAATATTTTGAGCTAATGTGCATTCGGCCGAGTAATAATTTAAAGATAGGAAAGTTTGAAGAGTTTAAAAACACAATTTTTGAATTGGCAATTGAAATGTACTTTGTTGAAATTTTGATTAGGGGAAATAAACCCATTTTAAGCCTAATAAGCGGTCTTGTTTTAATGATGCTGGATAATCTGGAGTGTTCCTTGAAATTCAGTAAAACCAAGTACACCAACCAGTAGAGCAACTTTTTGTGAACATTTCTGTTTATTTTCACTTTTATTAAAAGTTATGCTATTCCTTTTACAAGCATTTTAAAAATATATTTCAAAAACGCATTCTAATCAATCTTGGGTCTGCTTCGTGCTGCCAAAATTGATGAAATTTTGAGCGTACACTCACGAAAAGAAGCATTTATAGAGAAAGTTTCCTGGCAACACCACAAGCGCTGCTGGTGGTGTTGGTGGCCACCCTTTGTTCTTTATTTGCCTTCGCTTCTCGCTCGGTTTTCTTCAGCCTTCGATTGGAATGGGTCGTCAAAAGTCAAACGTCAAAAGACTTGGCGCGTTTGTTTTTTTGATGGCGCTTGCTAATTAATTTCATGTTTCGAGATTATTTTTCAAGTGAGTGACTAACTAATGTTCAAAAGAACATGTTGCCGGTAGTTGGAAGCAATTTTATATCTTAAGCGCTTTGAAATCGTTAGCGCAAGTGAAAAGATATTGATGTCAGGAAATGAAACATGTGTTCAAAACAATATTTTCAGGATTTCAAAATCACGACTAGCATTTCAAAAAGGCGAAATAATTAGTTTTAATCTCTTTAGAAATGTTAGTCATGGTTTTGAAATTCTGAAAATATTTTTTTTCGTAGAGATGAGAAAATTGCACAAATGTTTTTTTCACATGGAAAAGCCATAGAAAAATAGTAAGTTTTTACACAAACGTTTGATAGTACAATCCAGACTCGATTATCAGAAGGCCTCGGAACAATTTTACTTCGGATAATTGAATCACGAAAAAAAAATTTTTTTTCGATTTCTAAATTTTGATTGTCGAGCTTAGGTATAATCTGGGTGCAGAATAGTTGTCCGCAAAGCGGCCTCAATTTAGAACTGTCAAAGCGGAACCAATTTACTGTTCGCAAAATAATACCAAGAAGTGGCAAGTATTGTGATCGATCTATAATTTATTTTGTCAGGAATAAAAAAAAGTCGATTGCGTCGAGCTATTAAGATATTCGAAGTCAAAACATCTTAAGAAGAGGGTTGAAACCGAGATTGGCATGATTCGTTGCTAACATTTCAAAATCGCTATGTCTCACGCAAAACTTATGTTTATGACGATTTTGAAATGTTAGCGACGAATTATCAATGACTATGAATGGTACCTGCCAAATAATATTGGATAATCTTACTCCGATATTATCACTGCACATCAAAGATACATAATCTCGGAACTTTTATTCGGTTGCTCTTCTGGTTCACGAAATTCCACCCACTTCGTGATGAAAAATTGTCATCACGAGGAAAACAAAAAAGGCCTCTTTTGGCCACCCATTGTTTAGTATACGAAGAAAAAAGTGGGATGCACTTAATTTTTCATCGAAAACATCAACATCAACAGATTCAGAATGTTTCAAAACAATTCACTTCAGCAGCAAAAAATATGTCACGCTTGAGCTTGAACATTGCCTTCTACTTTGTTTATGTTTACAGCTGTAGTGCTGTTGTATTAGTGGGGAGCAGTGGGGAGCTTTCGAAAATCACGTTACGCATTCTGTCTTTTCAGCACCCAGGGTATAATTACGGACGAACAAACATGACACCAGGAACAAATTTTCTTAAAATTTCTGAAGCAAACAATAACTTGCGCCATCTACATTCAAGTTGTCGAAGTAACATCGCGCGATTGCGCATAATTTCTCAAAATGGCTTATGCAATAATTAATTAAAACATTTAGCATTAGTATGGTGCTAAAAACAGTTTTTTGGCATTAAGTTTGTCTTTAGGATTCTCTGTAATTTATCATGGATACTCAAATTGCCAAAAAATTTATAGGAATGGTATTTTTAATATAAATTCATACGACCATTTCAAAAAATGCCCTTGAGTTTGCATCATCAGCTGGCTTTGTTTACGTTTTAAACCACGTGGCGCGAAGATTTTGACATAAGCGATCTCGCTTGCGCAGGTTTTCGCCAAACCTGCTTCACTTTTTGAAATCCCGTGTCATGTCCGTTCGTCCGTGGTATGACCCCTAAACTACGCTGAAATGATTTAAAAAATTTAAATCCAAGATGGCGGCCAAATTGGCGGTGATGCAATATTGAAAAAAAAAAATATTTTTTTATAGGCAATCAACAACTCAAATTTGACTTAAATGGGGTCGTAGAACTCAAATTTTATGTTAAAAACAAAAAAAAATGAAAAAATAAGAAAAAAATATTTTTTGTTCGTGATTCGATTATACGAAGTCCCATACAAACCTTCGAACTTCGAACTTCGGATAATCGAAACTTCGGATAATCGAGTCTGGACTGTACTCACAAAAAAAATCAAAGGAAACATTTGGGGAAAAGAATTGAAATGACTCAATGCATTAAGTTAAAGAATTAAAAATATTTTCCACAAAAAAGTCATTGCCAAACTTAAGTTGGAATCTTTTTTAAATATTAAATCAATGTGTGTGTGTGTGTGTGTGTGTGTGTGTGTGTGTGTGTGTGTGTGTGTGTGTGTGTGTGCAACCAACCAAACGGGACCACGCGGTCACTTCTTACAAATTGAGTTGTTTCCATGTATTTTTAGATCTACATTCTATACATGCAAATAACTCGCATAGGCATTTGGAAGGTGTTAGCTCTGCCGAGCTTCGGTGACCCATTTCTACGCTGGCTAGCCGAGCGCGAGGTACTTCAGCTTTATCGACAAGCCCCGCCCTGAAGAACGTTTGCACCAATCGGGTTCAAACGTTATTTAGAACTTCCGAACCCTTGTCAAATGGACAAGGACCCAGCGCGTATATAGTTGATAGTAACAGTATTCCTAATTCCATCCATAGCTCACCAAGCCGTGTTGGCCTAGTGGTTAGCATTTTTGCTTACCAATCCAAAGGACTGGGGATAGAACCCCACCTCGAGCGAGTTTGATTTTTCGTTCATGTTCAGAGTTTCAAGATTTATAATTCCTATACTTTCTCGTTGGGAGCAGATGGGAATCGAACCCAGGACCATTCGCTTACAAAGCGAACACCGTGACCAGTCAGCCACGGCCGCTCCCTTTAAATAGTAAATCAATGTGAAGACATAAAACAGAACTCGGATTAGTTTTCAAAAGGATGTAAGAGCTATTAGTAAACAAAGTCCTTTTTGCATCGGTACCAAAAACCAATTTCAAACATGCTTTAGATTGTTCATCTACACGTCCTTCAAGTGCCCTAAACTAAAAATAAATGAAATTTTGTTGCAATTTGGAGAAAAACAAAAATTAGTGTCGGAGGTCATGGTGACTCTTGCGGCTTTTTGAAAACTCACCCGAGAAATTAAGATCTAATTTTGTATTAGTTTTTCATTAAGTTTGTTGTTGTTTTAAGTTAGATGTTACCTCTTGTTTGATAAACAAACATGAATAAAAATTTGTTGATTCATGAAATAACATGAAAATCTGTGTCAAATGCATCCACTATTTATTAAGATTTTTATGTCTTAAATATCCTTTGCATGAAACAACATGTTAATTTGCTAACAATTTAACTGTTATCACTTAGATACATAAGATTAGAATGTATTTGAATCGTTTCTTTAATTTTTAGATTAAATAATAATATTTTACTAAAAAATTGATCGTTCTTACGAAAAAACATTTCACTTAGATGAAAAAAAGGAAATTTTCATAATATCATTATATTTTGCATGGATATTTTTTTTTAACAATTGTTTATCAGTTTTTATGTACTTTTTGTATTTTTTTCCTAATAAAATATGTTGTTGCAGCAATTCGTATTTTTTTCATACTAAAAATCGATATGGTACACTTGCCCCACCTGAACAAGATTTTTTAAAAGCTCTCAACAAAAATAACTAAAAGTTAAATCATACTTTATAATAAGTGCAAGTCATTGGTAGGGATACTACTAATCTAGGAAAAATAGCATTTTGATAAAATGAGCCTAAAAACGAACCCTAAGCCTTATATTGTACCATCCAAATATTATAAGAAAACAAAGGTTTTGAAAAAACTTCATTAAATCTTATGCCCTTTGGCGTTTACGCCGTTTTGGCGGTTATGTGGTAGTAGAAGCTGCCAAAAGCATTGCAAGCAACAATTCCTTATACAGTAGTTGTACGGTAACTGGGCTGAGAACGTAGCCCAGTCATCGAATGCTGTTCGCTAATGGGCTCAACGAAAAATAACGAGGGGACTACCGATGCATAATATTTATTTGATGAAATATAAAAATAAAAGTTACTCAAATTTGTTTACAATGATTACTTTTCATATTTCTTTAATTGTGACTTGAAATTACATAAAAGTTTGAAACAAGTTTTTTTATTTGTTTACCATGATTTTTGCATCCATTAACCCCTCGGTGATTTCGGTTTGTTTTGGTTTTTTGACGTTTGTCTGCGTTTTAACTGGGCTACGACCCAGTTATCGAGCGCCCAGTTAAAAAGCAGCCCAGTTAAACAACGCCCAGTTACTGAACAACTACTGTATTGGAAATAATCAAAATTGTACAAATTAAGGCCGTACGAGCGATTGTTCCTCTTGCCCCATATGGTTGTCTTGCCCCACCTTCTCCTACCAAAAAAATTGAATGAATCGAAATTGAAAATTGCACTAAATATTACAAAATTGTTCTAGTTCAAGTTAGAACATGACTTTCAAACAAGTATGTTTGAGATTCCCGAGTTTTCGTTGAAGTTGGTTAAAAAAATCTTTTCATACAAAAACGTCTTCTTTAAATCGGTAATAACTCGTCAGGGTTAACTCGGATCGTTTTGCAGTCTTGGGCAAAATTGCTTATCATAAAATTTCACATAAGAATCTCGCACATTAACGCCACCTTTTGACAAAATTTTGATAATTTTGCTTTTCCCCATAATTTTTTTTAAATTTTTCTATGCAAATTTCAACGATAAAAAGCGACCCTTAACCCTGAACCGATTTGGCTCAAAATTGACACAGTTACTTATTTTTACCTAAAGAATCGAGCCAGGGGGCATCTCTTAGTGGGCCGTAATAGATGAGACAACGATGGATGAGTGCCTCGAAATACTTGTAGGGATCCAGATCCCTGATTGGTTGGGCGTAGACAGCTACCAAGAAAAAATACCCTACATAAGGATACTGGATGTTGGCAACTCCAACCATCTAATTCTGATGAGTGTCTTGACGCATCGCTTTCAGGATTCCTACAGGACACAAGTAAACAGTCGACGCTAACTTTTCAAATAGTTCTAGTTTCGCGCGAAGACCATGTACTCAGCACTATTTTAAAAGTTAGCGACGAATTATATTGTTTGGCCATAGAGTTATCTACGTGCGCATGTATTGCGTGTACGTACACGAAAAAAGTGAGGTTAAATTTTTTACCGGCCAGCAAAACAAATGGTGTGCTAGTGTGTGTGAGATCGGGCTTAGATAGCTCTATTAGTACCAGCACTCAACGTGACTCAACCCTTTCCAACGAAATATCTTTGCGGTTAACTTTACACAGTTGGTCTGGCTAATTGAATGTATTGTTCTTGAAGTATGTTTAGAATTGCAATGCTTGAATTTATTCCATCTTTGTGACACCATACAAGAACAGTGGGAGGTATCAAATTATAGAACGATAAATCAAAGCATGCTTCTTGAAGGGACTGAAACATTTATTGACAGCTGGAGCAATATTGATATCGAGAAGATCGACAGCCAGAGAGTCGACTAAAGATTCTTTGCAAAAAAACATTGGGTTTTAGTTTAAAGTAACTAACATAACACACCACAACTGGGTTCTTTCCTTCAGCACAGCCTGCTCTGATAAATACACCAACCCAACACATCACACACACACTTTGCTTGCCACACCACACCACCCAGCCTGCTATCATCGCCAGTCAGGCCAGCCAGCCTGCTTTTTTTCTCCTTCATATGTCATGCATGTGGCTGTTGTGCTGTGTTGTGTGCATTTACTTTTCATTGTCGTTTTCGTTCGCGTCCGCAAAAGGTACCGCGAATGCCAACTTGGATTTGCTCTGCAAGTCGCACCAGGATTAGTCATCCGCGCGCTGATAGCGATCATTTCGTTGGGTTGGGTTTTCGCGAATGTTATCATCGCGCGGCGCGCCGCGTCATAACAAAAGTGTTTGATGAGCTCATAACTTGTGTTTTCTTGTGTTTTTTCAGAGAGGAATCGAGTTGAACAACCCCTCCGGCTTTCGTCCAGGATGTCGTCGTCGACGACGACGACGACGGTCTCCAGCAAGGAGTAGTAGCGGAGGGGTCAAAAATCGACCAACAGGAGGAGACACACACAAAACATTACCCCACCGAAACAAACAAAAAAAACTTTGTGTTGATGTGTGTGCGTCGTCCGACAGGACGACTCATCAACCTCTTACCAACACAAAGCGCGCTGTGCCTTTTTTAAATGTTCCTTTATCTCGTGCGCACACACACACATGTTTTGATATCCCTTTTTCGACGACGACTCTCTTTCTCACACGTATGACGCGCCCCGGCGGAGGGCGCCTGAGCACACAGGACGAAGGCGACGACGACGGCCGCGGGCCGTGTGCTGGAAGAAGCTGGAGGCAGCGCAGCGGCCATGGAAAAACCCCACCGCCAACCTCCGACGACGACGACAAAGAAGAAGCCGCGAGCCGCATAAAAATTGTAGTTTTTTTTGTGAAACACACAGGATTTTAGATATTTTAAGGACACACTCTTTTAATTTTCTGGTAGATTTCCATGTAATCACTCAGTTATAGATTCCCCACACGTAATTTTAAAAACGCCAACCATGGTACATCCTGTCGGCGCGGTCACTCCCTTCTTCCAGGTCCTTTCATTTTTCGTTTCTTGCGCGTTGCGCCCCCTCAGCAAAGGAAGCAGCGAAGAAAAAGGGGCCAAATTTTGGCCGGCCGGTTTTCGGCGTAGGCGTAGAGCACAGGCCGCGACGACCCCCCACTGGAAAAAGACGACACTCACTTCACGATATTCCAACTCTTTGCTGTTGCTGCTAGGCTAGACTCTTGCAAAGATCTGCTGCTTGCACTTTGGAACTCCCTTTCGAACTCGCGCGCTCGCGTCTTGGCTAATTCTTCCTCGATAATTCTTGCGCTTTTCGCCAGCAATAATGTCCTCTCTGGTTCCCCTCTTTTCCTCAACTTTAAAGTACACACTGAGCGCGACAACGACGACGGCGGCGGCGGTGTTGTCTACATTGGTCGGAGAGTAAAGAAGTACTGCCTGGCTCTGGCTCCGAGAGTCCCAGAACAAGCCGCGCGAATACGCCTGAAGAGTATGTGTTGGTGCAAGCGCGGCGCAGCGCAGCATAAAAAGAGTCCAACTCTCTCTCACTGAACTCGAGGTTCAGGGTAGAGAACATGCTACAGTGCAAAAAAAAATAAAAAGGAAAATAATACATGAACAGCATAAAAGGATGTTGGTGTGTCTTGGTACCGGCGCGCGGACTCGGCATTCACGCCCCAAAACATAAATATACGCACACGCGTACGCACCGAAAGGTGTTTGTGACGACGACTGAGTTTGGGGGGTTGCGATGAGCAGGGTGGTAACATAAGACGGGTTTGAATGGGCAGTTGAGAGAGGGAATCTTTTAGTTTGAATGAATTTCAATTGATTGATTGAGATATCGGCGAAAGTTCAAAAAACAGTAGAAATCAAGTATTATCAAGCTGCAAAAGCAGACCTAAATTTACGTTTTATTTCATTGTTTGAAAATCAATCCATGAAATTCACAAATTTCAAAAACCCTTTTTTCTTTCATTTTTTCCAGGACCATCTAGAATGGAGTACCCGACGCGATTGGTAGTGAGCAATGTATTTCTTATGGAGCGAACTGTCAAGCTACCACTCGAATCGGGTATTCCATTGGCCGACTCGCGTTTTTGTAAGCAGTTTTAAGAAAAACTAAAATGCGGTGTTTCAAAGTTCTCTGTTTGGCAGATGATAAATTAGCCGTAAGTTAACAATCTGTCCAGTTTAATTGATTTAAGTCGCACGCATAGAATTTGAACCCTAAATTTAAGTTACTTTTATTTTTTTAAATTTTATTTATGTTTTAGATTATTTAAATTTTCTATGTTTCTACTTTTCAAAATTTTTGATGCATTTAATTTTTAAATTTCTGGATCATTGAATTTTATAATTTTTGAATTCTAAGTTTTTTTTCCGTTTCACAAATTAGAATTTAATTTTTTTTTAGTTTTTGAACTCATGATGTATTTAATATTTGAACCCTTCGTATAATCGATTACAAACTGTATTAAAAAAAAAACAAAAATCTAAATTTTATATTCTTCTACTTTTCTGAATTTTAAAATGATTTAAAATGTAAATTTCCGATTTTTTTTCAAAAAAAAAATCAATTTGTTCGCTTTGGGACCATCCATAAACCACGTGGACATTTTTTTGAGAATCTGTTTTTTTTTAAATATATGGTTGAGAATTTCTTAAAAAAAATTAATACTACACTTAACTCATTTCTTAATATATCCGGCTGTGAATATGTAATTTCTTTTGAGTTTTGAGTAGTGTTTTTTCAACCTTATTTATGTTTAATTTTATAGTGGATATACAGCAATTCCATTTGAAAAGAGCCTAAACCGAAAAAAAGTTCTCCAATCGGGCTCAAAATTTTTCTGGGGGTTCCTTGGCCAAAATAATTAGACCCGTATTTTTTTGTTTGGCCATTAGGGTGACCTACATCTTGCTAGGGTGGTTCGAAAAATGGCAATTTTCGTCATTTTTCGCAAAAACCTCTTTTTTTCGAAAAATCATTTCTCCGCGCCATTTCATCCGATTTTAGCTGTCTTAGACGCAAAAGAAAGGTGATGAGTTTGGCTGTTTGAAAAAGTCGTATGAAAACTTAAAATGGCGTTTTGACCGTGTCTGGACCAAATTTTTAAGTTATCGCAGTTTTAGTGAAAAAAGTTGATTTTTGCCGATTTCGTCATTTTCCTGTTTTTGCGCGCGGCGCGTCAAAAAACGTAGTTTTTATTTTCAAAAAATCGTATCAGTTCAACATCGCCAATTTTTTTATATGTTATGTGAAATTTTCTGAGGAATCCGATAAAAATATTTTCAGACATATGCTCTTTGGTCAAAACGCCATTTTAAGTTTTCATAAGACTTTTTCAATAGTTAAGCTAGATTTTTGGAACTTCTTGCTATTTTTCTCAAATAGCCAAACTCATCACCTTTCTTTTGCGTCTAAGACAGCTAAAATCGGATGAATTGGGGCGGAGATATAATTTTTCGAAAAAAGTGATTTTTGCGAAAAATGACGAAAATTGCCATTTTTCGAACCACCCTAGCAAGATGTAGGTCACCCTAATGGCCAAACAAAAAAATACGGGTCTAATTATTTTGGCCAAGGAACCCCCAGAAAAATTTTGAGCCCGATCGGAGAACTTTTTTTTCGGTTTAGGCTCTTTTCAAATGGAATTGCTGTATATTCAATTTGCCTTTGAATTTTAGATGGGATTCCCTCGTAGAAATATTTTTCTAAATTTAAACATTCTTGGCGAAAAATAAAAGATCAGAACATTTAAAAATTAATGCTCCGTCGTTCAAAATTAAAATTTAAAAAATTCGGAACTTTTTTTATATTTCAATAGTTTTTTTAATCAATTTTTTTTAAATTCAGATTAAAAAAATTTCGAATTTCTAAAATCGTAATTTTAAAAATCTGAAATTTCTAAATTCAGAATTTTAAAAATCTGAAATTCAATACTCTAAAAATCTAAAAAATCAAACATTAAAAATTTAAAGAAAAATTCAAAATAAAAAAAAACAAAATTAAAAAATTCAAAATGAAAAATTGAAAACTAAAAAATATTAAATGTTGCAAACAAAAAAAGGAAATCTCAAAAATCTCAAATAAAATTTAAATTCTTAAATCCTTAAATTCTTAAATTCTTAAATTCGTAAATTCTTAAATTCTTAAATTCTTAAATCCTTAAATTCTTAAATGTTTAGAAGAAAATATTTCAAATATTTTAAATGCAATTTGTTTCGGAATGAAATTTTAGTGAGGAATTTGGAATACAATCTGTATTAAAATTCATAGATTTAGAATTTCGAAATCTAAAATTTAATCATATTAAAATTTTAGATTTTGTTTTTTGTGAGCTTATTTTTTTGAAGTTGAATTTAATTTATTAGATTTTAAAATTTTGTTTATATTGGTTTATAATTTTCTATTTTGTTTATATTGGTCAAAATTATTGTAGTGTCCCTCTGATTTGCAAAAAGATTTTTTTGTGACACTTTTCTTGACGTCTCCTCAAGTATTTTTTTAAAGGATTTTTTGCTTTCATTCCTTTAAACATAAAACGAGTTTCATTTTTCTATCAAATACTTTCTGTATTATTTTTTTTTCTTTGGAAATAACATTTCTTGAATGTTGGTCGCGATTTTATTTTATATGGCGCGGATTTCGCGCGGATTGAGGTTTCGGTCGGCGCGGATTTTTTTTTTCGACTTTCCCGTAACAACCTTGTAATTAGGTGTCCGAAGGCTTGATTGTTGAGGCAATTGCAAACCTTTTTTTTACACTTAAGCTCCCATCTTCACCGGAATTCGAACTGACGATCTTTGGATTGTTAGCCCTACAAATTTCAAAACAATTCAATAGTAAAAAAAAATCAAAACATTTTAACTCAAGTAAAATTGGAAAAAAATAAAAAAAAACTTTTTATTTAATTAAAAAATCAAATTTAGAAGACCAAATAAATCAAAATCGCTGAAAAAAAAAACAAAAATTGAAAACGATTTTAGAATTTTTCATAAGTCGTCGCTTGTGTGCTATCTTATGACTCGTCTGCTGTAAAAAGATAGGCCGTGGCACAAGATAGCACACAAGCGACGAAATTTGAAAAGTTAAAAAAATATATAATTCAATTTCCAAAAAAAAAAAATAGAAAAGAGATATTTAAAAACAAAACTATAAAAAAAATTAAAAAAAAAAAACGCAACAACTCAAAGACCTTAAAAAAATAACAGTTATCAATAAATAAAAAAAATACAATTCTAAAATTTTAAACTTTTTTCTTTTACTTCTCAAAGGCTTTAAAATTGAAAGGTTTGAATTTTAAAACACTTGCATTTTTAACATCTAATTTTTTTTTACTATTTTCCAGCCATTGAGTTCTGAAAACAAGCTTTGAACGTGCTTTGAACACATATCGAGATTTTCTTATCGTCAATCCTTATTGGTCGATAGTAGGTAGATCGAGAAATTACGGTCTATTGATCTATTTTTTTTTTCGATCCTTATCTACTACAGTCCAGACTCGATTATCCGAAGGTTTGTATGGGTCCTATCTGCATAGGAAACCCATGAGGGATAGGTTGTTTTGAAAATTTAATCTAGAAATAACCGAATCAGAAATAAAAAAAAAAAATTTTTAAGTTTTTTATTTTCTCATTTCAACATCAAATTTGAGTTTTGTGACTCCATTTTAGTCTAATTTGATTGGTTGATTTCATTAGCGCCGTTTTGACCGCAATCTTGAATTTACAAATTATAAATCACGTTTCCCACTTTTCCTCTACCATTTACTTTATCGACTAAATTTTACGATATTCTTGCAGAATTGTAGCATAAATGTTGTTAAAGAATCATTTGTATAATAAGCAATTTCAAGTCCAATAATTTCGTAAACTTTTTTTTTGAAATATTTTTTTTATTTTGATAGTTCCGGTAAAGTGCAACTTCTTATCAGGGTGCAACAATTATGATTGTTTTGGTCATCAGTGGGTGGCGGGTGGTTGTCTGTTTTTGTTTTCATCCCAGGCGGGATTGTCAAATTTTGACAGAAATTTATGAATCAAAACAACAACATTCGATTTTGATCTGAAATTTTTGGAACTTTCCAATCCGGCAATAAAAATCTAACACCATGAGCGCACTCGTCTTGTTCCGCTCCGTTCGCCGGATCACACCTCAGCTGTGGACACGCTCTTCATCCTGCTTGACCAGCCGACTTCAAGTCCCAACTCAACCTCACACCGTTCCCGAATGCTCGCCCCTGCACCGGCAAGTCACCATCACCAACCTCCGTTCCGTCACGACCAACCCGAACGACTTCATCGCCGCGTCCCTCATCGATTCCGTAACGTTCGAGGCGGTCTGCTCGGACACGCTCGAATCGCTGTGCGACTACTTCGAGCAGCTGGTCGAGGAGACGAGCTTCCTGAAGGCGGCCGACGTGACGTACGGGGACGGCGTCCTCACGGTGAACCTGGGCCAACCGTACGGGACGTACGTGATCAATCGGCAGTCGCCGAACCGGCAGATTTGGCTCAGCTCGCCCACGAGTGGGCCCAAGCGGTACGACTTTGTTCCGGACAAGTCCACGGTGAACGAGGGCTGCTGGGTGTACAAGCACGATGGGGTGTCGCTGCACGAGCTGTTGCAGGAGGAGATGGGCGCGATTACGAAGGGCGAGGTGCAGTTTTTGGAGCTGCCGCACAGTAGGAGGAAGTAGGAGTTGAGCTGGGGTGGGACGGAACTAGTACTTTTAGGTAGGACAACAGGGAATCCAAACGAATGTTAATAAATTGATTGAAGCGCTTTATTTGAGATTGTTTTAGTTTTCTGAGTGAAACGATTCCTGAGAGTGTTGCTGAACGATGTTGTCGTTAGAGTTGGCTGAATCGAGAATGTTTCCCTCGAGGAGTCCGACATTCTCCTCTCCGTTGAGAAAGCTGATGATGTTGATCGTCGAGGTGCCGTCCATCGTGGCCATCGTTCCCGCCTGTCCCTGATGCTGCGAGTTCCCGTCCAGGAAGCTCATGTAATCCTCCTCCTTGACCCGGCTGCTGTTCGAGTGCATGCTCTGCGCCGCACTCTGGTGATTCTCCTGCAGCAGCTTGTCGTACTCCTGGAAGATGTCCTTGAACTCGCGAATCTCGTTCTTGTTCTTATTGCCAATGTCCTTGTAGTAATTGTGCAAGCTCGTAACGCTTCGCTTCGTGACCGAGAAGTAGCCCCGCTCCAGCGTCAAAATGTCCAGGAAAGACTCCGTCTCCCGGCCCTCGCTGACCAGCACATCCCGCATCGATTCGCACATCAGCCGCATGTACTGGTCCATCCCGTCAACCATCATGATCAGCGCCGATTCGTTAATCTCCGAGAACCCAGCCACCCGCAGCAGACCGCAGATGACCTTCCGGAGGGCCTGCATCAGCACTGGTCGGGTCAACTTGGGGTAGTTCCGGGGTTGACCTCGCGTGAAACTGCTGTCGTGCGGGTTTACGAACCAGAACGGTCTTGTAATCTTCTCGTTCCGACTCAGGTCGGCCGTATTGGCCGGCGGGAAGTCAATGTTGGGCATCAGCTGGCACGGGTTCAGGATGTAACTGTACCCGGACTTGGTCGAGTATGTATCAATCAGCGTCTGAATCATCTCGGTTTGGTTCATCACTTCGACCGTTTGCGTGACCAGCGGGTTCTTCAGAGGAATCCTGAAATCAACCAAAGTTAGCGGAACTCAAAACCCCGGAACCGGAACTTACCTCTTTTCGCGTGAAATCGTGTACGGCAACTTAATCTGTTGGAACTTTTCCATTTTGGTCATCGGCAGAATAATCTCGTTGGACGCCACTTCCTTCTTTTTGTCACTGCCATCCTCGAAGCCACCCCAATGTTTTCGCTTCATTTCGAATTTCTGCTCAGAATCTGCTTCCACCGGCAAGAAATCAGTAACAACTTTTCAATAGGGCGAAACCCTCAGATGTAAACAAACTGAGTTTTTGTCAGAATCATATAAAGCGAACAAAACTGATCCTAAAACACCCTCCATCATCACAAAATTCCGAAAATACGTAGTTTTACAAGCAAAAAACAAAAGGGCTAATCAACAACATCAATCAAAACAAACCAAATTGAGTTTCCGCCCTTGTGTTTTCATCTAATCACGAGGGGCGAATGTAGTGTTTTCTGCAAGTTCCGACGTATATTTAGAAACACCAAATTTTCGTTATAATTTAGTGAATTTTAACCTGACAATCCTCAAAATGGATCAAAATGTATGTTTCTGATGTCTCTGACCACAATTCCACAACAAACACAGATTTGTATGATCATAAATACATAACTTTTTAATTTCAATTATTGTAGTATCGGATCTGGTCTGGATTCACAATCTAGATATGAAGGTCCATAATTTACCGGTTCTTGGAACATCCGGGGATTCTGGGTCTAGCAGTTGCAGGACAAAAAGTTAGTGTAGGGAGGTTTAGGAGGAATGCCGTACAAAATCATCGCCTCCGTAACCATTGAAGCTATGCAAAGATAGAGAAGGCAGGATGGTGTCGCGGGGTGGCCTAGTCGTCAGGTGCCATGTCTCCCACTTCCGGCGGGGACAGCCCAAGGAATGTCACTTCAATATAGACCACATCGTCAAACCAACTTGCTACTTACGGTGTATCCTGGCTCAACGATTCTTGGCCTGAATCGGACTCCGTCTGAAGGCTTTCTAGACCAATTTTTTTATCACTGAGGTTGCAAATATCACTGTATTATCACTGACTGTAACGTTTCACAATGATAAAATAGTTGTTTCACCACTTTTTTCCTTAAAAACCCGAAAAATGAACAAAAAACAAAAGGGCGAATCTGTTGTTTACTTTTGCTTTGCGGCGTAACCTGACGGGCTAAACCGTTGTTTTGGTTGAGTGGGTGGCGAATACGGTGGGGCGAAAATGGAGGCACGCTCTTCAAAAAGGCGTAATTTGTTTTTCTCAATTTTTAATAGCAAAAACACCTTAATTAATTTCAAATTGCTCTCTATGATGAAATTATTGCTATTTTCTATTACGTTTTGACAAAATTGATGGTTTTCATGCTTTTGTGTGGAAATAGGAATTGATCGGAATTGCAAAATTTTGAATGTTGATTTTCCCGAAATGGCAGGATCGTAGGTTTCGCCCTTTTGAAATGTTGTTACTGAAATCTTTTTATCAGCAAATCAAAACAAAAACAAACTGCAGAAAGCTTGGCGGAATGACATTTTATAAATCCCGCCTCGACTAATGATCATCATCGACCTAGAACTGTCACAATTTTTGTTTGCAAACAGCACTGTTTAGTTCAAGTTTCAACTAAAATTCGCAATTTCCAAGTTTTCTTTCGAAATGGAAGGTAAGAAAAGCAAAAGAGTTAGTTCTCCACGCACTGAGGACAATGGCAATGACGGAGTCACTACTGTTGTAAAGAAAGGCAAAACCAAAACAATTCGATTCGCTGGAGTCTCTGTCGATTGAACTGCGAACGCATTCAAACGAAACAGATTCCATCGAATCGAACAGCTGTCTAATCGTTTCGTCCCTCCACCAGACGACGACGACAACCCGCAGACCGTGCTGCGACGCTGCCGGCTGTGTCTGCATTCCGACCCGGCCAAGGACATTTTCGCCGCACCGAATCAGGAGGTGACGCGCGAAATGCTCGCCTTCCTGGAGCTGGACAGCGACGAGCTCCTCTCGCCAGTTTGCGCCAGCTGCGTACAAACAATCCGGCTGTTTGATGCCTTCGGCGAGATGTGCCGCCGGGTGGATAAGTTGTTCCGCGAAGCGGAGGTGCTGCCGTGGGATCGGTGGGACGGTTATCGGGATCAGGTGACGGCGTCTGCGACGCTTGTTCAAGCGAGGCGGGACGAAGTCGGGCGGTTTGCCGAAGCTCGAAAGGGTGCATCGGTGGAGATTAAGCAGGAAGCCGACGATGGTGCGTATCTGGAGGAGTTCGATGCAGGACTATCACGGGATTTGGTAGACATCAAAGAGGAGAAAGTAGAAGCGTTTGACTTTGAGGGTACTGCAGACATGGAAGATCATCAGCAGACGGATCAGAAACAAGCAGATTTTTTGGAAAAGCGATTGCAGGTTGCGCAAGCTGTGGAAGCTGAGCTGGATCTACTTTCACCAGATGAAGTAAGTCACCATAAAATACCATGGATCGCCGTAAGCGAGCGCCTCGGCTGGGATTTGGACGAGACCAAGCAAATTTGGGAATCGTGCAAACGCTGGCACAAACGGAAACTTCGGAAGGACGATCTTACGGATGGGGGTCGCCCTCTGTACGATATTGTACAGTCGTTGCTGAACCGACTCAACCAACCGGCAAAGCCGCGTGCGGTAAAGCGAGCGGAACGTAAGCGAAAGCTCGTCGATTCGAGCATTTCCAGGAGGTTGGATCTTAGCGAAAAGGTGAAGCTCGCGGAAATTATTCACGAGCGGAAGTTCCTGTGGAGCACTAAACATGTCGAGTAATGACGCATCTCTAACAGTGTACAAGAAACTCAACTTCAATTCTTTTCGTAGCTACCACAACCAGGAGAAACGAGCCGAAACGTGGGACGAGTTGGCCGCCCTGTTCGATATCGACGCCGAAAACACCCGCAAAGAGTGGCGCTACCTTCGGGACATGTACCGAAGTCGGCGAAACCGCATCGGAGGTCCCATCAGCGAGTGTGACGACCTGCGGGACGTGCAGCTGTACCGGCTGCTGGACGCAATGTTACGGGACAATCTACAGCTGGGTCTGAGGAGTGCTAAAGCGGCACCGGTGTCTTTGGAGGCCCCGGACGATTGGAACCAACGGCTCGTGGCGGATACTCCGTTCCGCAGTGCGGAACAGAGGCTGGTGTTGGCCGAAGAAATCGGCCGGCATGCGGTCATCTGGAACGCGAAGCATCCCGAGTGAGTAGTGTAATAAATCTAGAAGCTTCCAAACTGAACCAACTTCTCTTCCAGCTGTGGCAACGCGGTCAAACGTGGCGAAGCGTGGAACTCGATCGCCACCGTCCTGGACTGCAGCAAGCGGGTGCTCCAGCACGAGTGGAGTCGCTTCGTGCAGCGCTTGGACCAGGCTTCCCGTGCTGAAGAACCGGAAGCGTACCTCCAGGATCCGCTGCACCGCCGTCTGCATCAAATGCTCTTGGAACGTGGCTCCATCGCCGTAACGGATGAAGAAACGGTCATTCTTCCTCGGCGACGTTTCAACGGCAAACGCTCGTTCGATCCGGAGGGTTGCATCAAGCTCGTCGATGCCAACGGAGTGGCGCGGTACTACAAGGTTTGTGAACTGTGCGGAAAGGAGGTCGAGCGATCGCTGTTTGAGGTACACATGAACCAGCACAACGGGTTAACTCCGTACGCTTGCTCGTACGAGGGCTGCGATAAACGGTACGGCAACCGGACGACCCGCGATCGGCACGAATTCGTGAAACATGCGTGCGAAGGTCGCTCGAAGATCGAGTGTCCAGAGTGCGGTGAGAAGTTTCTGCACCAAGCCAGGTACGATTATCACTACGCCGTTAAGCACAAGAGCGAAGAAGTCCCGTGCGATATTTGTGGCAAGCGGTTGAAGCACAGGAATTTGCTGCAGGCGCACATCAGGAAAGCCCACAACTCCAGGTACGAGTGCTCACAGTGTGGGAAGTTCTTGCAGTCCAAGTACGCGCTCGAAACGCACATGAGGATCCATACGAACGAAAAGCCCTTTGGGTGTGAATTATGCGGGGAAAGGTTCCGGATTAAGGTGTTGATGAAGCGCCACCTGGCGAATGTGCACAATGTGCAGCTCGAGGAAATGGAGGCGGCTAAGAAGGGAAGATGAAGCAGTTGGTTGTTGTTACGTTTTTTGATATTTTTATCTGATAAAATGTTATATCGAAATCGAAAATCATCGCAATTCTGATTATTTGAAATAATTATCACAATACTTCGTAGGATCCTTCTTCGCTAGAATTTCAGAAATTTCTTAGTGATTTCAAGTTTTTTTTTAAATTTGTCTATGCATTCCTTTTGTCAAACAAAGCAAAAAAAATGAAAAAAATAAATTAAAAAATGATAAGAATCTTTAATTTTTTAGAGATAATTTTTTTATCTTAAATTAAAGAAACCTGAATTTAACAAATGCTCAAAAAAATGAGAAAATTGAGTTTTTGAAAAAAAATCAAGCTTTCTAAGATACTGAAGTTCATCAAATAGCTAGAATTTTAAACAATTCCAAAACTCTCTAAGCTCAAAAAAAAAATGAAATAAAAATAAATAGACCCGCCCGTGTGGATCAATCGGACCGCGCACTGGACTCCAATCCAGAGGTCGCCGGTTCGAATCCCGCGGCGGGCGCTCTAAAATTCTTTGTGTAAATATGGGTATTCGGCGCCGTCGCTCCGTGCCATACTTTCATACACTTAGGAGCCCAGGGCGGCGAAGTCCTTGTAGATAAAAAGGAAGACACTAGTGGTTGGTACTAGCAATGGTGGCCGACAGCTATAAAGTCAACTTCGTTTAATATATCCAAATTTTCTAAGTTTAAGATACTGTAAATTTCCAAAAGTGAAATTTAAAAAAAAAATTTCTGCAAAGTTGTAGGGGAACTATACCCTTTCTCAGCCTATTTCTATTATCGGCCTATCAGCACTTTGATCATGAATTACAGCTTTCATAAAGTGTTTTTGATTGTTCCAAAGTAATACATAGCTCAAATGAAAGTGATCAAGCAACTCTTCATTGATATAACATCTGAAAATGTTGATTTAATAGCGGAAACCGGCAAAAGTGATGAGAATTGGTCGAACGGCTTAGAGTGATTAAAATGGGTATATTTCCCCTAGGTATTGGTTAGGACTACTCAGTAAAAAAAGCATTCAAACTTTGATTCAAACAAAAGTAATACTCTAAACAAATATTACCCATTTTGAATTATCAGGTATCGAGGTTTTTAAGCGAAGATGGCGTTCAAATGGTGAACGCCCGAAATTTCAAAATCACGCAGTGGTACCAACATCACGGAAAAAGTGTGCCATGGCATGACAGCCACATTTTTTTGTAATGTTGGTGCTACTGCGCGATTTTGACATTCCGGGCGTTCACCATTCGAACGCCATCTTCGCTTAAAAACCGGGATACAGATTATTTTCTCGAATATCGCAAATAAATTCTAGCGCAGAACATTTCACAAAAAAATAATGCGAATGCGGAAGGAATGCGTTCAAGTCCCCCCCCTTCCCCAAGAAAAGTTGACAGTTCGGTATGAGCGACGGTGTGCGCGCTTCAGGTTCTTAAGTAAAAGATAAAAAAATTAAAAAAAGTTGAAAAAGTTAACATTAATAGAGTAAAAATGTTTGTTCTAAAACTTTTAACAACAATTATTAATTATAAACAAAATTAAGAAATCAATAGTTAAACATTTCTTGAATAAAAAAAACAGAAAATTACACGTTTTTTAAATCTAGAACTAGAAATACTTAAATTTTAAATTCATAAAATTATAAAAATACGAAATTGTGAAATTAGAATATAAGAAAAATATAAATAAGGCTGGTACAAATGTTTTGAATTTTTTTCTCAAATTCTAGAGTTTTTTTTTGAATCGGTCCTATGAACATAATATGAAACATATTATGAAAGACAATAGTGTATAGGACCTTTAAAAAAAACTCTAGAATTCGTAAATTTCAAAATACTTAAATTCTCAAATATAAAAATCTCAAATTTAATTTTTTTTTAATTTTCTAAATTTTTGAATTTTTGAATTTTATGCTTTAAATATTTTTTTTCTTGATTCTATTTTTATAAATTATAGTAGAATTTTCGAATGTTAGATTTTCGGGGTTTTCGTAAATTTTTATTTTCGAATTTCTATATTCTAGATTTTTAAAACTTTCCATATTTAAACTTGTAAATTCTGAAATTTTTCGGATTCTGAATTTTAAAATTTTTGATCTATTGAACTTATAAATACTTAAATATAAAAATGATTTTTCGATTCTGCAAATTTTTTATCCTGAATTGGGTCCTAAAATGAAGCTTAGATTGCTGATATGACAATGACCCTTTGTACGACCACAAAAAGTTTAAAATGGATTTTTAAATCAATTTTGAAAAATTAACCTCGCGGTCCTTCTTGACAGAAAAGCTCCTACTTGACAGCTCGTTCCAAAGGGGACCATAGTTGATCCATCGAAAAAATGTTGTCTTGTCAAAAAAAAAATTGCATTAAAATGAAAAAAGTGATCAGAAATGGTTTTTGATCGTGTTTTTTACCGTTGTACATAAAAATTGACATAGGGCTTTAGTACCCAATTTAAAAATTTTAGATATTAAAAATTGTTGTTCCATTATAATTTTTTTTTTTTACTTGAGATTTCTTAGAAGTTTGTTTTTTCGTATTTTTAGAATTTTTATTTCTGAATATTTTTTAAGTTTATGTCGACCCCCCCTCCTCCGAAAAATCTGGGACCAAAAAATATTTTTTCAAAAAAACTTCAAAATTTTAATGGAAAAAGAAGTCTAATGAGCTGAAAATAATTTTAAATGCATTTTCCTGCGTTTAAAATCATATTTACCATATTTGAGATCGATCAACATTATTTTATTTTAGGTGAAATTCCGTTGTACAGTAGGTACAGCAATTTTTTTCTCGACAAAAAAGAAATCGTCAATAAATACTTTGATATTTTGAAAACTAAAGATTGCAAAACATCTGGGCAGGTGTAAATGCATTTTAAAACACTTTTTTCATTCAAATATTAAAACCATGGCTTGAAATTTCAACTTTTATTTTTTTTTTGACACAGACAAGGGTTTGTTCAAATATTACGTCCAGAGATTTTCGGACGCACTTTTCCTATACCTTTAACATGGGCTGTCACAAATCCTAGACCCCCCCCTCCCCCTATCCATGGACGTTAATTTTGAACGATCCCCAACATCTTTCTTTTTACTTCATTTCGACTAAAAAACTAAATCTGTCCTTTGAATTCAAATATTCTGCATTTTGAGATTCGGCGGGGATTTTCAAATTTATTTATATTTTTACATGGAGTTTTGCGTTCGTTCCGATTAGAGTATCAGCCTTTAATCGTCGTTTCCGAGATATCGCGAGTTGAAAAATGAGGGCTGATTAGATGACACTGAATTTACGGAATTTAGAATTACGGAATGGAAAAATCACGTTTTAAAACAAAACAACAGTTCTGGAAGGCATTTGGGTTGATGTTTGAATTTTAATGAATTTCTTGGACTATTTCCTATAAAATGCAACCAGAAGAAAGTCTTTTGCACTAATAGTTGGACAGTTACGAGTGAAAGAATAAAAAGTTTTTTAGAAAATCGTCAAAAAGAAGGCGGGGCCAAAAAAAGAGCCCCCCAAAAAGTCAAGTGTTGAATGAAAACTGTCAGGATTGTTTATCTAAGTACCTAACTCTTTCTTTATTTTGTATATTCTATGATAACATGGCTTTTTTATCAGAAAAAAATAATCATCAAATCAAATCATAATTTCATAATCTTCATAATACTTATTTCCGCCATCTGCTCTGCAGATGGACCTAAATTAACCAGTCTTTTAGACTCTCTTCTTACTTTGTACTTTCTGCTTGGCGGAGTTGATCTTCCCCTCACTAACCCTTAACCGCCTTCGCCGCCATCGACTTCCGATAGTTGGTCAGTTTAACGGAGTGCTGCTTCTGCATGTGAAAGTCCAAGTGACGACTGAAAGAAACAAATTTATTAATTGCTGAGAATTATTAATCTTTTGTTAATTAAGACTCACTCATGTTTAAACACCTTCTGGCAGATCCCACAGGGCACATTCGCGCTCTTGTGCCTCACCGCGTAATGAAACGCCAAGCTGCTCTTGTGCCGAAACCGTTCCCCACACGCGTCACACTCAATGTCAAAGCCCTCCCGCGTGTGATAAATGTTCTCGTGCCGATCGCGATTGACCCGCGTCGTGTACCTTCCCTCGCAGAACCGACACCCGTACGGTTTGACGCCCCGGTGCCGGTTCATGTGCGCCTCAAAGACGGACCGTTCCACGTGTTTGCCGCACTCCTCGCAGACCTTCACGTACCGGATGACGCCCCGTTGCTCCCGCGCCACGCAACCCTCCGAGTCGAAGCGGGACTTGAGTCGGCCGCCGCCTTCCAGCGTCTTGTACGCGAAGAACTTGTCCAGCAGCGGCTGGAGTGGGTCGTCTGAAGCGTTGGCGTTGACTGTACGGGATTTGCGGCCTCGGGCTTGGCCCACCAACTTGCGGCGGTGCATCTCGCCAAAGCGTTTCCACTCCCGCCGGACGGTGGCCACGTCGCACTGCATTGTGGCGGCCAGCGAGGACAGCAGCTTGGTCATGGTGGGACGGGTGTGGCTGGAATAAATTAATTAAAAATCTAAAATAACCTAAAATTTGTCAAATATCATAGAATTCTTTAAAAAAATATATTTTAATATTTAAAAGAAAAACATTCCAGAATAAATTTAATTTAAAGATTACTGAAGATCTTAAAATCACTAAAATTTCTAATATTTAAAATCCATTTGGTTTCAAAAATTCTTAAAATATTATATATTTTTTAAATTTGCTAAAATACCCAAAAATCTAAAAACTAGATTTTCCCAAGAAAATTGGGAAACCTCAAAATAACTTAAATCAAATTGTTCGCTCTACAGCATGACCTTGGTGTTCTCTATGGCATTTTTTTTATTGGACTAACCTAATGGCCTAACTTCAAGGTTAACGTGAAGACTTCCATCATTGCCATGATTTTTCGTTCAAAGATATAAATTTTGCGTAGCTTTCAATATTTTGACAAAATTCCTTCTACAAGTTGTTTAGAATAGTGCCCTACACATGCTGATTCCTTTTGGTAACGATTATCCCATTCCTTGCAAAGTTATGGAAATCGTCATTAATCAATGATTGCCAACTAGGACGTCAATGATTGTACCACAAAATTATATAAATTTTCAAACGCATTTGATTTAGACCAAAAATTCTTTCAGTGGCTTCAAGAAGGCAACAACCGGCACATGCTGATTCCTTTTGGTGAAGAAACTCGTTAAATTGAATTTAATACAGAATATTTTATAGTGATGATCAATTTTCTTCAAAAATGATCAACGGCTTCACCTTAAGTCGAGACCAAGACTTACTTCCCCATCTATGAAGGTGATGAGATCGAAGTAGGCTGCGCGGCGGGTCGGACGCAAATTTTTTGCTCCTGTCATTTCAATGGAGTTTTAATTTTTTTCAAAGTTTGAAGCAAATGTAAAGTTTTCTTTAAATATATTTTGAACAGTTTGTGAATACACGAAAGTCTTGCCGAAACTATCTGCGTACCCGGTGAAAATGAAAGAAATTGTTTCGTCTGCGCCGGAAGTGGAAGTGAAAAATCCAAACGTGTTGGAGGAGCTGGCAGCTGATAGCCATCAAATTCTGACCTAAAGAGGTCTTGCGGGAGCTGGCCAATGTGCGAAACCTCTTGAGCTGAAGATCATCTCGAAGAAACGGTTGGAAATTACCTAGAAACCGACGACGGAGAGGCCGAACTCAAGAATGAATCCGTCAAGATACAAATTACGAAGCTCATCTGGTTACGAAGACTCTGTTGCTTGGTGAGACCTTTCCTTTTTAATACAGAAAACACGTTCATTTACACACACATATTGACAATCCATTGAAGACAACCACGCCAACCTTATTATATACGCGGTAGGGTGTTCCCTTGGTCGTTCGCTGTGAGTTGTGGATTGCCTGCTTCTCTAATGAAGGTTCGACTGAGGGGACATGCTTATTAATTTCTCGTCGCTCCATACCCTCAGTGACGTGATGGGAGCAAGGGCGTCTATGCGAAGTGTCCCTACACCCGCTACAAATTTCCGGCGCTTGGGGAGGGAAGAGGGAAACCATTTTGATCTATGCGCCGGAATTTGTAGCATTTTAATTCGTGCAAAAAAACTTATGCACGTGGGTGTACAGATTACGGAGTAAAAGATGATCGAATTGTTCACCTAGCGCTCACATGTGTTCCAGGACCAAGTTGCCTGCGGGTATGGGGATCATACATACATACATACATACCAAGACTTACTTCCCCATCTATCGGAAGGCATGTTTAGACATCTGGGGTGAGAGGCAATCACGCTTACCCATGCATACGGGTATTGCTTCAGTTTTTCATTTTATTATTTTTTTATATATTAAAATTATTAATGAAATCTTAAGATACTGAGTTTCTTATAAGCAAATCCGAATTTGCTAATAAGAAAAACTGAAAGTTGTCAAAAACTTGAAACCACGTGATTGAAAATCGTCGAACAATGGGGTTGAAATGTCAACAACAACTGGTTTTGATATTTGAGTGCTGTTTAATTTGAATACATTCGAAGTATTGACCCAGCATTCGAATAAGCAAACTTCGAATTAACAAATCGACCCCAACATTTCAAAAAGCATCATGAACAAACCATCCTTTTTGAGAAAAACGCATTTGAATGTTGAGCATCCATTTTCAATTCCCATTTTAATATAAAAGCAAAATAAGATGTTCCAATGATAACAAACGATGAAAAACGTTGCTTTTATTGATACTTGATCATCCAAATTCAATAAAACATTATTCTCGTTATTATATTTAAGAAAAACAAACATAACTTCTTTTGAAATCACCAACGTCTATATCACCCTGCTGTCATTGTGGGGGGCGCTTTGTTATGATTCGTTTTTCTTCGCCGAATGTACATGGCGCTTTGTTCATGATGCTCATGATGGCTATATAAACAGGGACTGCTGATGGCAGAGATTTTGTTTATGTTACTTTAATTAAAATAATGATTAAACAGACTTTACTGAAGTAACTTTTGCTCATTTTTGGTGGAGAGGTAGCTTATTAGGAGTACTTTCAGAATATGCAATAACTCAGAAAGTGTCAAAATGTACATGATGCCTTTTGAAATGTTACCGTCGAAATACGCTCAACAACTTATAAAATTTAAAATTCCTATAAAAAAATGAAAATAAAATGCATTATAAAAATTCCTAACAATTTCAAAATTTCACAACACCAAAAAAAAATCTAAAATCTTTTTTAGCTAAAATATCAATATTAAAATTTTCATAAATATGAAAACTTTTCAAAATAACCTTTTTTATATTCTTAAATTTCCTAAAATTCTTGAAATTCCTAAATTTCTAAAAAATCTAAAATATATGCAAATTAAAAAAAACATCTAATTTCTAAAGTAATTTAAGTTTAAGAAAACTGAAATATCAAAAGTTTCATAAATTTTTCAAGAAAGAATGAGTTCATTCTATTCAATAGTTTTCGAGAAATGTCAATTTTAAGTAAAAAAAAATAGTGGTGCTCTGGTGCAACCATGGGCGTTAGTGGGTTAGGTATTTTATAAATTTCTAATGTCATTAAAAACAAAACTTAGCAAATCTTGTATCAAATAAAAAATCATGAAGGAAAACCCTTAATTTAACAAAACGTAATAAATGTCTCATTTCTTTATTGAGACTCTGGAATAATAAAAAAACGTCATATAAAAAAAAGTTAAATTTTGTTTTAATTTAAAAAAATTCTTAACATTTTAAAATTCTACTTTTTTTAATTCATCTAGCATTGCTATAATTCCTAATGTTTATAAAAAAAACTGAAAGGCCTTTAATTTTAATAAATAAAAAAACTACTAAAAATCTAATAATTGTTTAATTCTTTAACTTTAAATACTTCGAATCTCATAAATTTTCACTACAAAATTTTCAAACAGTTGTATGATAAACCTTTTTCTTTAAATTACTTATGTTTCTAAAGTTTCCCAAATTTCTAGATAGGGTCCTATGTCAATTTTTATGTACAACACGATTGAAAATCATTTCTGATCACTTTTTTTAATTTTAATGCCAAAAAATAAATTGACAAGACAATATTGTTTCGAGTGATCAACTATGGTCCCCTTGAAAAAAAAAAACTGTAGGACCGGTCGGACCTTTTCTGTCAAGAAAGGTCGCGAAGTTATTTTATTTAAATTGATTTGAAAGTCCATTTTAAATCCTTTTCGGACCTACAAAGGGTCATTGTACTCAGAAAAATAAGTTTAATCGTTGTGGGCAATAATATCACAAATTTAAGCTCAATTTTAGGACCCAGTTGCTAAAATTCCAGAACCTACCTGAAATTACTATCGTTTCAAAAATGCTTAAAGTTGAACAAAATTTTTAAATTTCTGTCATTCTTTAGAATCAATGAAGTCCAAAATAAAATGAAATTTGAAAAAAAACTCAGGGTTTCCTACTGTTTCAGAAATTTGTAAATTTACTAAGTTTCTATCAATAAATCAATCAAAATCTCAACTAAAATATTTACAAAAACTTCATTAGTTGTAAATTTCACAATTTTTTTTTTTAAGTTCGAACTTTTATTACTCTTTACAGAACTGATTAGCCAAATTCCTATAATAACACCGAGCAATTAAACATTTTTAGAACTTTTTTAAAGATGCTTAAATTCCCTATCTTAAAAACTCTAAATTAGAAAAAGTAATGTCTTTCATAATTTTTAATGATTTTTAAAATTATTTTATTAAAATTTAGCAAAAAATTCTGAAATTAACCAAAAACAAAATTTATTCCTAGTTTTTTTTATATTGCTGAACATTTAGATTTTCATTGAAAATAATTGTACCATCGATTGATAACTATTAGGAATACATTGCATAACGTTTATGTTTTTTTTTAATATAAGTATTTTGAATCGAACTGTTTATAAATTATGAATTTTAGTTAGAGTTTGAGCAAGTAATTCTGTAATTCCGGATTAACTTAGTAATTCCAGAGTAGTCTTGGTAATTCCATGATTTTTTTTGAAAACAAACTACAGAAAATAATAAAACAATAAAAATAACTGTTAAAAAATAATCTCGTAAAACATTAATAAATCTTTTTTTTTTGCTTTAATTTTCATGTAAGGAATTTCCGGCACCGTACCCAAGTTGTAGCTAATGCGGAATCATTCGGATTTGAGCAAGTAATGCAGTAATTCTTGTAATTTCGTTGTATCAAAAGTAATCCGTGGAAAACAAATTGGATGGAGCAAGGAGCGAGTGCTTAACCTGCCAAACATATAAAAATTGTGAAAATTAGGCTTGAAATTCGGATTTTTGTTAAGATCCTAAATTTTCTAGATTTCATTGATTCTCTAAAATTTATAAAATTTCCATTGTTTGTGATTCCTTTTCTATATCTTAAATAAATCTTAAATTTACCAAAATGCCTTAAATTTCTACAAATTCCCAAAATAACTAAAAATTTGCGAAAATCCGTAATTTCCTAAACTTTGAAAAATATAAAAAATTAGAGAAAAATATCCTAAATTTTACGAAAAAGTTTGAAAAGTTAAAAAAAATCCTTAAATTGTTTAATTGTATAAAAAGCAAATATTCCCAAAAAAGCTGAATTTTAATCCTGTAATTTTACAAAATTTAGAAAATTAAATTTTGATTCCTGAATTCTACATAACATTCAATTCTTTAACTACCAAGCGTGTGTTATTCAGTGTTATTTACAAACAAGATTTTCAAATCCCAGACACAAAATTTTCTAAGAATTTAATAAAATAAAAATGAGATACTGAAAAAACATTTTTTAAATTCTATATTATTGGCTTGTTTCGATCAAATAAGTTCGTTCAACCCTCAAAAGAACTGGACAAATCTATTTCTAAAATCTATCCAGTGAGCTAACATGGAGTGAAATTTTCACAGCTGTTATGGAAAACTTTACAGAAGTTTGACAGAACGTTTAACTACATGTTGAACTTTTAATTTCTCGATAAAGAAATCCGGGACTGGTTAGTTACTTGGCCACTGAGATATTCCGGAACCTACTAGGGTAGCATTTTGTCCAGATATTCAACCCAATCTAAAAGTCATGTTTAAAAACATTTATGAAAGAAATTATCTTCTATATATATAAAAAATTTCGACGGTTTTGTTCGAACGCGAATCAGTTGAAAACGGAAAGTCGGATCGGAGCGCTCTTTGCTGCGTTGGGTTCGTATAAGCCCAAGGAAGGTTCTTACGCTAAAGAGTGACAACTTCGGCCACTCCGGAACCGATTCCGGAAGATCTGCAGATTGTATGGGAAAAGTTGCGTAAAATCAAATTTTGATCACAGGAGGCTAAAAACGTCAAGAAGTGAAAAAATGACAAGACGAAGTTTGTCGGGATTAGCTTGTTCTTCACAAAATACAATCCCAATTTGTTCTAAGACGTATTCGGGACATTTTTCCTTTGGTCCTGGAACACCGCAATTAACTTGGCCACCTTTCCGGAACCGACTACGACCTTATTTATAATTTAACATCGAATCTAATATTGCTTCCACCATACCATAACAAACAACACAGATTTTGAAACAGAAATTCAACTTTGACATCCAAAATAAGATTTGTTCAACTTACTCCGCATGGCTCACGTTCCAGAACGGCTCCAGCTTATCAACCTCCTTCGCGAACCGCAAACTCCACTCGTAATCCATCCGGTGGCGCTCCTTCCTTTCCCCATTCGTCCGCACCCTTTGCTGTCGCCGCTTCGGCTGTTTGGCAGTGCTCTTTCTCGGTTCGACCTTCTTCTTGGTAGAGGCCACCGCCGCCGGCGCTCCCATCATCTTACACAGCACCCCAAACAGCGGATCCACAATCAGGTAATCGTCCGAGCGCAGCTCGCCCGAGGCGAGTCGCGATCCGCGACCCGCGTGAATGTTGCGCAACCGTTTGTACTCGAGCTTGGCCTGGTCGCGCGTGATGTCGAACTGGGCCGCGATCGCGTCCCAGGCGGCGTTCCGGGAGTTGGTTTTTGAGTTGGACTGGTTTTTGGGGAGGTCGCGGTGGTTCCAGATGATGGGATGGGAGTGGCAGACCTGGGCGAAGCGGAGCCGATCCGCTGCGGTGAATTTGTGGTGCGAGGGTGGAGTGGGAGGTTTGTCGGGTTCAATAACGACTGCGTCGTTATCCTCGGGCTCGGATTTGATCTTGGCGGTTTCGTCTTCACCTTCCACCACTTTGAACACTTCGTAGAGAGTATTGTCGTCTTCACTCTCAGATTCGGTTGAGTCCTCGTCGTCTGAAGAATCTTCCTCATCCGACGAACTTTCCTCCTCTTTTTTGACCTCAACCGGGGACAATTTCAGACGGTCTTCTTCCTCCTTGCGGTCACCCTCCTCTTCAACTTCCAGCTTTATCCCGACCGGTTCTTCCGCGTCCTGCTTCATCGCACGATCCACCAATCTCTGCTGCAACCGCACGGAATCGCACACTTTCGCAACCTTACTGGCGCACGAGCGCCACCCGACGGCGTCCGCCGAGTCCAGCACCTGAATGCGAACCCGTTCCTGGCCCAGCTCATTCGTCAACTGACACAGCGTCCGGAACTCCTCCATTAACTCAACCAACTGCCGACACAGCGCACAGATCTTCCGTCCCCCCACCGACTTCTCGCAGAAATAAACCCCCAAAACGGTGCGAACCTTCGGCGCCACCCCTCCAACATCCTCGAACATCTCAAACAACTCCCCATTACTCGTCCACCTGAGACAGAGCGCACACTGAAGTCCCCTTACGGTCACCTCCACCACCTCTTCGGAGTCGGACTCTTTCGGAAACAACCCGTCCAGCAACCGGTGCAGCTGGGTCGTCTTGGCCGGGGCGCCGCCCCGGCTCAGGCGCTGTTGCCGAGTGAAGTGCATGTTCATAAAGCGTTTCCACTCCTTGCGGGTGGTCTCTAGGTCCAAGCGCAGGTTTGACGCCACCACCGTCCAGGCCGCGTCGCGGGCCGAGTTGGTGTGGAATCTGGAAGTAATTCATGCTATCAAGCAAATTGAATCGAAAGAGAAATTCAAGATGGTTACTTGGGGTGCTTCCGGTTCCAGATGACCGGGTGGTTTTGGAGCAGTTCCTTGGCCAACAGGACACGATTTTCGTAGGTTAAGGGGGCCGGATGTTTGCGCTTTTTCGGGGGTGAAGGGCCGGCGGAGTCTTTTGCCATTTTTGGGAAGCACTTTTTGTGTGAAAATTACCTCAAGATTCAAGTTTAAAATTGTAAAGAAATCCGAAAAAGCCGGAACGGAGTTCAAACAAATTTTGTTTTGGTTATTTTCGACAACAAAGAAACGTCAAAACAATCATCAAATCAGGGCGGGATTTATTACACGATCGTGCGAACAAGATGGAGAGTGGGTTAAAAAGTCAAGTAAACCTTTGCAGATACCCAATTTTGAGTAATAGTAATGGAGTGCTACAGTGCGGATTCGTTAATTCAAACGGAACTGCATTTCTTTCAAGGAAATCGTTGTCGAACTGAAAAATTAGTATGGAAAAGTGCCTAAACTTTCCGATTTTTAGTTACACCATAATTATTCGTCGAACGCAGACACAGACACATAACAGATCGTGGAAAAAATAGAAAATTCTGAAAATTGAGCATGTTTGAAATTCAGAAAATTGAAAATAAAATGAATTGAATAATTTTGGCTAACGGCCTAGCTACAAATTCTAAAAATTAAAAAAATTCGGTAAATTTTGAAAAAATAGAAAATAAAAAAAAACGAAAATTTAGAAAATTACTAAAATTAAGAAAATTTAGTAAATTTTGAAAATTCAGAATATTCAAAAAACTGAGAAAAAAAAATTTAAAGGATGAGCAAATAAAAAAAAATAAAATTTTCATTTTTTTTTAAATTGGGTACTAAAGCCCAATGTCAATATTTATGTACAACGGTAAAAAACACGATTAAAAACCATTTCTGATTACTTTTTTTCATTTTAATGCATTTTTTTTTATTTAAAAGACAACATTTTTTCGATGGATCAACTATGGTTCCCTTGGAACGAGCTGTCAAGTATGAGCTTTTCTGTCAAGAAGGACCGCAAGGCTGTAAACAATAATATCAGCAATCTAAGCTTCATTTTAGGACCCAATTCAAATGGAACTGCATTTCTTTTAAGGAAATCGTTGTCGAACTGAAAAATTCATATGAAAATTTGCTTAAACTCTGCAAAGTGCGATTTTTTGTTACACCATTGTTCGTCGAACGCAGAAACAGACACAGAACTTTGTGCCTGTCTTCAACAATGAACAGGAAAAATTTGGAAAAATTTAGAAAATTCTGAAAATTGAGCATGAGCATGTTTGAAAATACAGGAAATTGAAATTAAATTTGTTAACGGCCTAGCTACAATCACTACAAATTCTAAAAATTCAATAATTTCGGAAAATTTGAAAAATTTGGAAAACACAGAAAATCTTAAAAAAATAGAAAATTAAAAATATTCAAAAAATTTAGAAAATTTCTAAAATTATAAAATTAAGAAAATTCAGAGAGTTCAGAAATTTTAGAAAACTCAGAAAATTCATAAAATTCACAAAAATTCTCATGCTCAATTTTCAGAATTTTCTAAAATTTTTTAAGATCTGTTCATTGTTGAAGACAGGCACAAAGTTCTCAAAATTCTAAAAAATTCTCAAATTTCTCAAAATTCTCAAAATTTTCAGAATTCTCAAAATTCTTAAAATTCACAAAATTAGTAAAAAAAAATTCTAAAAATTTAAAAAAATCTAAAAATTCTAAAAATTTTAAAAATTTTCAAAATTCTCAAAATTCTCAAAATTCTCAAAATTCACAAAATTCACAAAATTCTCAAAATTCTCAAAATTCTCAAAATTCTCAAAATTCTCAAAATTCTAAAAATTCTAAAAATTCTAAAAATTCTAAAAATTCTAAAAATTCTCAAAATTCTTAAAATTCTCAAAATTCTCAAAATTCTCAAAATTCTCCAAATTCTCAAAATTCTCAAAATTCTCAATATTCTTAAAATTGGTGTCAATTTTGTCAATTTTGTCAATTTTGTCAATTTTGTCAATTTTGTCAATTTTGTCAATTTTAGTTTTTAGTTTTTAGTTTTTAGTTTTTAGTTTTTAGTTTTTAGTTTTTAAGTTTTTAGTTTTTAGTTTTTAGTTTTTAGTTTTTAGTTTTTAGTTTTTAGTTTTTAGTTTTTAGTTTTTAGTTTTTAGTTTTTAGTTTTTAGTTTTTAGTTTTTAGTTTTTAGTTTTTAGTTTTTAGTTTTTAGTTTTTAGTTTTTAGTTTTTAGTTTTTAGTTTTTAGTTTTTAGTTTTTAGTTTTTAGTTTTTAGTTTTTAGTTTTTAGTTTTTAGTTTTTAGTTTTTAGTTTTTAGTTTTTAGTTTTTAGTTTTTAGTTTTTAGTTTTTAGTTTTTAGTTTTTAGTTTTTAGTTTTTAGTTTTTAGTTTTTAGTTTTTAGTTTTTAGTTTTTAGTTTTTAGTTTTTAGTTTTTAGTTTTTAGTTTTTAGTTTTTAGTTTTTAGTTTTTAGTTTTTAGTTTTTAGTTTTTAGTTTTTAGTTTTTAGTTTTTAGTTTTTAGTTTTTAGTTTTTAGTTTTTAGTTTTTAGTTTAAGCCTTTATCATCGACTCAATCAAAAGGTTGACCCACAACATGACCCAACCAGCATCCAGGTGTCATCAAGTTTAAACAAGTGACCTCTAACAATGTGTGTGGGCGGAAAAAGAGTGTAATTTGAAGGGAGAGGGACTTCCACTCATACGAACAAGTCAGGTGCTCTCTAGTCCTAAGCAAACATTCTTCCCCATTTTCCGGTTCGTGTCCTTTTGTTGTTGAACTGGGCCCCGGTCCTGGTCGGTCAGACACGTTGACTTTTGGGTTTAAATGAGTGTGTGTGTGTGTATGTGTGGTTTGTTACTCTAGGAAATTGAGGTTAATTTTGCTCGATAAATCTCTGGTTTGAGCAGAGGGAAAGAAGAGTGGGGAAGGGGAAAAGGTTAGGACGGTAATCGAATCACTCTTCGAATCTTTTCCAAATAGAATCAAACTCGTAATGAGTTGATCAAAATGTGGTACAGTTACCCCATCTGAAAAAATAGTCATATTCAACTGCTCCGAACTGTACGAGATTGAAATTGATGGAATTTTAACAAATCTGATTTGGGTTCGGTGTAAGCAGCAAATGGATTCTGCGAAGGACGTATTTTTCGGGTTATGTTGAAATGTGACATGAGAAGACACATTTTAGCATTATGAATAATTTAGGAGCAGCTTCTTTTTCTGTGAAATGCTCACTAGTGTCACAGACAAGAGAGTTGTAATTTAATTTCAAATCGATGATTATTTTTTCAACGATCATTTTAAACGATTTTGTGGTGAGTTTAAAATTAACCTCTAAGTTTGACAGATGAAAATCAAATTTGTGACAGTTTCACATGTTCACAGCTAGATGGCGTTAGTAAAAACTGTAGACCTGTCAAATGCACAGAATTGCATTCACCTTCACCTAACAGTATGCAATCCTGCAAACGATAAATCTACGAAAAGTCTTTCCCAACCCATCCTGTAAATCACAATAAAATCCTTCTAAAAGTTGCAACATAAACCACAATTGTTTCAAGGGATTTGTTCGCAACCCCCGCACACAAACAGAGTTGATGGACACCGGGTTGCCAGTGTTGCCAGCAAACTCACTGACTGAATGCAAATGTTTGCGCACGAAAAAGATTGACTCCTTCCCGGGCGAGTTGGATGTTTAGATTGAATTGTGTTGTTTCCTGTGTGTCTGTTTTGCTAAAAGTTTCCTTCTGCGGAGGACAGAGGGCAGCACTGGAAGAGAGGGGCTGGGAAAAGTAAGTTGAAAAACCTGTGGGTGCAATTTTCCACCCGGTTTTATTCGTTTTATTGCAAAAGTTGCTCATTGGCTTGGCATGTGAGTTGAGTTTTTTTTTTCATTCAAAACTTTTGTTTGGTGCTTCTTCAACCGGGGAAGCCAATTACAAATTGATGTGCAGAAACATAACCTAGACATAAACTTTCACTTAGATGCTGTTTTCGACGGAGCGATTTTTACCCTTTTTTAGGTGAAAGACGAGATAGATTCACATTTATTAAAAAATTCACCACTTTTTCATTAAACTCACCACTACTTTTTTCGGACATTTGACAGTTAAATCAACCTCATTATCTTAAAGAAAAATGCCATAAGCAGTGGTGAATTTAATCGTTTTGTTTTTATTCTCACCAAACATTCAAAATGACCGTTAAATTGCTAGTAAAAAACACTTTAAAGTCTTTTTGTCTATGTTAATTCTAATAACATTCGCTTCAACGGATATTTCACCCCTAAATTTAACTCTCACGCCACCAAAATCATTTTCATCAACGCAACATGGCGTTAATTTGCAGTTTTTCCTCCGTCCTCGCGCGTCACCTGCGGTGAAAACATTTTCCAATTTCCCCACGTGCGTGGGATCATTTTCCGCTTCGACTGGGCTATACGGCGGTGCGTGGTCATTACCGTATAATGTGGAACCGGGGACAAATTGGCGGACGCGTTTCATCCGGTGCAGTGACGGAGGGAGCTTCCGGTGATTACGGTACGGGATTTAAAGTCATCACACCATATTTGAGCACTCTGGTTCTATTTTGTGGTGAATATTGTCCATTTCACTTGTCAAACGACCGCAATTCTGATGTGGTGAATTCAAAAATTTCGTTGGTGATTTTGAAATTTTCACTGTTACGTCATACTCAGACGACCCCTTTTTGACATTAACGTAAAACGACACCCAATTCCACGCACATGAAGCACTTGCGGGTACCTGTTGGGTTGGAAAAACAAAAACAAACCCATCATGCGTGGTGTGATGGCCGCACTCGTGGTGGCATGATTGACGCCGGAAATGAAACTTTTTCATGAGTGTCCATCACAGCCTTGGAGCCGAGTTGTTATGGAAATGATGGGAAAATTTGCTTCATTTTTGCAGGCGCTAGAATAAGTTGATGGCAAACTAGTTTTTCAAAAAGGAAATAATTGAAACAACTTAATTTTTTCCAATCAACTTTTTGAAATAAAAAAAAAACAAATTCTCAAGTTCACCACCTAGCTTTTGGCAGCCGTAACTCATAAAAGAAGTATTTGTAAATTTTAAATCATCAGTCAACAATTTAACGGTCAATTTGAATAGTTTGAAAAACTCACCACATCCATTTTAAATTCACCACAGCTCATAACCGAGCGTTTGACAGTTGTCTGAAACTGGAAGCTCACAACTGAAATTGTCAAAGTGTTTACATCTTTTTGTCTGTGGTCGAACTGTCAAACTTAGTTTGTTTACCTCAGAAATTCTAGCACTCTTTCCTCCGAAATTTGATTAAATGGTTGAATTCCCTCATCAAAAAAATTAAAAACCGAAAACACGAGGGGGTTAATAAATGTTACTCAATTTCCCAGGTCCAGATTACCTTTTTCCCAGAGCAAAAACAACCCCCTCCAGCAAAGTTGTCCTGTCTGGTGAAAAGTGAGGTTAGTTTTTGGGGCCTAACCTTTTGTTGTAGTAGATTACGGTTCTGGTCGGTGCTGTCCGGGGTTTTAAGATTGATGGGGGTTGACCGGACATGCCTTCTTTTTGGTTCGCACACGTGTGTTTTACTATTCATATTTTAATCAGTTTTGTGTTGAGTTATGGAACTTTGGGAAGGATGAATGGGGTGAACATTTTGAACAGAATTTTAATGAATTTAGGTCCTGCTTAAATAACAAAAATGTTAAAGGACCGGAATCCAATTTAAAAAGAATTGCAGAAAAAAAAAAACAAACAAAAATATTTGAACTGTCAAATTCGTGGTGAATTTAAACTATTATGGTGAGTTCATTCAAATTAATCGTTAAATTTGTAATTGACAGAATTTAAAGCGGTTTTCCAGCCGAATTTCCAGCTGTTATTCCTACACTGCCCATGATCGCATAAATGTCCCATATGCATTTTCATCGATTTCGAGTTATTGATGCAGTTTGGTTCAAAATCGTGTGCTCTTTCAAAAGAGCCTATAACATCCAGTACTTTGTTCTAGAAATCAGGAGGAAATCCAGTTTTTTCGTGAAAACTTAACACGTAGCCTTATGTGTGGGACAAACTTCAAATGCGTTTTTCTCAGCTTGCTGTTTTTGCATATGGGACATTTATGTGAACATGGGCAGTACAAACACGTACCACAACCATTTGCGATAATTGAAACAACGTTGCAAAACGAAAACATCCTGCTGGGTGTAGTTTTCGGAGCCAGGTATTCCCGTCAGCTTCCTGAATTCTTCCGGTTGTGACGTGCCAATGATGGGGTCGTTCCATTTCGTCCACCTAATGAGACTTAGGGGTTCTTACGCAGAGTTAATTTTAGGTTTTTTGACAGATATTTTTTTTGAGGAAATTATTTTTATTATGTTTTTAAAGGAAAAAAATATCTCAACACTTTGAAGAAAAAATTAAACTTTCAGTAACCCCTGAAACAAACTCAACTCATTCAGCAACAGGAGCATGAACGTGAAATGAAAATGTTTTAGGAGCATGAACGTGAAATGAAAATGTTTTAATTGGAAAACTGAATCCATTACGAATGTGCTGCTACTTAAACTCAAGTATATCAGTAGGTACTTGATTTTTTGGTTCTGTTTTGTTCTGTAGATGGCGTCATCGTTGGAGCATTGGAGTTTTGACATTTTTGTGGGAAAATGTTTGTTTTTTTACCTTCCAAAAATTCAAATAATACAATAATAAAAAAAAATTAAATAATTAAATAATTAAATAATTAAATAATTAAATAATTAAATAATTAAATAATTAAATAATTAAATAATTAAATAATTAAATAATTAAATAATTAAATAATTAAATAATTAAATAATTAAATAATTAAATAATTAAATAATTAAATAATTAAATAATTAAATAATTAAATAATTAAATAATTAAATAATTAAATAATTAAATAATTAAATAATTAAATAATTAAATAATTAAATAATTAAATAATTAAATAATTAAATAATTAAATAATTAAATAATTAAATAATTAAATAATTAAATAATTAAATAATTAAATAATTAAATAATTAAATAATTAAATAATTAAATAATTAAATAATTAAATAATTAAATAATTAAATAATTAAATAATTAAATAATTAAATAATTAAATAATTAAATAATTAAATAATTAAACAATTAAAAAATTAAATAATTAAATAATCAAATAATTAAATAATTAAATAATTAAATAATTAAATAATAAAATAATTAAATAATTAAATAATAAAATAATTAAATAATTAAATAATTAAATAATTAAATAATTAAAAAATTAAATAATTAAATAATTAAATAATTAAATAATTAAATAATTAAATAATTAAATAATTAAATAATTTAATAATTTAATAATTAAATAATTAAATAATTAAATAATTAAATAATTAAATAATTAAATAATTAAATAATTAAATAATTTAATAATTTAATAATTAAATAATTAAATAATTAAATAAATAAATAATAAAATAATTAAATAATTAAATAATTAAATAATTAAATAATTAAATAATTAAATAATTTAATAATTTAATAATTAAATAATTAAATAATTAAATAAATAAATAATAAAATAATTAAATAATTAAATAATTAAATAATTAAATAATTAAATAATTAAATAATTAAATAATTAAATAATTAAATAATTAAATAAATAAATAATTAAATAATTAAATAATTAAATAATTAAATAATTAAATAATTAAATAATCAAATAATTAAATAATTAAATAATTAAATAATTAAATAATTAAATAATTAAACAATTAAATAATTAAATAATTAAATAATTAAACAATTAAATAATTAAATAATTAAATAATTAAATAATTAAATAATTAAATAATTAAATAATTAAATAATTAAATAATTAAATAATTAAATAATTAAATAATTAAATAATTAAATAATTAAATTATAAAAAATATATTTTTTTTTTAATTTTATTATTTCGAAATCGATGCCTTAAAATTTTCCGGAAATTTGGAATTTTCCTAACACCTGAAAAAGTCTTTCTGTAGATGACTGAAGCAAGTACATACGACATGCAATGTCTTCTGAGTTTATTTCAATTCTGTGGAAAAAGGTCGTTTGATGTTCACAAATCACACTTATATCAAACAATTTCTTCGAAAGCACCATGCGTCTCCATACCCCTTCAAAGACTCTCTTTTCAAAAAGAAACTCAACAAACAACTTTCCACCAACTATTCCAACACAACAATAGACCAGCAACGCTGCTGCAGCTGCTTCAATTTTGCCGAAGCACCCACCATTTCCACATACATTATGACCAAGTAAAAGCACACCAGAAAATGCAAAACATATTTTCCCGGAGAATCGCATACCGAAAGCTCTCTCACTCTTTCAAATGCAAATGAAATTTTGCGCCGGCTTTTGTGGCGCGGAAGCCAAAACAATTTGCCAATGATGGTTTTGTTTTGGATGTTTCGGCCTAAATGGAATTTAAATCCGGAACTTTACGGTGAGTTGATGTTTAAGGATTTTGTTTGAGGACAAACAAGTTGACAGAATTGTGTCATAAATTTACACTTGAAAAAAAATCAATCTGTCAAAATAGTTTCCAATTTTCACAACTAGATGGCGACAGCAGAAACGCAAATCTGAACGTCTGATAATCTGTGGCCTCACCATTCTAACAAATTCCACATTTGCACTCGAAATCCCACACAATAAATTCCATTTCCTACTCGAATGATAAGGACTCTCCACCCTGAAAAAAGTTCAACCATATTTGAGAGTAAATATTTCGATTTCTGGTGGATAATGCAGACAAGCATCACAGCTCAACACGAGAAACGTGCTCATCAATAAATTCATCGGTGTTCATCGCGGATGCACTGAGCTCAAACGATATATTTTACATGCTGTGCTGTGAATGGTAAAAAGTGGAACGATACAGGGCAATTGGAAATGCAATTTCCGTAATGCTTTTTACAGAAAGGCTTATCGATACACTGTTGTACAAATTGTCGATGGGTTTTTGGGTGCAGTTTTGCTCTTTTTTGTCTACCGTCTACCGTCTACCGTCTACCGTCTACCGTCTACCGTCTACCGTCTACCGTCTACCGTCTACCGTCTACCGTCTACCGTCTACCGTCTACCGTCTACCGTCTACCGTCTACCTTCTACCGTCTACCGTCTACCGTCTACCGTCTACCGTCTACCGTCTACCTTCTACCGTCTACCGTCTACCGTCTACCGTCTACCGTCTACCGTCTACCGTCTGACATCTAACGACAGTTTAACGTCTAAATTCAAAATTAAAAAAAACTCAACTTCCCCAATTTACTTCCAATGCGGCCAACGTCTAACGACTAACGTCTAACGTCTAACGTCTAACGTCTAACGTCTAACGTCTAACGTCTAACGTCTAACGTCTAACGTCTAACGACTAACGTCTAACGACTAACGTCTAACGTCTAACGTCTAACGTCTAACGTCTAACGTCTAACGTCTAACGACTAACGTCTAACGACTAACGTCTAACGACTAACGTCTAACGACTAACGTCTAACGTCTAACGACTAACGTCTAACGACTAACATTTAACGACTAACGTCTAACGACTAACGTCTAACGACTAACGTCTAACGACTAACGTCTAACGACTAACGTCTAACGACTAACGTCTAACGTCTAACGACTAACGTCTAACGACTAACATTTAACGACTAACGTCTAACGACTAACGTCTAACGACTAACGTCTAACGACTAACGTCTAACGACTAACGTCTACCGTATGGCGTCTATCGTTTTTAACAAAGTCCAACTTCAATGCTAAAGAAACTCACCTTTTCCAATTTCCCTTCAATTTTTGGAAAATTCATGTTTTCGTCGAAACCACACGGGCAAATCTCCATGAATAGACCCACACCTGCATCATTCATGAAGATCTCCCACTGGCTGCGCGGCAAGGTTTTCCCGAAGAAAATCGATTCCAAAATGGACAACTACTTCCGGGTGCCTGGACCAAGAGCAACAGGAGTCGGCGGCAGACTCTTTCAAGCGTTAGAGAAATGTAGCACAGACAATTGGATCACTTTATATGTGATATTGCAAAAATAAACAAGTCTGTCACGATATGTCAAACGAAACATGCTGTGGTGAATATAGATTCATGTGGTGAAACTGCGAAATCCACCCTTCTGTGCCTCAACTCAAGCTCCCAAGAATTCCCGGAATGAAATTTGACCACGCCGCCACGATCAAACGACGGCACATTTAATATTTATTGGAAAACATGAAAAATGTCACAAATTGAAAATGTCGCCAGCTAGGTTAGGTTATGTTCGTGTTTCATTTCACTCGCTAGAGAAGGGGGGTAAAAAATCGAACAAGTTCAAATTGTGATGAAATATTGAGCTGCTCTTCAACCGTTGGCAAGTCAATCGCAGAATCGGTATCCGATACTGTGAGAGGTGGAAGCAGGTTTTGTAAGCCCGCCAGGAGTACATGGACCAGTTTCCGGCAATTTGTGCATGCTGCTGCAGCTGCAGTCATGACTAGGATAACGTATATTTGAAAGGAGCGCACGTGGGAAGAGATGGTGGGATGTGCACGTGAAAATGGTATAAAAAAAATGAAACGTCAATTTCAGACACTTGTTTAAAATCAAACGTCTTAATCAGACGTTTAAATCTAAAAACATCAAATTTGCATTTTTTGACAGTTCTTCACCACAAAACGTTCACAGTTGTATGGTTTCACAACTAGGTGGCGCCCGAATTAGAGTGCTACGGTAAGTCGCCTTAAATTATGCAAAGCACCTTAAAAGCTTTCGCATGCACATTGGAAGTAATCTTCTCGAAAGCAAATTGGTTAGTTTGAAGCCGGCTTGGTCATTTAGAAAAGTTAGAACCGCTTAAATTGGAAAAGAAAGATTCAGCAGAGCACAGATGAACAGATGACATGCTTAACAAAGCATTATGTCAGTTTGAAGCACAGACAAATAGACTCACTTTTTTAACAACTTTATCAATCATAGCAAAATTAGAGTTTCAAACAACTGTCAAAATCTTGTAAATTAAATGTAAATGTAAATGATGGTGTGGTGAATTCAAAATTGCCGTGGTGAGTTTCCAGTAATTCAATTCGGCCTTTTGATTGTTGACGCTCCAAAAACTCGCCTACAAAACTTATTTCTGCAGAGTAAAAGTGACCTTCAAAACCCTCCCCCAAACCCAAAATGGTGATAAATTTCTGAAATCTTTCAGAAGCAAACCCTAAACCTAAAGTAGCTTTCTCCTGACCCCCCTTAAGGGCAAGTCAACCCATTTTTTCCTTCTTTTTTCTCCTCTTTTGCCCCACCAAGAAGTGCCTTTCCTTATCTCGTTAGGGATGAAGTGAAGATAATTTAATTTTATCGCCACATCCTTATGATCCTACCCCCCACGTATTTTTTTGCTGCTGCTTTGTTAGCGACACCATTAGCACTTACACTGCAGACGAGCTGCCGTGTTTGTGAGTGTTATTCCTTCAGTGGAGCGGGGAGTGACTTTCTGGACTGCTGAAAAAGTCTGGACTTGAATATGTTCGATTCGACCCGGATCTTCCCGGGACGTTCAGTTGATCATGATATGCTTTCATCGTTGTGGAGATTGTTGCCCCCTTTTTTGTCAAATGGTTTTAGGGTAAACTAGTCAAAAGTTGACTGAGGTCCTAAGTCATCAAGTCTTGGGATGCTTCCAGTTGTGAATTCATCAAATTTTAGGTCATTAAGAGTCTTTCAGTTTTGAATTCATAAAATTTTAGGTCATTGAAAGTCTTTCAGTCCTGAATTCATCAAATTTTAGGTCGTTGGGAGTCTTTCAGTTTTGAATTCATCAAATTTTAGGTCATTGGGAGTCTCCCAGTCTTGAATTCATCAAATTATAGGTCATTGGAAGTCTTTCAGTCTTGAATTCATCAAATTTTAGGTCATTGGGAGTCTTTCAGTCTTGAACTCATCAAATTTTAGGTCATTGGGAGTCTTTCAGTCTTGAATTCATCAAATTTTAGGTCGTTGGGAGTCTTTCAGTCTTGAATTCATCAATTTTTAGGTCATTGGGAGTCTTCAAGTCTTCATTACTGATTTCTCTTAAAATTCACCACAACAGCTCACCTTACCCTACTATCACTTTTACAACCCAAAAATTTCCCCACTATCGCTGCTCTTCCCCCTCCCCCTCGCCGGTCATATTGAAAAGTTGTTCTGGCGTTGACGTGCTCGTGTCAAAGGGGGGGGGGGGGGGGGGAAATGACTCCATTTCCAAGCGGGTACGTCCGTCCGGCAGCGATGCCATTGTCTTTCTCGGGGTCCAGTTTGAACCGAGGGGCACTTGAAGCAGTTTTTGATGCTACCATGCATTTATGGAACAAAATCGTTGTATCGGTAAAAGTGTTTTACTTTTAATTGGAAAAGAAACCTTTTATGGCAAGAATAAACAACATTTAATAATACAGTGTTAATTTCATAAAAAAATGTGCTTAAGTAAGTTAAAAAAACATGTTGTTATTGTATTTAACGCTTCTGGCTAACATCCGAGTCCAAGCTGTACCGATTATAACGGTACGTCAACGGTAACTTCCGAAGACCCCAAGCTGGACGGTTCCGGATGGACGTTTCGACGCGGGACAGCAAAGTAGCGAACAGGATGGTCCATCAGGACAGGTTTGGAGAAGTTGGCTGTTGATTCGGGAAGGGTGGTCGACGACGCGACGTTTCCCGGCTGAGAAGTGAAGTGCCTGAACAGGGAGTTCCAGAACCTGGAAGCGCATCCGGAACATGGGGTTGATGAGGCCCTCGGAACGGAATTTGATTTCGAGCACTTCATCCTCCTTCCACAATGACACAGATTTTTCATGCTCGCTGTCCCCAGCTGAAGCTGCGCCGTCGCGATGTGAGCGTTTATGGGCGGGAAGTTGCTAAAAGAGGTGGAAAGTAAGGGAAGTTGGCTAGCCACTGCACACATCCTCAATACTCACCGGTGTTGTGAACGGCCGACATCGAGTGCAACATCCGCGCTGACCACATCCGATTATGCCGCTTCTTGCCGTCCTCCTCTTCTTCGGATCCTTTCTCGTACTTGTCCAAAAATCGGATGTTATTCTTCTTCAACCAGGCCCGTGATACTGACGTAGCTTGCTGAAGCCGCCACCAAATGTTTGGTGGCGCTGTTTCGGGAATAACATTTCAGAGGTCACAAATCAAAATATAATAAGTCTTAATTATTTTTTTGGAAAATAATCCTGTAGCTGCTCATATTGATTCTTTTCATTAAAATAAACCATAAATGCCGCCACCAACAATATATGTTTAGCATCAGGTCTCAGGCAAAGCTTCCCAGCAGGTGTCTTTTTCAAATCCTCTGAAATGTCTTCCGCAAGTTCTTATTTGGCCAATGAACTTACAGATCATCATAATGTTAATTTAAATCTGCAATTTGAGGCGGTTGGACTCAACCATGTTGTTGGGAAACCTTAAGAGCGAGTCCACGAACAGGGCATAGCCTAGGGCATAGCCCATTGTTAGGGACGTTATGGGGCTCACGTTGTGGGGCTTTACAAAAAAGCATGTTTTTGAGTCAAACAAACCAACTTCTATGGTACCCCGTGGTTTGAATGTGTTGGTAAATTTTCGACAAGAAAGCCAAAACAGCTGTTTTTAGACATAAAAGTTCAAATTTAGAAACTAATTTTGTTGTTTTGTGTCTATTCCTACTGAAACAAATTAAAAAATATTCAAATACAAGTTCTTCCCGGCAAACTTCGTCCTGCCATTTTTAAGTTTCCTGACGTTTCTTGCTTGTTTGCTAATTTAGCCTCCAGTGATCAAAATTTTATTTTACGCAGCTTTTCCCATACAATCTGCAGATTTTCCGGAATCGGTTCCAGAGTGGCCAAAGTTGTAACTTTTTGGCGTAAGAACCTTCCTTGGGCTTATACGAACCCAACGCAACAAAAAGCACCTCGAACCGACGCGCCGTATTGAACTGATTCGCGTTCGAACAAAACCGTCGAAATTTTTTATATATATATATATAGATTGTGCAAAAACATTGCTAAAATCACTTCTCAATTCACCCCATGTGTCTCGATTTGCCCCGGATAATGGTACACATTTAATTTCATTTTAACTAACGAAACAAAAATAAAGAAAAAAAATATTTTCGTCTTTTCGATTTTGCGCCCTTTTCGTCATGTTACTCCCCATAATTTTGACACTAGACACCAAAACTTTGGTACTTTTTAGGCTTCAGTGACATTGTATGCAGATGACAGCCGAAGCATCCCCGTGTCTTCAACGCAATCTCCTTGTTCACGCAATGCGTCGGCAGCGCCATCTCCTTGATGATCTCGTCCCAGTCCTCGCGGGAATCGACCTTCATCCACCAATCCCGGGTCACCACCACCGAATACAACCGGTTCGAATCTACATTCCTACCACCCATCCTACAAAAACAAACAAAATCAATTACAAAACACCCAAGCTTCCTTCTAACCCATTCCGGTCGTGAAACAGCTGCAGGTCCTGCAGGAAGCTGCAGCCATGGCCTTTTCGAACCCTCAACCTCGTCCCGCACAAGCACCACCAAAGCACCACCCTCCTTAGCCGGCGTTTTGCTGCTGCTGTTTGGCTTACGAAGATGTCCGCACCGAGGTCCGCACTCGAGTCCTGGCTGCCGCCGCGGTCGGCTTTGATTCGCGTTCTGGACTCACCAGGCACCACCGGACCCACCAAAATATTTGTTTACATTTGGAACTTAGGCGTACACGGTTGCACGAGAACGTCAAAATGAAAGAAATTATACAGTCGTATTAAAAGTTAAGACTTTTAAATCAGTTAGTAAGGAGATTTTCAAAAACTGTAGCAGTAAAAGTTTTCATTTTTAAAACAAGAAAAAAACTTTCCCTTCACCAAATTTTAGCAACTTTTTAATTCAAAAGTAAGTTACTTTTGTCATTACAGTAATATTTTTTTTTGTGTGTGGTCAAATTCATAAACATAATCAAAACATAAACAAACAAACGTGAGCAATTTTAGCATAGACAAACAGACGTAAATCCTTGAACAATTTTCTTTAAAATCCATCGCTCACTCTTTACTAGCGTCATCTAGTTGTGAACGTGCAGACTCAAGGAACTGTCAAACGCGTGTAAATGATCTGTGGTGAATTCAAATAGCCGTGGTGAGTGATCATCACTCGTTACTAGAGCCACCTAGTTGTGAACGCGAGAACCTTAAACCGTGCAGTTTGAAGCAACTGTCAACGAGCTGAGGTGAATTCACAATTGCAGTGGTGAGTTTAAAATGACTTTTTTGACAACAATAAAAACAATGACTGTTGTTTGATGAACTATTTTTGACATTCTCCGAGTTATTTTGACATTCTTTGAATTATTTTGACCTCTTTTTCGTAAAATGTTCTCAACTGTTCTTCATTGACCCGTTCCCAATTTCCTCTTCACCAAAAAAAGTATCTAAATGTTTTCATTTTTTTGTGTTTCCTCAATCCCCGAAAAAGGACACAACATTCTTCGGAGTTTGATAGCGCGGTGATAAGGGTTGAATGGCGTTTTTTGTTTGTTTTGTCTTCCCTTGTTACAAGCTCCTTCTGTTGGCATTTTGTTTCCTTCTCCTGAAATTGAACTCACGCGGTGAAGTCCACCCGGATCTCTGGAAGTCATTAAATTTCCTGGATATTTTGTCGTTTTTTTTTGTTGGCAGCATTTCCGGTGATAAGCTGGAGGTAATCTGCCGGTAGATTAATGGTGATAAGCTGCTTTTGTTTTGGACGAAAAGAAAAAAGGGAGGATAATTGACAGGCAGCTGTCACGGGTTTAACTTTGAGATAATTCAGAGGAAAACATAAATTTTATTTAAATCTCGTCTTAAAAGGTGTGGATGAGTCGTTCTGAATTAGCGTGTATGTTTTTGTAAGCAAAAAACAACTGTCACATAACGTCACCTAAAATTTGATTGACGTTGACTGCCCTTCAATATGATGCAGGTCAAGGTCATCTAACATCAAGGTAACAAAACTGTTAAAATTAATTTCTTCGAGATGATGGTAATTTTTTCAAATAAGTTTGATATTTTCTAACCATTTATTTAAAAAAAATTCTTCCAACATAACTTAGAAAAACAAATTTTCTCGGTTCAATGATGCATAAAATTGACAATGATGACGGTTCTTGTCACCTTTTTGGATAGGGGAAGCCGCCGCTGACGGATGTTTGGTCCTCATCCGAGCACCACCACGTAGATTGACGTGAGCACGGCCTCACATGATACGGTGGGTACGTGTAATATTTACTGTCTAACCCTGCAGCAAATGGGGATCCTGGGCTAAGGAGATGAAAATAATCGTGGGTTTTGATTTTGAAGTAAACGTCAAAATTTCAAGGTGCACAGATAAACAGACAGAAATCTTTTTTTAATTCAATAATTTGAATGTTTTGAAACTCACCACGGCAATTTGCAATTCACCACAGCTCACTGACACGCGATTGACCGTTGCTTGAAAATGCAACACATTCATGTAAATGGTGAGAAACGTGCGTTCACAACTAGGTGGAGCTAGTGAGAAGTGATTTATGGATTTTTTTTTGCAGAATTAAGTATGTTTGTCTGTGGTAGAAAAATAGATCTAGAAAAACATATTCATAAATTGTTTTCACAATTTTTTAATTACATTTTGATAGCTTTTTTTTTCAAAACAAATCAACAAAATTTGAATTATTTGGACAGTTCACTCATATTGCATTTCCTTCATTCAGGTTCAAGATCGATAAAGGGACGGATAACAGCAAAACAACATAGCATAACACGGAACCCAAACATCAAGTCAGGAAAAAGGCATACATGCAGTGTTTCCGATATGTTTTCCGACAACGACTTGTGACGATGGTGGTGAAAAAATACGGCAGTCTAAAATTGAAAATTAAGCCTTAAATTTAATATTGCCTAAAAAAAATCTTAAAACTAGTTTTTTCTGCAATTTTGTTTTTCAAATCTCGAATTTTCAACAGTTTAAATTTGGAGGAAATTTTACGAAAAAAAAAGTGACAGCAAACAAAAAAATATTTAAAGGGGAAAGTAATGTGGTTTTAGTGCAGAAACTCACCACAGAAAATTTGAACTCACCACCACGTATTTACGCGCGTTTGACAGTTGCTTGAATCTGTATGCACGCACACAATCTTTTATTGCTGATTGTGCGCGCGTTCTCACAAAGATGGCTCTAGTGAGGAGTCACTGATTTAATGTTTGATCACAGACAAACAGACGTAGTTTCATTTGAGCACATTTTCAGAAATGCATGATGCAAATTCAAGCAACTGTCAAACGTGATTAAATTAAGGGTGGTGAATTACAAAATTTTGTGTTGAGTTTCTACACTTTAACAACACAACTTTCCCCTTTCAAGATTTTTTATTAAGAAAAATCACTTTTTTTCCGTCAAATTTCCACCAAAACCTTCACCGATTCCACGGCAGGTCCAAGAGGACGCTGTTGTCACCATCGCCGCCGGGGCCATGTTTTATTGCATTGTTGTGAGTGTGGCGGCGGCGTAACTCTTGTTAACGCGCTCGCCTCTCTCTCGAAGGTAATTGGAAAAATGGCTGAAGATATTCGCATCCGTTGAGGGGGCTCCTTGAAGGGTTTTTTTGGGGTGAAAAGATGCGTTTGGCAAGATTGGAAGGCTTTTCTTTCTCATATAAATAAAAGAGGAAAAGGTGAAGATTGGCGAAATTGCGGTACTCAAATAAAGGTGGGTTTGTTTTCTTTGTGGGGTGTGATTTTACCATTTGAGTGGATCAAAAAACAGTTTTTCAAAGTGATGCCCTCTTTTTATTATCTTTTCCCAGATTTTGTTTGAATACCTCAATCAAACGTTTACCGAAGGTACGCAAGTTCAATTTTCCTACTGCTTCTATCTAAGGGAGTTTGTTTTTGCCTGTAACTTTCCTTCTCCGGTGCTCTTAGTTCAATATCGTTAATGGATTTTGTTGAAAAATGAGAGCCCCTTTTCGTAGAGGGTCGTTTATTGACAAATAATTCATCCATTGCGATGAAAAAGTCTTTTTATCAAACTTTTCTTTTGATGCTGTGGTTAATTAACAAAACTGTTTTTTTTCTTCTCTTTTTTACTTGAATAAAAAAAGGTCAAATTGAATGATCTAAAATTCACCACTGCAAGTTTTATTCACCACACGCAACTGTCAAACATGCAACTGTAAAACGCATTTAAATGATCTGTGGTGAATTTTAACTTGTCGTGGTGAGTATCTGATCATTCAAATAAACCGTAAAATAGTTGATGAAGGATTTAAAAAAATCACGTCTTCTTGTCTAAGATCAACACAATTTCAATTTTAAATTCCCTCCCTTCCTAGAAGTCCATCAGGATAAGCCTTACTCTCTAATTAGCAACACAACAAGGGGCCTGTCTCGTTGGAGGAAATCTTGTCCAGATGTGCCTCCGGATCAGGAGCAGAAACTTTTCAACCCCCTTCTAGTATTGTGAAGGAACAAATTACAACAAAGTTGTACTACTCGTTCGGAGAATCTGCGGATTGTACTTGTTTTGAAACAAAATGAAACTTTGTGCGATAATGGCGAGGGTCAGCCCAGGAAGTATAAAGTTGGGTTAGTTGATACCTTTTGGACGATGGGCTGTAATTTTGTGATGGACAGTTTCTTATGTTGGCAAAGGCAATCAGATGAGAAAATCAAAATTTATTCGGATCTCTTCGAACAGTCTAGAATGATCTAGAACTCACCACGGTCATTTTGAGTTCACCAATGCATTTTTATACGCGTTTGACAGTGGCATGTAACACACCACACATTTTGCGCAGTGTGCAAGTTCACAACTAGATGGCTCTGGTGAGAAATTGATGAATTTGTTTAATGATTTACGTCTATTTGTCTGTGATGGTAGTGCACTTGAAAACAACTCAAAGCAACTGTCAAATTGCATGTAAATTAACAGAAAAATTGCTTATTTCTAAATATTAATTTCCATAATTTCCAATTTGTCTGTGGTCCCACTTCGCAAACAAGCAAAGACTTTGATAGCAGCCTGTCAAAGTTTCAAAATTAAATTAAATCATGTTTACCACCTTTCCAACAAATGCTGCTGCCGACCCGAAAGAAAGAGCTGCGATACCATGAAAATATAATTAAATTAAGCGCCGCACAAGCGCGCCAGCGGGTAATCATCATCAAATTACGAAACAAGGATTTAAATTTCCAACCAATTAAAGATAATCGCGCCTAAAGATGGGCCCCCGCGCATCTTTTTCGTCAACAAGCAGCAGTTTGGCTGTCTGAAGTTTTTTGAAAGAACATTTCCCGAGTAACAGTTTGATAGAGCAAGGCTTCTGCGAATGTCATAATAGGTCACAGACAACTAGATTATTTTTTTACAATTTGAGGTCTTGAAATTTTGAAATCAGTGCCATCTGTTGACATAAAATGAAAACATTTTTTTCTAACTCATCTTCAAATGCATCATTCAAAATTACTAAAACGAAGGTGGCGCCACCAGAAAATATTGCGGTGAGTTTTGGAACTTCAACATCTTAAAACTGATTTAAAATTACATTTCTAAGCTTTTGTTTGTCTGTGCCACCTTTTCAATCGAGCTCCAGCATCGGCCAATAGCCAGTCAAGTCGGTGTCTACCCACTCGCGAAAAAAAAACAAGTTATTTCTTTTCGCAGTTCGAAGAGTTTTCCAACTTCAACTTTTCCTCTCGACTGAACTCGCCTGCAGACGGGGGAAAAATTTTACTCCAAAAGTTTTTTCCTCGACTCTTTTTGTTGAACCAATCGAATCGGAAGAAAACGCCAGCTGAACACTTGCGAACACTGAATTAGTAAAGTTGCTGTCCTGGTGGACGACTCTATTAGGAGTGGCTGCTGGCAGCACTGTTTCTGTGGAGTCTATTTGTGCAGGGGAAGTTCATATAAAAATCTCCGATTCCGCAACTCTCATTAGCAACATCCGGCTGGACGCGCTGTGAAATGGATCGGTTCAGACCAAGTTGTGAACGGGGTTGGGGCGTTCTGTCCCATGATACGGTTGATAAATCGTGATAATTTAAGCGTGGAGAAAGGAGGGGGATGCACTTTTTTAGCCGATTAAAGAGGACCCGTGTTGCAGGTTGTGCACTTCCGGAATGTCGAGTTTGTTATTGCATTATCAATTTTTATTTTGTCTGAAGCTCAGAAGGAGAATAATTTCAAGAATTTTGCTAGATTTCAAAAATAGAAATCTTTAAATCAATCAATAAATAATTTAACGGTCAATTTGAAAATATGAGGAAACTCACCACTGCAAGTTCTAATCACCACATCTCGTTTATTTGACATTTGTTTAAAAGCGTTACACGCACTCTTCCATCAATCTTTCTTTTGGTACAAGTATTAAAAACTAGATGGCACTATTAAGACATTTTTGCTTTACGTCTGTTTGTCTGTGGTAAAAGTCAAATTAAGATCATGAAAAAGTATTTTTTCCTTCATGTTTATAATCGTCAATAACAAACAACCTTGTTCGATAGAATTATCGTCGATTATATTATCGTCTAACGATAACGATAATGGTTATCGTTATCGTCGGGACGATAACAATAATCTAACGTTATCGTTATCTCGATAATTCTATCGGCAAAAATCTTATCGCCGATAACAGACGATAACTCATTTTTAAAATCTTTCATAAACTTACTTAATCCATCAATATAATGTAAAATTTTATTTTTTTTAAGTAATATTTTTTAAAATTTGCAATATGGGTATCAAACGACTTCAAATTTTGCATGAATTTTCACTGTTTTAGAGTTTTTTAATGAAATACTAAAATTTTCACAAAATTCCGTATTTTTTTGAAAATACTCAAATTTTTGTAATTCGCAATTACAAATGTGAAAATTTGAGTATTTCATTCAAAAATCTCTAAAACAGTTAAAATACATGTAAAATTTAGAATCGTTTGATACACATACTGCGAATTATAAAAAAATTAGTATTTTCGAGAAAAGACGGTATTTTGTGAAAATTTCAGTATTTCATTAAAAAACTATAAAACAGTTAAAATACATGCAAAATTTCGAATCGTTTGATAACCATATTGCGAATCAGAAAATTTTTAGTATTTTCGAGAAAATACGGTATTTTGTGAAAATTTGTAGTTTGTGAAAATTTGAGTACTTCATTCAAAAAAACTCTAAAACAGTGAAAATGCGTGAACAATTTCGAATCAATTGATACCCATATTGCAAATGATACAAAATTTAGTATTTTCGAGAAAATACGTTATTTCGTGAAAATTTCAGTATTTCATTATAAAAACTCTAAAACAGAGAAATTGCAGGCAAAATTTCGAATCGTTTGATAACCACATTGCGAATAATAAAAATTTGAGTATGTTCGAGAAAAAACGGTATTTTTTGAAAATTTCAATATATTTCATTCAAAAATCTCTAAAACAGTTAAAATACGTGCAAAATTTGGAAATTTGCGAGTTTTTAAAATTTTTGAGTATTTTCGAGAAAATACGGTATATTGTGAAAATTTGAGTATATCATTCAAAAAAAAAAAAAAAAGACTCTAAAACAGTAAAAATGCATGCAAAATTTCGAATTCGGTATCAAACCATATTGTCAATTATAAAAATTTGAGTATTTTCGAGAAAGTACGATATTTTGTGAAAATTTCAGTATTTCATTAAAAAAAAACTCTAAAACAGTTAAAATACATGCAAAATTTTGAATGGTTTGATAACCATATTGCGAATCATAAAAATTTGAGTATTTTCGAGAAAATACGGTATTTTGTGAAAATTTGAGTATTTCATTCAAAAATCTCTAAAACAGTTAAAATACGAGCAAAATTTGGAAATTGCGGATTATAAAAATTTGAGTATTTTCGAGAAAATACGGTATTTTGTGAAAATTTGAGTATTTCATTAAAAAAATCTCTAAAACAGTGAAAATATATGCAAAATTTCGAATCGTTTGATACCCATATTTCGAATAAAAAAAAATGAGTATTTTCGAGAATATGCGGTATTTTGTGAAAATTTGAGTACTTCATTTAAAAAAACTCTAAAACAGTGAAAATGCATGCAAAATTTCGAATCGTTTGATATCCATATTGCGAATTATGAAAATTTGAGTATTTTCGAGAAAGTACGGTATTTTGTGAATATTTGAGTATTTCATTAAAAAAATTCTAAAACAATTAAAATACATTCCAAATTTCGAATCATTTGATACCCATATTTTGAATTATAAAAATTTGAGTATTTTCGAGAAATTCCGGTATTTTGTTTAATTTTTGGTATTTCATTAAAAAAAACTCAAAAACATTGAAAATGCATGCAAAATTTCGAATCGTTTGATATCGATATTGCAAATTCAAAAAATCTGAGTACTTAAAAAAACGGTAATTTGTGTTTTTTTAGTATTTATACTTTGAAGATTGCCATATTATCAAAAAAAAAAAATCTACTAAGAGGAAGCTTGAAAATTTAACATAATATGTTTTGTTTCAGTAAATTTTAGAAATATATCAAATATAATATATCAAATATAAGTTAACGATAGAACTAACGTTATCGTTATCGACCCTAGATAATTTTATCGTTAACAACCTTGGTCAATAATAATTAAAAAAAACTTAACAAAGCTGAATTGAACGTCTGATTATCTCTGACATAACATCATCAAAGGAATTCCACTTAAAAAATGCTCTAAACTACATGAAGGGTACAATTTCCATCAAACATCTTCATCATCATACACGCTCATTACAGAGATGCCTTGTAATCAGCATAATTGACGTCTGGCTCTTAACAAGCTTGTTTTTCTTTGATTTCAGGTCAGCAATTAGTCAAAAAGCTTGCCCTGTTCAGAGATGTTTCAAGTTGAAATGTTACTTCGTGTTTTTACTTTGTGATTGTCGCATAAAAATATCAGTGATGAATTATGTTTACTGAAAAAAAAACTTTCAAACTCACCACAACAATTTTAAATTCACCTCTACTAATTTGCTGTCAGCTGTCAAACGCTTCAAAGTAAGCTGTGGTGAATTTAAATTAGTGTGGTGAACTTCATTTGTTCAAATTATTTGACAGTCAAAATATTGATTAAGGAGTTTCACAAGAGATTTACGCATGTTTTTTCTGTGAACCGCTCAAAATCTCAATTTCCACCTTTCAACGAAACTGACGTCAGCCGTGTTAAATTCGCTTTAAATTCAGACTATGGCGCCTCCGGTAGACTATATCATGCCTCCTGCCAAAGCCACATGTGTTCCGAACGGGAAATACGTGGTTCTGGGGGATCTGGTCATCAGTCCGGGTTCTGAGGCTGCGTTCGCGTCGATGCCACTCTTCAAAGGAAACTCAATTTTGATGAATTTCGCCCAGCTCAAACTTGTGCTGATAGCACAGACAAGCATAAGGGGAATTTTGATTTGTTTTAGTTAAAACACTAGTGCCATCTGGTTGTGAACGTGCGACTTTCAAGCAACTGTCAAACGCGTGTAAACGGGCTGTGGTGAGTTCGACTTTTTGAGGTGAGTTTGCAATGTTAATAGAAACTGACGTCTAATTGTCTTCGCTGTAAAGCTTCTGAGAAGTGTTTCCAGAACATTGATGGATGTTGCAGCTGTCACTCCCTCGCCGAAAGATGAACATGGTGAAGTTTCGCCATTCGAAATCCGGATCAATCAGTTTCTCTAGGACTATTCGTCATGCAAGTTTCATTAGATCCATTAGGATTTGAATAGAACTCGCATTATGGGCGAACTCCCCCACATCGTATTGACCAAACTTTTTGGGGAGCAAAATTCTTCGAATTCGTCCGACATTGCCATAATTGCGAGCATCTTCTCAGAAGTCACCGGGCAGAGTTGGAACCCTTTTTTTACGATGCTGTTGTCTCTCGAGGGAAAGAAAAGAAAAACTTTGGGACCATTCATCAGCTTCTTCCGATGATGAGTCCCATTCAGAAAGTGTAGGAGTATAAATCAACGAACGAAATTGAAATGTTGGAATCGAGAAATTCACATCAAACAAGTGCACGGCTCAGTGCACATCCGTTGGAGCTTGATTTTGGCATTAGAGCCATCTAGCTGTGAAGACGTGCAAGAAGCAACTGTCAAACGCGTGTAAACGAGCTGTGGTGAATTCAAAGTTTTTTCAACCTTGGTAAGCCAAGGGTTAACCCTTGCTCAAACCACCCTCGCATGGAGAAATGAAAGACAATAGGACCATTGATTGGGACAACACTTTCCGTCCATTTACTGGCATCGGAGCCGGATTTTGTGCGGTCAATCCGGCATGTCTTTGACCACCTCCTCAAAAGGAAAGAAGGATGCGGTATGAAGTTACGATTCGGACCGTATTCTGATTTCAATCCCACGGGTCCAACCCGTCTAGCATTTCAATCATACCACAGACGGTTCGATTTTGGCCAAGCTAAGTAGATGTAGAAGTTTTGAGCTTGAACAGCTCGCCATCTATCGGAGAGCATGTGATGAACTGTCAAACGCTGTGGTGACTTTGGGAAAATCACCACTTTTTTTAAAAAATAATGAGCGTGTCTGAACATTTTGTCTGTGGCGATTGAATTCCTCACAATAGGGCGAGAACGCAGTGTCCATCCGCTATCAATTTCCCTTGTCTTTTGTGGCAACTGAGCTTAAATCGTGCCAAGAACTATAAAGCAACGTCTGTCCGACTTCAACTGACACAACTGATGAAAAGTGGTCTTAGAAGCTTATTTCCAACAATGTGATAGTCATAAACTCACCACTGTAACTTTGAACCAACCACAGCTCATTTACAAGCAATTGATAGATAGATGGTTTAAAAACAAACATCTATATAATTCTTTATAAATTTGTCGAAAAAAAAATCGGTTTACCACAGCTCAGTTACTTGAACTTTAAATATATTTAACACTTTAAATACTTTAAATTTGAAAAATTCTCAACATACTCAAAACTATAAAAAAATTAAAATTTTTAAATAACCTAAAATACTTAAAATACTCAAAATTCTTAAAACACTCAAAATTCTTAAAACACTTAAAATACTTAAAATACTTAAAATACTTAAAATACTTAAAATACTTAAAATACTTAAAATACTTAAAATACTTAAAATACTTAAAATACTTAAAATACTTAAAATACTTAAAATACTTAAAATACTTAAAATACTTAAAATACTTAAAATACTTAAAATACTTAAAATACTTAAAATACTTAAAATACTTAAAATACTTAAAATACTTAAAATACTTAAAATACTTAAAATACTTAAAATACTTAAAATACTTAAAATACTTAAAATACTTAAAATACTTAAAATACTTAAAATACTTAAAATACTTAAAATACTTAAAATACTTAAAATACTTAAAATACTTAAAATACTTAAAATACTTAAAATACTTAAAATACTTAAAATACTTAAAATACTTAAAATACTTAAAATACTTAAAATACTTAAAATACTTAAAATACTTAAAATACTTAAAATACTTAAAATACTTAAAATACTTAAAATACTTAAAATACTTAAAATACTTAAAATACTTAAAATACTTAAAATACTTAAAATACTTAAAATACTTAAAATACTTAAAATACTTAAAATACTTAAAATACTTAAAATACTTAAAATACTTAAAATACTTAAAATACTTAAAATACTTAAAATACTTAAAATACTTAAAATACTTAAAATACTTAAAATACTTAAAATACTTAAAATACTTCAAATACTTCAAATACTTCAAATACTTCAAATACTTAAAATACTTAAAATACTTAAAATACTTAAAATACTTAACATACTTAAAATACTTAAAATATTTAAAATACTTAAAATACTTAAAATACTTAAAATACTTAAAATACTTAAAATACTTAAAATACTTAAAATACTTAAAATACTTAAAATACTTAAAATACTTAAAATACTTAAAATACTTAAAATACTTAAAATACTTAAAATACTTAAAATACTTAAAATACTTAAAATACTTAAAATACTTAAAATACTTAAAATAATTAAAATAATTAAAATACTTAAAATACTTAAAATACTTAAAATACTTAAAATACTTAAAATACTTAAAATACTTAAAATACTTAAAATACTTAAAATACTTAAAATACTTAAAATACTTAAAATACTTAAAATACTTTAAATACTTTAAATACTTTAAATACTTTAAATACTTTAAATACTTAAAATACTTAAAATACTTAAAATACTTAAAATACTTAAAATACTTAAAATACTTAAAATACTTAAAATACTTTAAATACTTAAAATACTTAAAATACTTAAAATACTTAAAATACTTTAAATACTTAAAATACTTAAAATACTTAAAATACTTAAAATACTTAAAATACTTAAAATACTTAAAATACTTAAAATACTTTAAATACTTTAAATACTTTAAATACTTAAAATACTTAAAATACTTAAAATACTTAAAATACTTAAAATACTTAAAATACTAAAAATACTTAAAATTCAAGGTTGTTAATGATAAAATTATCGAGGTTCAATAACGATAATCTATCGTTATTCTGATAATTCTATAGGCGATAATTTTATCAAAGATAACGAGCGATAACTTATATTTAATATATTTTTAAAATCGACTATAATCAACCAAATTATGTTTAATTTTCTAGCTTCCTCTTAGTAAATATTTTTTTCATAATATGATATGTTTCAAAGTAAAAATACAAAAAAAATCACAAAATACCATACTTTTTAAAGTACTATTTTTTTATAATTTGCAATTTGAGTATCAAACGATTTGGAATTAATTATGCATGCATTTGATTTTTTTTTAAGAGATTTGTAAATAAAACACTCAATTTTTTACAAAATACCATATTTTCTCGAAAATAGTCAAATTTTTACTCTCGCAATATGAGTATCAAACGATTCAAAATTTTCTTGCATTTTCACTGTTTTAGAGAATTAGGAATCCTCAAAATTTCACAAAATATCGTATTTTCTCAAAAATACTCAAGTTTTTATAAGTTGCATTATGATTATCAAACGATTCGAAATTTTGCATGTATTTTAATTGTTTTAGATCTTTTTTAAATGAAACACTCAAATTTTCACAAAATACCGTATTTTCTCAAAAATATAAAACCTGTGAAAAAACAGGAAAAAATCGTTTCGTATCAACCCATATTGCGAATTAAAAAAATTTGAGTATTTTCAGGAAACACGATATTTTGGGAAAATTTTTAGTTTTTCATTCAAAAAAAAAAAAATTGTTTATCATAAAAAAAACTCTAAAACGGTAAAAATGCAGGTAAAATTTCGTTTCGTTCGATACCCATATTGAAAAAAAAAAATTTTCCTCGAGAAAATACGGTATTTTGTGAAAATCGGAGTATTTCAAAATTCAAAATTTCGAATCGTTTGATATCGTTTGTTCGTTTGCGAATTTTAAAAATTTGAGTAATTTTGAGAAAATACGGTATTTTGTGAAAATTTGAGTATTTCATTAAAAAAACTCAAAACAGTGAAAATGCATGCCAAATTTCGAATCGTTTGATACCCATATTGAATAAATTCGAGTACCTACTTTAAAAAAATACGGTATTTTGTGAAAATTTTAGTATTCATGCTTTGAAACTTACTACATTTGCAAAAAATATATTCTAAGTGAATGCATTGAAAAATTTATCATGATAGTGATGGATTAAGTCAATTTAAGAATAATTTTATAAATGAGTTAACGTCCGTTATCGGCGATAAGATTATCGCCAATAGAATTATCGAAATAATGATAACGATAACGATAGATTATCGTTATCGTCCCGACGATAACGATTACCACTATCGTTATCGTTATGCGATAATATTATAATATCGACAATAATTCTATGGATTAACAACCTTGTTAAAATACTTAAAATATTTAAATATTTTAAATTATTTCAAAAGCCATTACATATTTTAGAAAATAGAGTAAAACTATTTTCAATATATAAAGAAAAACTTTAAATACGTTTACTATAAATATATTTCTGATTTTCTGGAACATTTGCAACGCTTTCTTAAAATTAGCGAAAAAAATACAACTGTTATGAAAATATTTTCTTTTTCAAATGAAAAAGTTTGAATTCGACGGATTAAACATCAAAACCTTATCGAAACAAGTCAAAAGGAAAGTTCAGATTTAAAAGCTCTGGAGAATGTTTCCGAGATTCAAGATCAGATGGCGCAGTTACGCTCTAGAAGCTTCGCTGTCAGGTTTAGCTAATATGTCCAGAGAAGTGTCAGAATTCCTTAATTCGCGTTTTTTCAGTATCGAGAGCATTAGTAAGATGTGGTTTAAGGATTATTGGTAAAGTTGTTCAACGTTTTTTTTTGTCTGTAACAGATACTTTCTCAACCGAAATTCTGAAATAATGTTCGATTTATACATTTGATAAAAAATGTCCATACTTTTTCAAACAACTGTGAAACATTTCAGCAGGCTTTGGTGAATATAAATTTTCGATTTCGATCCAATTGTTATAAACAGGAATTAATTTAACATAAATTTCAGTTTTGCTTCCTGCATAACTGTCAAAATTAAATTCAATAAAAAATTAATCACACATTGGAACTGAAAACCATAAATAACCCTCAAAATGCGTAACTCCCACTCACCAAGCCATCCAAAAATAACATCCTCCAAAAAGTAATTGAAAACCGCAGCGAAAATCCCAACAATTGGCATGATTGACGCAGAACAAAAACGACTGCCGCCCACGGCCATTTTCGCCCGATGCATATTGTTTCACCAGCTTATCGAATTTTCCATCGCCACCGGAAACGGCTTTCCATTACCAATTACCACGCAACCTGTTGCAGTTTTCCCCGCCAAGCCCGCTTTTCCTTGTTTCGGCACTTTTTAAAAATGCAAATGACTTCTGATCTGATTTATTCGGCTGTGATTCAATCAATCGCAACTCAATGGGTGTGACACGGTGGGAAATTTAAGTTTGATTTCTGAAAAAAAGCAATTTTGACAGTTGACAGTTTTGCACGTTCACAACTAGATGGCGACACTGAAACTTTTTTTGACTATAGAGTTCTGATTTTTTTCACAGTGCACGCTTGATGGCCATAATTTCCGTTAAAATCCAACCTAATAAACCACAACAAAATATAATGGCCCACATCCCACCACCACTTCAACCCGTGCCAACACGCCCAAACAATAACCGTAAATTTGCGCGCAAGAGGCCCGGTAATGAATTCAGTTTTCCAATTAAAATTTTCATTACACATTTGCAGCTGGGAGGGAAGCGGGAAATTTACTGGAAATTTTCCCGGAAGCAAAAAATAACATTACAAGCCGACCAAAAAAATTGCACAGCAAAAACGCATTATGCGCCCCAAACACACACACGTGCAGTGCTGCCAGCCAGTGTGGCCTGCCAACTGGCTAATGGATTTTTGCGCCAATTTCCCCTCCACGGCTTGCCTGCACAAAATTTTCATAGACAATCATCAATCGAAAATTTAACGGTCAATTTGAGTGATCGCAAACTCACCATGGCACGTTTGAATTCACCACACAAGCGTTTGACAGTTACTTGAAGCTGAAGGCACGTTCACAACTAGATGGCTCTAGTGAGCAGTCGTTCATCTTTTTGTCTGTGACAATTTGTAAACCTTTTGCTAATGGAAAGTGTTTTAAAGGGTGCGAGCTCCCTTTTTTTTTAAAGAGGCCTCTTTTCCATTTTGTATTACAGGTTAAGTGGGCGCTAATGGTGCCCGCACTTATCGATGAATTGAAACATTTTCGAGAGAAAATCGATACGTTTTGCTGGTGCCACCTAGTTGTGAGGCGAGCTGTCAAACGCTGTGGTGAATATAATCAACGTTGGTGAGTTTTCGTTTAGATTATTATTTGATTAGAAAAAAACCAATTTAGTTGAAGTAAACAGAGTCGTTTTCACGGTTGAATCAAAGACCATCATCATGATCCGTAGGAGGACCTCCCACGGCCAGATAAGTAAGTCCATGTGGTCCCGCGTCACGTCACGTAATCAGCTGATTTTCTGCAAGTTTTACCAGCATGAATATTTTATGAGCCGGCGGTTGGGCACGCCACAAGATGGGCACGTAATATACGCCCTAAAAAGAAATCAGGAGTGAAATGTGAAAAAAGTTTTAGCCAAATATAAGTTGAGACTAAAATAACTTTGAAAATTTCTAAATTGAAATGTCAAAATGCTTTGAAATCAAACATTTATTAAAAAGTGTCAAAAAAAAAAAAATCAAAATATTTTAAGGTTATTTTTTTACTTGAACAAATACAACGTACTTTCTTGGAAACTTGAGTGTCTTGAGTTTGCTTACTTTTATAGGTGTTTCTTCAACCCAAGGTCGATAAAATTATCGTCGATAATATTATCGTTGTTTCGATAATTCTATCGGCGATAATCTCATTTCGATAATTGATTAATTTAACCTTATCATGTTAAATTTTCAATGATTTCACTAACAAAATATTTTTTGAAAATGTAGTAAGTTTCAAAGTATAAATATGTACTCAAAATTGTTCACAAAATACTGTATTTTTTCGAAAAAAAAAGTCAAATTTTCATAATTTGCAGTGTGGGTATCAATCGAAGTGAAACTTTGTTTGGTTTTTTTTTTTTCATTTTATTAAAGTATTTTTTTAAAGTACTAAAATTTTCACTAAGTCCCTTTTTTTCTCAAAAATACTTAAAATTTCTAAATGTGCAATATGGGTATCAAACGAATTAAAATATCTTTTGTTGTTTTCAATTTATTAGAGTTTTTTTTGAAAATATCAAAATTTTCACAAATTACCGTATTTTTTCGAAAGTAATAAAATTTTCAAAATATGCATTTTGCAACGAGCTTCATACAATTTTGCGTCGTTTGATGTTCATATTGCAAATTATAAAAAAATAGTATTTTCGAAAAAATACGGTGTGTGAAAATTTTAGTATTTTCAACAAAAAGCTCTATTGATGTGAAAAACAGAGAAAATTTCGCTTCGTTAGATACCCATATAGCATATTTTGGAAAATTGAGTACTTGTGAAAAAATACGGTATTTTGTAAAAAAATAGTATTTAAAAAAACTCAAATGAAGTGAATAGAATCATACAAAAAAAACTCTATTAATGTGAAAAACAATCAAAATTTCGCTTCGCCCATAGTGCATTTTTTATAATTGTACTTTCGAAAAAATACGGTATTTTGCGAAAATTTTAGTATTTTCCAAAAAAACTCTAATAAAGTGAATAAAATCATACAAAATTTCGCTTCGTTTGATACCCATAGTGAGTATTTTCGAAAAAATACGGTGATTTGTGATTTTCATTCAAAAAAAAAAAAAAAAAAAAACTCTCATAAAGTAAAATAATCATACAAAATTTCGCTTATTTTGAATATTTGAGTAATTTCGAAAAAATACGGTATTTTTGTGAAAATTTCAGTATTACAAAAAAGCTTTGTTAATGTGAAAAAGAAAACCAAATTTTGCTTCGATTGATAACCATATTGCATATTTTGAAAAATTGAGTACTTGTGAAAAAATACGGTATTTTGTAAAAAAAATAGTATTTAAAAAAAAACTCAAATGAAGTGAATAGAATCATACAAAAAAAACTCTATTAATGTGAAAAACAATCAAAATTTCGCTTCGCCCATAGTGCATTTTTTATAATTTGAGTATTTTCGAAAAATACAGTAATTTGTGATTTTTTTTCCAAAAAAAATCTAAGAAAGTGAAAAATATATAAATATTTCGCTTATTTTGAAAATTTGAGCAATTCTGAAAAAATACGGTGTTTTGTTAAAATTTTAGTATTTAAAAAAACTCTATTAATGTGAAACAGTGTGTATTTTTGAAAAATACGGTATTTTGTGAAAATTTTAGAATTAAAAAAAACTCTGCTAATGTGAAAAAGCAAACAAAATTTCGCTTCGTTTGATACCCTCATGCATATTTTAAAAAAATTAGTACTTTCGAAAAAATACGGTATTTTGTGAAAATTTTAGTATTTAAAAAAAAAACTCTAATAACGTGAATAAAATCATTAAAAAACTCTATTAATGCGAAAAACAAACAAAATTTCGCTTCGTTTGATACCCATAGTGCTTATTTATATAATTTATATATTTTTGAAAAATACGGTAATCTGTAAAAAAATTTATATTTCCCAAAAATAACTTTGATATAGTGAATAAAATCAATCAAAAAAAACTCTATTATTGTGAAAAACAAACAAAATTTCGCTTCGTTTGATTTTGAGTATTTTCGAAAAAATGCGGTAATCTGTGAATTTTTTTTTCCAAAAAAGCTATAATAAAGTGAAAAAATCATACAAAATTTAACTTATTTTGAAAATTTTAGTAATTTCGAAAAAATACAGTATTTTGTGAAAATTTTAGTATTTAAAAAAAATCTATTAATGTAAAAAGGCAAACAAAATATCGCTTCGTTTGATACCCATATTGCATATTTTGAAAATTTGAGTACATTCGAAAAAATACGGTTTTGTGTGAACAATTTTGAGTACATTGAAACTTACAAGCTTATCATAAAATATATTCTTAGTAAAAGCATTGAAAATTTAACATGATATGGAAGAATTAAGTCGATTTTAGAAAGATTTTAAAAATGAGTTATCGACCATTATTTTTTATTTTAAATTTTTCTACAAAATACCGTATTTTTTCGAAAATCCTCAAATTTTCAAAATTTGCAATATGGGTATCAATCGAAGCGAAATTTTGTATGTTTTTCACTTTATTAAAGTATTTTTGTTAAAAAATAAAAAAGTTTTCACAAAATACATTTTTTTTTCAAAATTTAAAGATTTTAAAAATGAGTTATCGTCCATTATCGACGATAAGATTATCGCCGATAGAATTATCGAAAAAACGATAACAATAACGATAGAATTATCGTTATCGTTATCGATCCTCGATAATTGTATCGTTAACAACCTTGCTTTAAGCATAGACAATTAGACAAGACCCTATGTTTTTTTTCACAAATTCAAACAGACGAATATCTAATAAAAAAATCACGAATCAACAATTTAACAGACAATTTGAATGTTCCAGAAACTCACCACAAATTCTGAGTTGGTCACATTACAGCTAGATGGTGCTGATCGATGTACTGTTACTTAAAAAATAATCGATTTTAATGTCTACTTACCTGTGCCTTCAACCGTGGTAGAGGTCGCTCTTCGTGGTGTAAAAAAATGCACAAGAAAAGTCTTTTCAAAAGACTGCCGAGATACCCCGCCACCTTTATTGGCCACATTTGTGTGGGATGTGCTTTGGGGATTACATATATTCAACACCTTTTAGGGTTTCTCACCTCCATTTTTACGGTCGTCGAAACATCTGTGCATCGCGAAATCCCCTTTTATGGTTTTGGGATTTCGTGGCTGTGTGTTGTTTTAAACTTATTTGATTCACAGACAAATAGACGTCAATCGTTGAAAAACTTTGTTCAAATTAAATTTCTCGCTTCTTACTAGAGCCATCTAGTTGTGATTTATGCAACTTTCAAACGCGTGTAAATGGGCTGTGGTGAATTCCAAATTTTGATGGTGAATTTCCGAAAGAAATCCGAAAACTCTCAAATTTCACCACCGAAGCTTTGATTGATATTATTTTCTTCCAGGTGTCAATATACGCACTTCATTACTCGATTAATCCTCGAATCAATGACCCAATCAAATCCGAAAGGATTCTATTCCGTCGTTGATGAGCCGGATAATGGCAACAGATTCTTTTTCCCAGACACGTAACATTTCCCCCCTTTTTCCTGTCAATCTCAAGCATGGCCAAAACCAAAATTGGATCATTTCCTCGTGCGTGTTCATACACAAGAATGGGGACTTTTGTGTACATTTCCAGAGTATGCGCGTTTGAGTTGGGTGTTGGTACTGAGCAAACACGCAAACAAAACCCGTCGTCGTCGTCGTCGTCAATAAGTGGGCAAATTTGCCAATGATGAATTGTGCAAATATTTTGAGCGACGACACAACTCGATGGGAGTTCTACGGACAAACAGACTTGAATCTCTTTTAAAATTTATCAAGCAAAATTTTAACGGTTAATTTGAATGTTTGGAAAAACTCACCACGGAAAATTTTAATTCACCACAGATCATTTAAGCGCGTTTGACAGTTGTTTGGTGCGAACTTTCACAACTAGATGTCTCTTGAAGTTATGTCTGTTTGTCTGTGGTATGGGGTAACGTTACGTACACATACGCAGACCGGATCGCGGACACAATTTATTTGCCAATCGAGCGTGAAAATTTATCGAAAAATCACGAACAAGTTGCATGCGGAAAAATCCCAACAAGGTGAAACAGATTTAAGGCCGATTAAAGACTGGTTTGACAGCTGTCACATTTGCATTGAAATGACGTGGAATTACGTTAAATATTCACAGAATTATTGAAAATTAATCGATTAGCATAATTTGCATGTAATCACTCGCCTACAAAATGTCAATTTGTGACACATTGTTCATCAGCTAGCAAATCAATTGAATCCTTCCGCTAAAGCTCTCGCTCGCCCATCACAATCTATCAGAGCCCCATTAGGATAATCTCCTCGGATCCACACACATACTCTGGTTGGCTGAATTCATTATGCAAATCAGCCACTAAACTGTTTTCCGATTTGCAGATTTCGGTCAATTAAGCTGCGAAGTACTAGCCGTAATTCAGCACGTACACAAGTGCAACCGAGAGTGAGTGCGTTCCATCAATTAGTGCATGAAAATTTGAAGTGTAATCGATTTTGTGGTGAAATTTGCATTTGTGGATTGACAGGGTCCTAAAACTAGGTTAGTTTGACGTTTTACAACACAAAATTTCTTTACTTTTGAAGTTTACTAGTGCCATCTGGTTGTGATTTTTTCAAACTGTTTCAAGCAACTGTCAAACAATTGTGGGTTTGCTGTGGTGAATTCCAATTTGTCGTGGTGAGTTTCCACATTTATTCAAATTGACAGTTAAAATATTGGTTGATGGAATTGATGGTACATTTTTTGTCTGATTTGTTGAAGGACTTAATTTTGAATAAAGCTGCTTGTTCGAAAAACAAATCCTTCGTTCGCTCTTCAAAACTAAATCTGGAAAGCAGCTTTCGTTTGGTATTCAAATCGGCCACCCACGCAATTCCTTCGGAAAAAGCAGCAAACCAACGAACAAGAATTTCTCCCCAAAAGCAATTTCACGCCGAGAAAAGTGTGCATTCTGTCGGCGATAAAATGTGCTAATGCCGGTGCCCGGAACCATGTTTCCAGATTTTATGTGGCCGTTGAAAGCGATTTTAGGTGTGTGTGAGTGTGGGGTTTCCGGCGGAAATGGCACTACCTGTGTGGAGATGTTGGCAATTTTAAGTGAGCTTAAGTGTCATTGATGTGTTTTATTTATGTATAATTGTTGAATTAATTTTTAGATTTTAGTTTGAAACTTTTTGGAGTTCGTTTGAAGATAGTTTGTGTCTCTGCTTAACAAAATAAACATTTTGGTTAGTGTCCTTTCTAAATATTTGTACCTACTTCAATTTTGAAATAATTGTTTTACTACACCTTGTGAATCTCTTAAAAGATGAGTTTAGCACTAAGGCCATCTAGTTGTGAATGTGCTAATACTGTTTCATGCAACTGTCAAACTCGTGTAAATAAGCGGTGATGAATTTAAAAATGCCGTGGTGAGATTTTAATCATTCAAATTAAGTTTTAATTTATTGGTTGATGGAATTTAGAAAAATCACAAACAGTCAAAATTGTGTTTTGACCAGTTTGCTAAAAAAGTTTGCCGCAGTGCAATACCACCTTCAAGATTTTGACGTTTCTGATTAGTCGTTTAGCATGGACTCAAACCACTACAAAAATTCAACTGTTTGAAATGGCACTTTCTGGATTTAATATCCAACATCAGTGGTTAATCTAACACAATAAAAACTTCCGTTCACGATGCTCCATTCAGCCTGTTGTCCAGCTATAAATCATAAATGAGCAATCACTGAGCGCTCGCGAGAGGCACGTGCCCCGATAGGCGAACCAAAATGGATAAATAATACTCACAATTATAGCCGCTGGCGCTGAATACATATTAATGCAATCTACGGAACGACGATGGATGATGCTTAACGCCACTTGTATATTTCCGATCCGAGGCCCTTTGTCTGGACGCGAAAATCGATAAGTGCCGAGCATCTGCCCAGATGGATTTTGGGTTTGAGGAAACGTGCTTTGGACTTTTAATGTGTTTACCTTTGATTGGAGATGGTAAATGAGATTTTTTGGCCATCATTTATGTAAAGGTAGCGGATGTAGAATGATCAAAATCTAAAAAAGTTCAGTCTTTTGCTGGTTTATCGTTCCGACGATAACGATAAAATTATCGTTATCGTTATTTCGATAATTCTATCGGCAATAATCTTTATAATAAACGATAAATCATTTTTTAAATCTTTTTAAAATCAACTTAATTCAACCATATCATGTTTGATTTTTAATGCTTTCTCTATGAATATATTTTTTGAAAATGTAGTAAGTTTTAAAGTATAAATATGTACTCAAAATTGTTCACAAAATACCTTATTTTGTTTTGAAAGTACTCAAATTTAAACAATTTGCAATATGCAATATTTCGTATGCTTTTTCAATTTATAAGAGTTTTTTTTTGGAAGATACTAAAATTTTCTCAAATTACCATATTTTTTTCGAAAATACTAAAATTTTTAAAATATGCAATCAAACGAAGCGAAATTTCGTATGCTCTTTCAATTTATTAGAGTTGTTTTTAGGAAAACACAAAAAATTTCACAAATTACCGTATTTCTTCGAAAATACTATAATTTTCAGAATATGCAATATGGGTATCAAACGAAGTAAAATTTTGTATGCTTTTTTCACCTTATTAAAGTTTTTTTTTACAAATACTAAAATTTTCACAAATTGCCGTGTTTTTTCGAATATACTCAAATTTCAAAATATTCAATATGGGTATTAAACGAAGCGAAATTTTACATGCTTTTTCACTTAATTAGAGTTTTTTTTTTCAAACTAAATGTTTTACAAAATACCGAAAATACTATTTTTTTTAATTTGCAATATTTGTATCAAACGATGGTAAGAATCATACACAATTGGAATGGATGTATGAAGCATGCAAAATTTCTAATTTATTTTTTGAACATGTAGTAAATTTTAAAGTACAAATATGTACTCAAAATTGTTCACAAAATACCACATTTTTTTGAAAGTACTAACATTTTCATAATTTGCAATATGGGTATCAAAAGAAACGTAATTTCGTTTGCTTTTTCAGTTTATTAGAGTTTTTTTTTGAAAATACTAAAATTTTCACAAATGATCGCATATTTTCGAAAATACTCAAATTTTCAAAATATGCAATATGGGTATCAAACGAAGCGAAATTTTGTATGATTTTTCACCTTATTCAAGTTATTTTTGGAAAATACTAAATTTTTTCACAAATTACCAAGTTTTTTCGAATATACTCAAATTTCAAAATATACAATATGGGTATCAAACGAAGCAAAATTTCACATTCTTTTTCACTTGATTAGATTACCAAATGTTTAAAAAAATACCGTATTTATTCGAAAATACTATTTTTTTAAATTGCAATATTTGTATCAAACGATTGGTAAGAAGCATACACAATTTGAATGTATGTATGAAGCATGCAAAATTTCGCTTCGTTCGATACCCATATTGAATATTTTGAAAATTTGAGTATTTTCGAAAAAAATACGGTAATTTGTGAAAGTTTGGATATTTTACAAAAATACTTTAATAAAGTGAAAAAAAACAACATTTCGTTTCGTTTGATACCCATATTGCAATTTATGAAAATTTAAGTACTTTCGAAAAAATACAGTATTTTGTGAACAATTTTGAGTGCATATTTAAGCTTTGAAACTTACTACATTTTCTGTGAAATATTTTCTAAGTAAAAGCATTGAAAATTTAACATCGATTTTAGAATGAATTAAATAATGAGTTATCGTCCATTATCGGCGATAAGATTATCGCCGATAGAATTATCGAAATTACGATAACAACGACGATAGATTATCGTTATCGTCAGACGTCATTTTATTGATTATCAACCTTGTTAATTACTTACTCAACCACTCACCTACTGAACCATTCATTTAATCACAGACTCATTTAACTACCTACTCACTCACTCAACCACTTACTCTCTCACTCAATCAACTACTCACTTACTAATTGACGTACTCACTTAATCAACCACTCATTTACTTAACCACTAACTCGCTTAAACACTTTTTTCTTACCCACTCACTTACTCAATCAACCACTCACTTACTTATTGACTCACTAACTCACTCAACTCCTCACTCACTCAACCACTCTTTTAATCATTAAACCATTCACTTACTCATTGACTTACTCACTCACTCACTCACTCACTCACTCACTCACTCACTCACTCAACCATTTACTTACTCAACCATTCTGCTTAATCACTCACTCCATCAACCACTCACCTACTCATTGACTGACTCTCTCACTCAACTAACCACTCACTCAACAACTCACTCACTGACTAAACTACTCACTCACTGAATTACTTACTCACTTAACCTCTAAATTCCGTTACCTGTGTGTAGAATTCTTTAAAGAGATCTGACGGTTGTTGAGTGCCTCGAAATAATTGTCAAAATTGAGTGAACCGATTGCAGAAACATCTAGGTCGTAGAGAAACCAACACAAAACTGATAGTTCAAACAAGCAATCACTTAATCCAGGGGTGACCAAAGTATGGCCCGCGGGCCAAACGTGGCCCGCGATGTGATATTTTGTGGCCCGCGGACCCATTTTGAAAGATCCTGTAAAATGGCCCGTTGACCACTTGTAAAGTGATTTTATAGTTTTTAAAAATTAAGGTTTATTTTAAACTTTTATATGCTAATCTTTTTTTATTTTTTGTTAATAAAAAAAACTTATGATTTAAAACTTTCATCAAACATTTTTAGAAATATTAAAAAACGCTCAAGTTTGACATAAGTAGAATTCTGTAATAGTTGCAAAAATATAATTTGTAAGTCTTTATTAATTTGCAAGTCATAATGACCCTTTTATGAACTGACCCTCAAACTAACATTGCATTTCCTTCGGGATTTGAACTCATCACAGTTAGATAACGAATCTGATTGACTACCAACTGATTCAGGCAGACAATTTGAGGAAATCGGAGGATCAAGTTTGTTGCAAATATTTTACAAAGCTTTCGTCGATCAACCCACCCCTCCACCATTATTAAAATTTGGCTCGAAAAACAAGGAGCAAAAATATATTTTCAAAAAACTTTAAAACATAAAAAAAATTTAAGTGCAATCAGCTGAAATTAATTTAATATGCATTCCTTTGCATTTCTAATCATTTGAACATGTTTGGGTTTACTAAAAAAAAAATTTAATTCATTGGAATGTTGAAATTCTGGTTCTCAACGATTTTTCATTAGCCACACTTAACTTAGAGATAAAATTACGCCTTTAGATGAATTGTTCAACATGTAATGTCACCATTTTCGAAATATAAAAACATTTTTTTAAACACATTCAGCTAAAATCTTTTTTCAAATGCCTGAAACAATAAAATCAACAATATCGATGGAAAATCGTTATTTTGTAGTTTCTTTTATTTTGAATTTATTTTTTTGTTTATAATAGAAATTAAATATTTTAAATTAAAGCAACGTATTTTTTTTAATAACCTTTTTTGTAAATTTGGCCCGCAAGCTAATTTGATCTTCAAATTTGGCCCGGCCCCCAAAAACTTTGAGCACCCCTGACTTAATCATTGGCTCACTCACTCAAACAGTCACTTACTTCACCACTCACTTTCTTAACCAATCACTCAATCAACCACTTGCTTATTTATTGTCTCACTCACTCACTAAACCACTCACTTACTACATCATTTACTCACTCGACAACTCCTTTACTCACACACTCACTCACTCATACACATACTCACTCTGGATTAAATTTCTGATTTTACTTTCAACGTTGAAATTTAGTATTTTGATTTTTATTAGTTGATTTCCTAGATTAGAATCTAAAAAAATTGTGATACCATCCTTGATTTGCCTACTTTAAAAAAATATATAAATATTCAAAACAACTCACTCACTTAATCACTCACCTACTCATTGACTCACTCACTTACTCCCTGAACTACCCACTCAACCACTCTTTCTCACGCTCACTTACTTAACCATTTACTCACTTAACCACTGATGCACTCACTTACGTATTGACTCACTTACTCAACAGCTCTATTACTCACTGACTCTCTCAACTACTCACTAACTCACTCGGCAGCTCACTCACTGAATCACTCACTCTAGATTAAATTTCTGTTTTTACTTTCATCTTTGAAATTTTGTATCTTAATTTTAAAAAGTTGACTTCTAAGATTAGATTTAAAGAAAATTTTAATGCTATTTTTGATGAGTTTAATTTTTTTAAATAATAATAAATCCAATAAACTTATTGTATTTTCCTTTCACAATCCTACAAAACACAACAAGCTTCCACTGAACCAGCAAAAAGCTACCTCTTCACTGACCTTATCAGGCATTTCCATTTCCTGAACCAGAAGCAAGAAAAAAAAAACCGGACTGGATTCAAACCAGCAAAACTGTGTGTTGGTGCATTTCCCAGCATTTCCTCTAATCCCCG